>NC_051847.1:219328222-219332264 GCF_002237135.1 Teleopsis dalmanni
TAACTTCAGATCTAAATTGGAGTTTCTCAGTTTTTGAGGGTATTACAGATGTTTGTTTATTTATAGGTATGAACAACAGATATGTTGATATATATTTGATATATTAGTTATTTGTATATATCTATTTATATATAAAATATATCTATATAAATCAATGTATATAATATAAATAAATATATTACATGGTATATACGAATGAAATGAATTTTAAGATCTACATTTTACATGCCAATATTTTAATGAAAGTTATTTTGGCCATAAATTTAGATATATCTTAATGTTAATAATCTTTATTTTTAAGAGTTCATTGCTACAGCAATATTTCTAGAAAGTGAACTTTGAAGAGGCTAAATAGACCTAGTATAATTGTTTAAATTGCCGAAAATTTTGTAATTTTTGTTTAACTTAATCTTTACTATATTTATATATGTTTAATTATTATGTCTATACTCACCCCAAAATCCATGTTTCAACATGCTTATATGGAGTTCGCGTAGCTTTGGTAGTGGCTTTGTAGATTGAAGTAGCCTTAAGCATTTGAGAAGATGAGTATGATAAATACGTACAAAATTATCGAATTCTCGTATACGTAAATTGCTTTCTGATGAACACATGATGACTTCCCAGAGATCTTGTGCTGGACTACCCCATTTACATAACTGAAAATCAATAAAACGTATTTGATTGATTTCACCAGTTGAAGTATAGTTTTGCATGATATTGCTGGACCAAAAATCTCCATGATTTAAAACTTTAAATTCATTCGGATCAGTGTTAAAACAACCCATAGCAGCATTAACAAATTGCTCTGCATTTGGCTGAAGAGAAAATAACATTTTTGAATGATTACTAAAAGACAAATTGATTTTCTTTTTACTTACAATGCGCTCTGCGTATTTCTCATAATCCTCCAAGCCCCAAGTAGACATCGCTGCTTTGAAACTTTGCACGCGTGCTTGATAAGATTTCGATTTCTGATAGTTTGCGGGTAGATAACTTTTTTGAAATTCTTCTGGGTATGCCCCATTACGCTGCTGCCATATCACTGTGACTGCATGAAATTCAGCCAGTTTTTCTAAAACGCGTTTCATATGTGCCATGTCGAAACCTTTCAGACGATTTATATTTTTAAATTTTTTAGTGTTTAAATCTTCTAGAACAAGTGTAATGCGTTCGGCCTTCTCCTCAACCCAGACGCATTTAGGCGCCAATTTTACTTTCTTATTAATATCATTATAGAGCGTTTCCAGTTGAGGCAGCAATTGTTCGTACATAAATTTTTCCTTGGGGAATAGATTTAGAGTGTTTATAAACGTACCTCCTTTGTCTTTATCTAGCATGGTTTTCATTATATATGACTGCTGTTGAGTAAAGCCATCTGCAATGCAAGTATATGAGTTGTTATCGGTGAGAAAATATATTTTGATAATTAAACTTACCTTTCATTTCTATATCCATGTGTATACGTACCATAATTGATGTGTAATTCTCCCCGGGTGGCGTGGCAGCTGTAGGTGTGAATTTTAAAATTTTCTTGAACTGTGGCATATCTTTCTGTAGAATTTTTTCGAAGTATTTCTCGTTTATCCATTTCGGTATTTCGAGATTCAAATTCGGATTAAATTTTGTGCTGTTATCTGGCATATTTGTTGGTTGTCTTGGATTATTTTTGTTTGCTTTTTTGTTGAATATTTCAAGGTATTCCGCAATTGTCGTTTGTCAACCGATAGTTACTTTGTTTTTACTGGAACTAAAACTCTAGTCGCTTACCTTTGACGAAATATCTCACCTACTTTGTATGCTCTCTCATAATTACGATTCGTTTTCCAATTTAAATTTAGTAAATAACTATTTTAGCAGAACGTTTTGCGCTCTGCGTTTTTTATTTTAAATGTAGCCACATAAATACTATAAACATATATCTATATATGCACATATAAATGTGTGTTATTTACAATTGTTTATATCACCCAGATAATAATCGGTTTTGTTTTAATGTTTGTTTGTCGACAAGTTTGCTTGACTGTAACTCAGCCGTTGATTAAATGAATTTCAATTTTAAATAAAGAACGGCAATGCTTGGATATTTTTTTTCGCAGATAATGCGGTTACGTTATGTGCATTTAAAACACCAAACGTACTGATTAGCAGGTTCTTACTAGAGAATTTCTACTGAAAACTGATAAGGAAACCGCTCTAGTTGTAAGAGGGCAACTATTGTTCCACTCAATTTAAGTGCACTGAACACAAGGGAGTAGTCGTATGAGCGCTGGAGAAATTGTTTTCATCATAATTCTTAATTATATTAATTTTGTAAAGATTTTATATGTTATAAATATAAAATAGATATTGACGTGTTAACTATTATAATCTCTAGGTAAATGAAAGTATGAGATTTTTGTGCAGTCCATATACCCAAACGTATTCTTTTGAGTCTACATATGCCGTGTAAGCTAACATAGTACAGTGATAATATATAATTAGCAATATTAAAATAATTACTATAGTTTCCAACTCAAAATTTTAATATATATTGTACTAATTAATAAAAACGTATTCAATTTCTTAATATTTATTAGAATCACTAATTAAAATGTTAGTCGCACTTTTGCCATCATATATAATATAAATGAAATACATATATATATATATATATATATTATGTACACTTGTACATTAATATGTTGGTTTGTCGAATGTGTTACGTTTTAACACGTTAATTATATAACACGTGTATTCTTCCATTGTGTTTTATTTCTAGCCTCTGGGAGTGAGTACATAAGGCAATGTATCTGATGGCATTCAAGCCGATAAATGACAGCACAATTCTGCTCTGCTTTAATCCTAGTATAAGCATCGTTTCTACGTGGCACTCTTGAATAATTATCTAGTAGTCTTTGAATAACAAACCAAAACTGTGTACAGCGAGGTGCCCATCTTCATGAGTTTGTGTGTAGGGTTTGACATTCGTCATTAAAATCAGCAGCCAGTAAAAGACATGATCTAACCTTCTCAAAAGAAATTAAATGTTGATAACTTCCTCAGACGAACTATGATTTACAGATATTATCTTTAATATTCTGAAGCACTATAGTTAAGATGCATAATTACTACTCGCAGTAGCCTTCAATTATAGTGAGATAGACGTTACCGTTCTAGAAAACAAATTGGGATACGAGGGCGGTTTGATAAGTCAGTGACTTTTTGAATAAAACAAATTTTTTTGGCAAATAAAGATTTTATTTTTCTATACAATCACCTTTTAGCTCGATAAATTTAGTATAGCGTTTTTCTAATTTTCTTATTCCCTCCAAATAATAGGTTTTCTCAAAACTCTCAAAATACGCGTTTGTTTTGGTAATGACTTTTTCATTCGACTCAAATCTCTTACCGCCCAGCCATTTCTTTAGGTTTGGAAACAGAAAATAGTCGCAGGGGGCTAAATGTGGAGAATATGCTGGATGGGGTGACTAGACTAGTGTGCACACGTGCATTGTCTTGATGGAACAGCACTTTCTTCTTCGCCAAATGTGTTCGTTTTTGCTTCAAATCAACATCGAATCTATTCAAAAGTTTTTAATAATATTCGCCGGTGACCGTCTACCTTTCTCGAGGTAATCGATGTAAATGACACCGCTTGCATCCCAAAAAACTGTGGCCATGACCTTGTTGTCTGACAGACTCTGTTTGGCCTTCTTTGGTCCACGTTCATCCCTAGCAACCCACTGTTTCGATTGTTCCTTGGTCACTGGCGTGTTGTGATGGATCCATTTTTCGTTCACAGTAACAAAACGGCGCCAAAAATTCGTTCGGATTACGGCTGAACATCGCTAAACACTCTTTTGAAGTGGTCACACGATTGCGCTTACGGTCGAGTGTGAGCAGTCGCGGCACCTATATCGCGGAGAGTTTTTTCATGTCCAAATATAAATAAATATTCGTGTAAAATATGATGTACCCATTTAGTTGAGATACCTACAGCATGAGCCAACTCACGCATTTTCATTCTCCGATCATCCAATATTATTTCATGGATTTTATC
>NC_051847.1:219332364-219337973 GCF_002237135.1 Teleopsis dalmanni
CAAAATGTTTGCCTTTCCGTTACTAATAAAATAATAATTGCACAGATGTATAGTTAAGTTGAAAAACAATCTTCTGTTAGATTAATTTCGAGTACAGATCGAATTTGATTTTAAAAGTTTGTTTTTTTTTATAAGATTTAATTTTAATTCAATTACATATATACGTAGAAATGAAAAGCACTTTTTTCTTAAATTTAATATGGTTTCTATAAGCACAAATTATGAATATCCTATAGAAATTGTTTCATTAACGTACAAAATTATATATTTATTATATGTGAATAGGGTTTTATATATATAAATAGGCAAATATAATATATTATACATATCAATTAAATTTCAATTGCGTTGTATATATAAAATAATTATTTTTCTTTAAATATTATAAAAATATTTTTATCGCATATTTTTCCTCCTAATTACACTGATTTATTTCTAACAGACCTCGGCGATCGTACATGGGTAGTAAATTTTTGAGATTCTGTTGCACTATTTTATTATTATAGAGTCTCTTCTTAAAGTTTACAGCTCGTTCGTCTTCTCCCATTAATGCATTGAAATCTGCATCCTTGGTGTCCTCATTGATCATAACTGGTTGAACAACACAAGTTGAGTGTAAAGCTGCAATTTATAATATTCAAACGATATTTATGAGTAACACATTTGTTCATAATATCTATTAAATATACAAAAATATTAATTCAAAAACTTTTAAGATATCAAAAATCATAACAATATTTCAAAAAGGGAAGAAAGTTTCTTAGGATTAATTATGTTAAACAGATATATAATATAGTAAATGATGGCAATAAATTATTGTGTATCATAATCTTTACTAACCTAATACAATAACACATTCAAACTGTTGCCTAATCAGCACTTACTTGGGTCACTCTCGCCCTGATAGCAGCTTGTATGTTTACTAGAACGCAGGGTCTGGCTTTAAAGTACACTAAGGTGGGGACTAAAAACTAGAGCTTTGGTTTTCGTTTCGGTTCAAAACAAAAAAAATATATTGGTTCGATTCTGGTTTTCGCTCCGACAAAAATATAAGCTTTTTCGATTTTGGACTTTCGGTTTTCTGTTCGAAGCCCTGCTAAAAACACGCTTAAAAAAATCTTTAAAAAATACTTTCTGGCCCCATTTTAAGAATAGAGTTTCAAATATTCTTTAAATTTGTAAAAATGCTTCTTACAGAATATTCAAACGAGTTTTAGTTTTTCTAGTAGATCTATAAGTGATTTACAGCCAGATTAACGTAATCTTATCTAGTTTTTATGTATTTGTATTATGTGTATTACATTATATTAAATTCATAAGAACTATCACAATATTTTGAAAATAATATCTCAATAAATCGTCCATTATATATATGGTATTTAAAATTTTGTTCCAATAGGTATTATATTCCAACTTCAGAACTTAAACTTCCTGATTTTAATTAATTATTACTCTGGATATATTATAAACTTACCAAAAAATCGTTTTTCCTCAGCTTGTTGTCGGAATAGTTTTAAACTGGGTAAAGCATGTCGCTGGTAACTTAATTTTGTTAAAGTTTCTATGAAGATTTTATGATAAAACATAAATAAATAATCTTGTTCATTACAACGTAATGGCTCCTTTAGTGAAGTGTTGAAGAAGTGATGTAAGTCCAAAGTGGGAGATCCCCAGAATGCATATTGGAAATCAATTAGTAAAACATCAATTGGAGTTTTTGTGTCAACATCATATTTAAACATAATATTTGTAGTCCAAACATCACCATGAGTTAAAACGTTAATATGCGAAGGAGTTGGAGTAAAACAACATTTACCAATTTCCATATAATGAGGAGCAAGAGCTAACAGTTTTTCACCATATTTAGCATATTCAGGCCACTTGCTGACGTGTTCCCCGCAGGCTATTAAACCACCAACAAAATATGGACTGTAATTATTAGTGTACCGATTAAAGAAACCACGATCATAGGTTTCTAAAGAACCGGATTCCCGTTCGTTGAGCACAGCAGATGTGGCGTGCATTTTAACCAATTTGCGCAGCACCAACTCAACGTGTGGTAAGTCAAGCCTCGTAACACGGTCCGCCATGATATACCCTCTTGCGCTGAGATCCTCGAAAATAATGGCCTGGCGCACATAATCTACATGTAGGGCATTAGCAAATAAATCGTCGCTGTCATTTATATCACGTAAAAGCTTTGTTAGCTTAGGCAATACATTTTCATAGATGCACATTTCACGATTGAAGATATCGTAAGGTTGCATTAGTTTTAAAGCAAATTCATTATCTTCATAGGAAGTTTTAATCATTAGTGACTTTTCGAGTATTTTCTGCCCATGGCTCAGTTGATACTTAACCTTTGCACGTGTCAATATGCCGCCAAAATTTTCACCTTTTCCCATGGCTATATGCAGTTGTAGTTCTATTATTCTCAAGTTTTCATCCTTATGGTGAGTACGCAAAGCCTGTGTCATATACGCCTCTGTAAGCCAATCCGGTACAGACATTTTTCTATAAAAATATTTTCGTTAAATTTCTAAGTTTCTAATATAATTTAAATGCGTTTTAACAGCTTTTATATGGGAAAATTTTCTTTGTCTAGTGAAATGTCTACTCAAATATTCAGTGTCAAGTTTAAGTCTTAATTTTATGTGTGGAAATAAATAAATTAAAATTTTTATGAATGCGTCATGTATGCTTCGTGAGTTGTACAGCAATTACTTCAATTGCATTGAATTAAAGATAAAAACAATTCACATTAACCTAACCTAGAGATTTGTTCCCCAAAGTGCATCTTATCTACTTTTATTGCACTTTATTGAAATTTATTGCTCAACCATAAATTATTTCCTTGTTTATAGCTTGCTCAACGAATTTGCATTCATACACTCGCACAAATTAAATTTAAGAAATAAATTTAGAGGGGGTCCAACTCTGAAAGTCGTATTTGCAACGTCTACAACTAGTCTACGCCGGACTCAAATGCATCATTTGCTAACTAAAAATTCTTCCATGCCGTACCATATTTAATTCACAAAATTTATGTAAATATTATCTTTAGCTGCCTTTATCAGCCCTTTTTTATTTATTTATATATCTCTAATCAGTTAATACCAAGTTGATTTAAAACAAAAAAAAAAAAAAGAAAGAAAACAATAATAAATTTACTTAAATAAACCAATATTTACAAAGCATTTAATTAATAAAAAATCTGGCTACTTGGTAACAACAAACTACGAGGACAGTAACAAAAGCTAGTAAGATGAAATAGGAAATAGACACTACATATGCTGGCTCTACATAGGTGAAGTAGAGGAAGAATCGAGTTATAAAAAGCCTTTTCGATTCCATCTTCCGCGTCCTACCACTAGGGGGCATTGATAAATGCATTTAACTGGTCAATATTAATGTTGGAAACATAATTAAGTAAATAAAGAAATAGTGTGCCTAAAAGCATAAGCTTAGATTTGGATAAATCTGAACGGAGATTTAAGAGGTATACCGTTGTCTGGTCTTCGAGCACTAGTAAATATGTTATACAAGTTTTTGTGTAGGTTAGGTCCTGTCTGCCTTCATCTCATTCTATAGTTCAGTGTGCCATTAACGCCGATATTAATTCAGATACTTCCTACTTACTGCTATAGATTAGGTCAGAGATTCTACATTTGGAATATATAAGCCATATCGCTCTTAAATTGTTTGTTGTAGAAATATTATCCCAACTTTTGGCTGGTAGGGATAAGGCTTGTAATGAGAAATTCCATCGAACAGGCGCCCAGTTTTGTTTGCATGTCCAGGAACCCAAATGAGTCTTACCTTGCAATTACGAGCTATATTTCGTCGTTTTCAATTTTGCTGAGGTATCACTCAGTCACGGTCCGGGTCGTTGCAATAAATTTGTTTTATTGACTCGTTCGAAGCTCTGAGACCAAGGAAAAGCAAAGACGCTATTTGTAGTGTTAAAATGTATAAATAGATTTTTATGCAGACGAAATTATTGCATTGTAATATTTTTATTAAGAGAATTTTAGTAAAAATTGTAATTTTAGGTAGGGCGGAAATTTGTATAAAATTCCGTCCTTACAACTATATATATTGTACAGAATTTATTTTCCAAAGAAAGTAAGATATTCCAACTACATTTATGTTGTTTCCAATTTACCACATACACCTTTTGTTAAAAAAAAGCTTTGAAAAAATTAAGTTATATTATATCGGTAATATCAGTGTGATTCGCACTGTTAATGAAATTATTCAATTTTACTATAATATTTTATGGTCAAATCCTTCTATGGATAAATACATGTGGTGTCTACCATCACGAGATATAGTTTGTAAACATCTGATTTAACTTTGCGTGAAGAAACTCAAGATGAAAGTGTGATTTTGACTTCAAGAGCAAAACATTTATTATCCTCTTCATCTGTCTGTTACTATTGCAATAGAACTTGTTCTATTAGTTCTAAAGTGGTACTAAAAGAAGTACTAAAAGTAGTACTAAAAGTACTACTATTCGACTACTAATACTACTACTATAATATTACATGGTTCTGGTTATCCAAGAAAGGCGGTTATCCAAATACATTGGTCATATATTGGTACATCTACCAATCTAAAATATTTTTATTCATTAAAGTCTTATTAACAAAGATTTTACAATACAAACAAATCCTTTCATTTGTCTGAGCCTTATATATATAAAGATATATAATGCATTATAGATATATATGCATTAGATCCTTAAGTAATGTATTAAGACTAACGTTCTGAGCATGCTTGTTGTGTACTCGTTATGACCCATTCAACTCACTTATTTTAATATATTAGATTTAGTTTTAATTTTAATTTTCTTAGAACTATTGTGAGCCATATATTTCACTCTGCAGTTTCTTTATTTTAAAAGATAATTTTTTTTTAAGTTTTCGTGTTCCACCTACGATGTATTTAATTAGCAAAAAGTTTACGACTAAAGTAAGATTAGGTTTTTTTCCTATATATACATAAAGTTAATAATCTGTTGTGTAATGTTTGTAACTGATCGTACCATAAACCACCTTTGAAAATTATTAATTAATTTACATTCCTCAAGTTATATGGGCTTTTTTGTTTATATTAAATTTTATTAAAAAAATTTATAACCCTTATCTTCGCTATTTTAAAATCTATTAAAAGTTTTAATTTTGTTAAGTTTTTTATTGAAAGTCATTTGAATGTCACAAGATTCTAATGTACTTTTTAATTATAGAAGATCCAAATAAATGTTTTGATTCTAATTTTTATTATTGAAAAATAATTACCTTGACTCTAATTCAATCGTTATTAGATAATGCTTATTATATCTACATCTTTGTTATATAGTATATTATGTTCTCATTACTTGGGGTTATTCACCTCATATTTTTACATACATATGTATGTATATTAATTATTATTACATTATGATAGTTTATTAAGACAAAATTTATTTAAATTTATTTATATTATTTCCATCCAATTATATTTCTTTAGAAAGGTTCGAATAGAAATGAAAAGATAACAACAAAAATTTTAGCTAATTTATTGAAATTTGATTAACCATACAACGCTGTTTTGAGTATTGTTAAGTA
>NC_051847.1:219338073-219353122 GCF_002237135.1 Teleopsis dalmanni
AATAATTACGTTTGAGCTGTGCTTACTTTATTTCGAGCCTTGATCAGAAGAATTCTTAATATTAAAAACATCTAAGCAAATTATAAACTATTTATACTTATTACAGATCTTATATTTATTTTTAATTAGTAGAGTTATTGTAGTTTTTGTCCTTGAGAGTGATAGGTGAAAATGGTGACGCGATGGGTCTGGATTTTGTTCTTTTGTTTTTCAGGCTCGATTATGCGTAGTTAGTTCGGTGAACTGCTACGTCGGTTGGGCTTGGGCTTGTTTTTGGAATGTATTTAAAAAGCCATGATGACACGTTGCATTTATTGCCGTTGAGTAAAGGTGTGACCTGATGTTTGTGTATTTCGATGCTCTCTGCCGTTTCTAATTTCCAGCTATAGCTTATGTTTTTGATTATTTGGATGTTATTTTTGTCGATGTGGTGATTTTCTGTTATATGTCTGGTGAAATCTGATTTTATATAAGGGGTTTTTCGTTGATTCTCTTGCTTATTTAAGGTGTTCTTTAAGTCTTACTGATAAGGGTCTTTTTGTTTGTCCGATGTATAATTTGTTGCGGGAACTGCAGTTGATCTTTTATACTTCTCCTTTTTCTAAGGACCTTTTGTGGATAGTAGTAGATTTTCGAGTTGATATTGCTTACTGGAGTAAACTAAGTTGATATTGAATATTTTTAAATTGATTTTTCGTAGGACCTTTGGAGATGATGTTGTTGTACACTACAGCGACTTTTCTTTGTTTTGATTTTTCTGTTGTTAATGTCGTCATGTTTCTGCAATGATATTGTCTGTATTTCTTCTTTATGATTCTGTCGATAGTGTTCTGGGCATATCCGTTAATGTTCGCTATTTTTTTAATATGTTGATGGTTTCTTCATGGATAGCTGCTTCTGTGAGGCATAATTTTAGTATTCTACTTATCATGCCAGCCTTCCACCACATGATAGAGTGGCTGTATAAAATAAAATTGGGTTCTATATATTAATTAATAAATGGATTCAAATGGATTCTGACAAAAGTAAAGCTCACTTTTTTGTATCTATTCATGGTGGGTGATGTAATGATAGTGTGGAGAGATGAGGGTATTTAATGTAATTTTTTTGTATATAGACCGAAATATCGGCGTAGTATATGTTATTGGCCATCATTATTTCGAATAATGATCCATGATTAGTAAAAATATTTAAATAGGAGTTTTATATCTAGACGTACCCAATAGGCACTTCAACATAGTGGAAACTGCTATTAAATTAAGGGTCATTACAGTTTTCGACTTTTCTAAATTGTACAATAGCTTTTATCCTTAATTATTTGAGTAGATTCTTATAAAAATGTTTGTTTTAATACAAGATTTTTATATCCAATAGGAAAGGCGGTAATATCTTTTACCTAAACCCCGGCAAGGACCCGAAATACCCGCAGAACTGGCGCCCGATTAGCTCTGGGTAAGTTAGCTGAAAGAGTGATCCTAGATAGACTTAAAACTTCGGTGAACTCGCTGAATATTCTCCCCGATGAGCAATGATACAGTCTGCTCTGAGCAGAAGGAAATCAACGGGTATGATTACTTTTGACATCGCCAAGGCATTTGACAAGGTGTGGCACGACGGCCTTATAGTGAAAATGTCTCGTTTTGGTATCCCAGTCGGGTTGATCAAAATCCTTGGCAGCTTCCTTCGCGAAAGAATGTTCCGTGTAAGAATCAACAGTACCACCTCATCAGTACGAATAATAGAAGCGGGTGTTCCTCAAGGATCCCCGCTCTCCCCCTTGTTGTGCAACATCTACACGTCTGACATCCCAATGCTAAGTCCTTCGGTATTATCTTTATATTTAAGTTGAAAAATTTTTTCAGCTATCAGACCAACCACAATAAAACGCTTTTATTTAAAAATTTTAGAAGCAAATTTTTTTAGAAGCAAAGTTTGCTTCTAAAATTTTTAAATAAAAGCGTTTATTGTGGTTGGTCTGATAGCTGAAAAAATTTTTCAACTTAAATAATACGAAACCAGATGATAAACAAACTTAATCATGATTATCTTTATACGCAGATGACACATGCTTGTTATATTCTGATAAACTTGCCAGAAATGTGACCAACACGCTGCAGGAGCATATTAATCTCATACTGGGGTTCTTCCATAAATGGAAAATAAAAATTAACAATGAGAAAACTAAAGCCCTGTTTATTACACGTAAACAGAGGCAACATCCACCGAGAGTAAGAGTTGGTGACATCGTGGTTAATTGGGAGGATAGCATTAAATACTTATGTATCACGTTTGATAAGCGATTCACTTGGCATAAGCATATACAAATCAAAAGAAGTAGTTGCGCAAAATCAGTGCACTGCTTACAACCACTTTTCAAACACAACAACCTTAGCTTAAAAAACAGAAAACTGATCTATAGCCAGATAATTAAACCAGCATTACTTTATGGGTGTGTCGCCTATAGCAAAGCTGCCGACTCTACTATACAAAAGCTACAAGTCGCTCAAAGTCAGACCCTCCGAAGGCTCTTTAAAGTGCCTTGGTACATCCGCACAAACGACATGCTAAGAGACCTTAGAATAGACCCGATCAAAAAATATATAAGGGACAGAGGCCTGAAGTTATATGCGAAAATTGACAGGCTATCCTACTTACCA
Organism: Teleopsis dalmanni; assembly: GCF_002237135.1. Classification (NCBI taxonomy): domain Eukaryota; kingdom Metazoa; phylum Arthropoda; class Insecta; order Diptera; family Diopsidae; genus Teleopsis; species Teleopsis dalmanni. Next base: position 219,340,731 of record NC_051847.1, read on the forward strand.
CTATCTAATCTTAGAGTAATCACTCTTCGCACGGGGAGGTACGCAGATCTTAGATCAATCACTGAATAATCATGAAGCTTATAAGGAATACATAAATTAGTCAATGAGATGGGTGGGACCCTGTAGTACCCCCAGCTATTAAAGAGTAAGAGTGCCTAGTTGTACTGACTCGAAAAAAAGGATCAACATACATACCTTATAGTACATGTTAAACTTTTCAATGGCTGGTACTGATTACTAGCAAGGATAGTAAATAAATTTTAATTACACAACAAGAACTCGGAGCAAAATATTAAAATGGGCTTAGTACCTTTTTATCATTTTTATAATTCTACAGTATTTCTGATCGAGAAGATTGCAAATAATTGAGGTTTCCACAGAATGTTGGCTAATGCTGAACTACTAAAAAGAAATAAACTTCAGAAACTTTCTTAAAAAGTGATTTAATAGATAGATATTTTGAAACAATATATATATAGATATATATATATAATATGATAACAAAAATGTGAATCAAAATGTTTGCCTTTCCGTCACTAATAAAATAATCATTGCACAGATGTATAGTTAAGTTGAAAAACAATCTACTGTTAGATTAATTTCGAGTACAGATCGAATTTGATTTTAAAAGTTTGTTTTTTTTTATAAGATTTAATTTTAATTCAATTACATATATATGTAGTAACGAAAAGCACTTTTTTCTTAAATTTAATATGGTTTCTATAAGCACAAATTATGAATATCCTATAGAAATTGTTTTATTTACGTACAAAAATAAATATTTATTATATGTGAATAGGGTTTTATATATATAAATAAGCAAATATAATAATATATTATACATATCAATTAAATTTCAATTGCGTTGTATATATAAAATAATTATTTTTCTTTAAAGATTATAAAAACATTTTTATCGCATATTTTTTCTCCTAATTACACTGATTTATTTCTAACAGACCTCGGCGATCGTATATGGGTAGTAAATTTTTGAGATTCTGTTGCACTATTTTATTATTATAGAGTCTCTTCTTAAAGTTTACAGCTCGTTCGTCTTCACCCATTAGTGCATTGAAATCTGCATCCTTGGTGTCCTCATTGATCATAACTGGTTGAACAACACAAGTTGAGTGTAAAGCTGCAATTTATAATATTCAAACGATATTTATGAGTAACACATTTGTTCATAATATCTATTAAATATGTAAAAATATTAATTCAAAAACTTTCAAAATATCAAAAATTCATAAAAATATTTCAAAAAGGGAAGAAAGTTTCTTAGGATTAATTATGTTAAACAGATATATAATATAGTAAACGATGGCAATAAATTATTGTGTATCATAATCTTTACTAACCTAATACAATAAGACATTCAAACTGTTGCCTAATCAGCACTTACTTGGGCCACTCTCGTCCTGATAGCACCTTATATGTTTACTAGAACGCAGGGTCTGGCTTTACAGTACGCTAAGGTGGGGACTAAAAACTAGGGCTTTGGTTTTTGTTTCGGTTCAAAACAAAAAAAATATATTGGTTCGATTCTGGTTTTCGCTCCGACAAAAATATAAGCTTTTTCGATTTTGGACTTTCGGTTTTCGGTTCGAAGCCCTGCTAAAAACACGCTTAAAAATATCTTTAAAAAATACTTTCTGGCTCCGTCTTAAGAATAGAGTTTCAAGTATTCTTTAAATTTGTAAAAATGCTTCTTACAGAATATTCAAACGAGTTTTAGTTTTTCTAGTAGATCTATAAGTGATTTACAGCCTGATTAACGTAATCTTATCTAGTTTCTATGTTATCACAATATTTTGAAAATAATATCTCAATAAACCGTCCATTATATATATGGTATTTAAAATTTTATTCCAATAGGAATTATATTCCAACTTTAGAACTCTAACTTCTTCATTTTAATTTATTATTACTCTGGATATAGTATAAACTTACCAAAAAATCGTTTTTCCTCAGCTTGTTGTCGGAATAGTTTTAAACTGGGTAAAGCATGTCGCTGGTAACTTAATTTTCTTAAAGTTTCTATGAAGATTTTATGATAAAACATAAATAAATAATCTTGTTCATTACAACGTAATGGCTCCTTTAGTGAAGTGTTGAAGAAGTGATGTAAGTCCAAAGTGGGAGATCCCCAGAATGCATATTGGAAATCAATTAGTAACACATCAATAGGAGTTTTTGTGTCAACATCATATTTAAACATAATATTTGTAGTCCAAACATCACCATGAGTTAAAACGTTAATATGCGAAGGAGTTGGAGCAAAACAACATTTACCAATTTCCATATAATGAGGAGCAAGAGCTAACAGTTTTTCACCATATTTAGCATATTCAGGCCACTTGCTGACGTGTTCCCCGCAAGCTATTAAACCACCAACAAAATATGGACTGTAATTATTAGTGTACCGATTAAAGAAACCACGATCATAGGTTTCTAAAGAACCGGATTCCCGTTCGTTGAGCACAGCAGATGTGGCGTGCATTTTAGCCAATTTGCGCAGCACCAACTCAACGTGTGGTAAGTCAAGCCTTGTAACACGGTCCGCCATGATATACCCTCTTGCGCTGAGATCCTCGAAAATAATGGCCTGGCGCACATAATCTACATGTAGGGCATTAGCAAATAAATCGTCGCTGTCATTTATGCCACGTAAAAGCTTTGTTAGCTTAGGCAATACATTTTCATAGATGCACATTTCACGATTGAAGATATCGTAGGGTTGCATTAGCTTTAAAGCAAATTCATTATCTTCATAGGAAGTTTTAATCATTAGTGACTTTTCGAGTATTTTCTGCTCATGGCTCAGTTGATACGTAACCTTTGCACGTGTCAATATGCCGCCAAAATTTTCACCTTTTCCCATGGCTATATGCAGTTGCAGTTCTATTATTCTCAAGTTTTCATCCTTATGGTGAGTACGCAAAGCCTGTGTCATATACGCCTCTGTAAGCCAATCCGGTACAGACATTTTTCTATAAAAATATTTTCGTTAAATTTCTAAGTTTCTAATATAATTTAAATGCGTTTTAACAGCTTTTATATGGGAAAATTTTCTTTGTCTAGTGAAATGTCTACTCAAATATTCAGTGTCAAGTTTAAGACTTAATTTTATGTGTGGAAATAAATAAATTAAAATTTTTATGAATGCGTCATGTATGCTTCGTGAGTTGTACAGCAATTACTTCAATTGCATTGAATTAAAGATAAAAACAATTCACATTAACCTAACCTAGAGATTTGTTCCCCAAAGTGCATCTTATCTACTTTTATTGCACTTTATTGAAATTTATTACTCAACCATAAATTATTTCCTTGTTTATAGCTTGCTCAACGAATTTGCATTCATACACTCGTACAAATTAAATTTAAGAAATAAATTTAGAGGGGGTCCAACTCTGAAAGTCGTATTTGCAACGTCTACAACTAGTCTACGCCGGACTCAAATGCATCATTTGCTAACTAAAAAATTCTTCCATGCCGTACCATATTTAATTCACAAAATTTATGTAAATATTATCTTTAGCTGCCTTTAATAGCCCTTTTTTTATTTATTTATATATCTCTCTAATCAGTTAATACCAAGTTGACTTAATACAAAAAAAAAGAAAAAAAACAATAATAAATTTACTTAAATAAACCAATATTTACAAAGCATTTAATTAACAAAAAATCTGGCTACTTGGTAACAACAAACTACGAGGACAGTAACAAAAGCTAGTAAGATGAAATAGGAAATAGACACTACATATGCTGGCTCTACATAGGTGGAGTAGAAGAAGAATCGAGTTATAAAAAGCCTTTTTGATTCCACCTTCCGCGTCCTACCACCAGGACGCATTGATAAATGCATTTAACTGGTCAATATTAATGTTGGAAATATAATTAAGTAAATAGTGTGCCTAAAAGCATAAGCTTAGATCTGGATAAATCTGAATGGAGATTTAAGAGGTACACCGTTGTCTGGTCTTCGAGCACTAGTAAATCTCTTATACAAGATTTTGAGGAGGTTAGGTCCTGTCTGCCTTCATCCCATTCTATAGTTCAGTGTGTCCGATATAAAGGCCGATATTATCTCAGATACTTCCCACTTACTGCTATAGATTAGGTCAGAGAATCTACATTTGGAATATATAAGCTATATAGCTCTTATATTGTCTGTTGTAGAAATATTATCCCAATTTCTGGCTGGTAGGGATAAGGCTTGTAACGAGAAATTCCATCGAACAGGCGCCCCGTTTCGTTTGCATTTGCAGGAACCCAAATGAGACTTATCTTGCAATTACTAGCTATATTTAATTACTGTATATATTGTACAGAATTTATTTTCCAAAGAAAGTAAGATATTCCAACTACATTTATGTTGTTTCCAATTTACCACATACAGCTTTTGTTAAAAAAAAGCTTTGAAAAAATTAAGTTATATTATATCGGTAATATCAGCGAGAGTCGCACTGTCAATGAAATTATTCAATTTTAGTCAAATCTCAATTTAGTCGAATCTTTCTATGCATAAGTCTACCATTACGGGATATAGTTTGTAAGCATCTGATTTAACTTTGCGTAAAGAAACTAAATATGAAAGTGTGATTTTGGCTTCCAGAGCAAAACATTTATTATCCTCTTCATATGTCTCTTACTATTGTAATATAACTTGTTCTAGTAGTTCTAAAGTGGTACTAAAAGTAGTACAAAAAGTACTACTATTACTACTAATAATATTACATGGTTCTGGTTATCCAAGAAAGGCGGTTATCCAAATATATTGGTCATATATTGGTACATCTACGGATCTAAAATATTTTTATTTATTAAAGTCTTATTAACAAAGATTTTACAATACAAACAAATCCTTTCATATGTTTGAGCCTTATATATATAGATATATAGTGCCTTATAGATATATAATGCATTAAATCCTTAGGTAATGTCTTAAGACTATCGTTGTGAGCATGCTTGTTGTGTACTCGTTATGACCCATTCAACTTACTTATTTTAATATATTAGATTTAGTTTTAATTTTAATTTTCTTAGAACTATTGTGAGCCATATATTTCACTCAGTAGTTTCTTTATTTTAAAAGATAATTTTTTTTTTAAGTTTTCGTGTTCCACCTACGATGTATTTAATTAGCAAAAAGTTTACGACTAAAGTAAGATTAGGTTTTTTTCATATATATACATTAAGTTAATAATCTGTTGTGTAATGTTTGTAACTGATCGTACCATAAACCACCTTTGAAAATTATTAATTAATTTACATTCCTCAAGTTATATGGGCTTTTTTGTTTATATTAAATATTATTAAAAAAATTTATAGCCGTTATCTTTGCTATTTTAAAATCTATTAAAAGTTTTAATTTTGTTAAGTTTTTTATTGAAAGTCATTTGAATGTCACAAGATTCTAATGTACTTTTTAATTATAGAAGATCCAAATAAATGTTTTGATTCTAATTTTTATTATTGAAAAATAATTACCTTGACTCTAATTCAATCGTTATTAGATAATGCTTATTATATCTACATCTTTGTTATATAGTATATTATGTTCTCATTACTTGGGGTTGTTCACCCCATATTTTTACATACATACTAGGGTGTCCCAAAAAAATCAAATTCTTTTTTTTTCAACGCATACCCTGTAATTATGTTTGAATAGTGTCAAAACAATTGTAAATAAATTTTCATGTCATTTGAAATAAAGGAACCCGTGCCGACTTGTCGAAACATGTCAGAACTTGCATCCTTTAGCGCATCACAGTAAAGTTATTGCAGTGCTCGTTATTATTTGTTTGTTTTAGTAGTAAGCGCATTTTGATTCAATCAATATGTCAATAGGATTACGCAGTTTTAAAAAGGAAATATTTTTAATTGGGGATGTAAAACATCAAATCACTGGTTCAAAACTTCCCTCTAATGGACAAGTATTGGCAGTTCTGTTCTACAACATTCGTGAAGTGAATTTAAGTATTACTGAAAGCGCAAATCTTACTATTCGTGAGTGCATTATTTATTGGGAAAAGGCACGTATACCAACTAAAGCTATACCTAACTGTGTTAAGAAGTTAATTACATTATACCAAGTTTGGAGAGGTTTGCAGAAAAATGCGAACAAAACACAATACGTGTACGAGCAGCGTCGACAAGAGTTTATTACAAACTTAGACAATTTGTTTGACATTGCACATGCTGACGCGCTTAAATTAATAAAGATAAATGAAGATAAAATCTTCTTGCAGCGCCAGAGAGAGCCAGGTCGACCTGGTTACTTAGCTGGAGTGGACAAAAAATTAGCCGAAAAAGAGGAAAATGCGCATCTTAGAAACATTGAGGAACAAAAGCGTCGTGCTAATTATTGTTTATCCTTAACTGCTTCGACGATATCTTATCACGAAAATTTATCTTCTGATTCTGAAATAATGGATCTACAAGAAAATTTACCCATCCAAACTGGGAGTGCGCAGTCCGCTACTAAAAAAACTTCTATAAGGAAAAATTTTATCACTCCAAAGTTAGTGGCAGCTTTAGATAGGTGTCAGTTAAGTATGAGAAATTCTGTATTTATTATTGAAGCTACTCTTGAGGCACTTGGACACAATACTGACGAATTTCCTATAAGCAAGTCCTCCATTCAAAGAATTCGCACAGAAAAACGAAAACAGCGTGCAGAAATTATTAAAGTCGATTTCCAAAACGAAGTACCAGACATTGTAACTGTCCATTGGGATGGCAAACTGTTGCCGGCTTTAGATGTCCGCAAATGTAGAGAAGAACGTCTCCCGATTGTTATTTCGTATGGTGATAAAGAACAACTTATTGCGGTGCCAAAATTAGACAACTGTACAGGAAGTGAACAGGCACAGGCAGTTTGGAATGCGGTTACTGACTGGAATCTCGAAGATAAAGTGCAAATCCTTTGTTGTGATACTACTGGTTCAAATTCTGGTCGTATTAATGGTGCTTGTGTGCTTCTCGAACAAAAATTTAATCGAGATATGCTTATTTTTGCTTGCCGTCATCACATCTACGAATTGATATTGAAAGGCGTTTTTGAAGCTAAAATTAGTCAAGTTACTAACAATCCTAACATTCCATTATTCAAAAGGTTACAAGAAAACTGGACAAATATCGATCCTAAGAAAGTACAGTATCCTACAGAAAGGTTATCTTACTTGAATGCTTCAGAAATTGACAAACTGCTGGAATTTTATCGAACTGAATTGACTAAGAAAATTGTTAGAAACGACTATAGAGAATTAATAGAGCTTTCAATAATATTCCTTGGTGGAGATACAGAAAAGAAATTTAAGATTCGACCTCCAGGTGCCATGCACCAAGCGCGATGGATGGCGAGGGCAATTTATTTATTAAAAATTTCATTACTTAGCTCTCAATTTATAATGTCTAACAAGGATAAAGCGGCTCTGTTAGACGTCTGCCTTTTCATCGTGACATCCTACGTCAAACCTTGGCTGCAATGCATTTCAGCGGTAAAAGCACCTTACCAGGATTTGTGTTTTCTGAACACCATGAAGGCTTATGAAACAATTGACAAAATTATCTCAAAAACAGTTTTACAAAAGTTCTGTCAGCATTTATGGTATTTAATTGATGAAGTGGCTGTCTTGTCCCTATTTGACGATGATGTTGACCATGAAAGAAAGGCAAAAATAGTTAATAACTTAGCCAAAGAAAACCCATCAGCCCACAGTAAACGATATATCGCTTCAAAAGATGAACTTTGTGGTTCACTTTACGAGAAAAACATCGATGACTTTGTTTCATTGAAAAGCAAGGCTTTGTTTAATCGACTCAAAATTGATGACAGTTTTCTCAACGAATGTCCTACTTCATGGTCTAGTAATGCTTCATTTCAACATGCTAAAAACAAGGTGCTGACACTGCGAGCAGTTAATGATACAGCAGAAAGAGCGGTTAAGTTAATGCAAGACTTTCATGGCAAAATCACTGTTGAAGACGAACAAAAGGAATTTTTACTACGCTGCGTACAAGAACACAGATATGTTTATCCTGACTGTAACAAACAAACTCTAAAACGAAAATTAAATAATTAACATCATTTTAATAATAAATACTTAATAAATATAAGAGACAGGTAAAATAGTGTTTTATTTACTGAATAAACATGAAGGTCTAAACTGTCTTCTATAGTTTCAATACAAACTTTCTGTTAAAAGTTTGGGATCAAGTCGGCACGGGTTATCGTTATCCGATACCAATAATATTTATTATTTTAGTTACTAGTATCAAATAGAAAAAAAATAAGAGGTATGCGTATTTGAAATCGAAAAAAAAAATTTCGCCCTTATACCCTGGGACACCCTAATACATACGTATATTAATTATTATTACATTATGATAGTTTGTTAAAATAAAATTTATTTTAATTTATTTATATTATTTCCATCCAATAATATTTCTTTAGAAGGGTTCGAATAGAAATGTAAAGACAACAACAAAAATTTTAGCTAATTTATTGAAATTTGACTGACCATACAACGCTGTTTTGAGTATTGTTAAGTACTCATCATCAGGGGTCTTAGAAAATATTCGAATTATTTTATTAGTTTATAGTCCATATATAATCTGCTTGGGCTGCAAGTGCTGGGCTCGTCATAAGACGCGTTACTATCGACAAAAAAAGGTAACATTAATATTTCTTTAGCTTTGTGATTGTTCTTTACGTACAGTTTACTGTCATTTGAATTAGAACAAACTATTGACAAAAAATAAAATTATTTATTTTTCTTGATTCTTGACAGAAAATACTTTTTATTACTTTAATTTGTGGTATTATATTTCAACCGCATTTTTGATCTGATAGTAAATAATTAGGTTTCCGAATTATTAAACTTCTTTCTTTTAAGTATTCTATTATTGTATATTAATCAACGAATATCTTCTAAGTAGTAACTTCTTGAAATTTTTGTACATAACTTGATTGTTATAGAGAAGTTTCTTAAACCTTTGGAACCTTTGGTAACCTTTGGAGGTTACTGAGGTCACTGACTGCATTATACAAATAACATTCATGTACATACAAAATTGATAGAAATTGGATTGATAGAATATCTACTAAATCTAATAAGAATGTTGTGCTTCCTTAATATGAAACACAGAGGATAATGTCAAGCAAATTTACAAGATATATACAATAATGCAAATCTGTAAAAACTGATAAGACTGAATTTCTTGAGTACATCAATAGAAGACTTACTAAAATCTGTCAGACAGTTGTAAGCTTTCACTTAAGTTTAGCTATTTATGAGGTCGTAAATAGAACTTTCGATACAATTTCTATTTTTCAAGTTTATGTTGTAAATTAACCATCAAATATTTTTTTAAATAGCCCAAGAAGAAAATAAATTTGACTCCGAAGTCAGTAGACGTTTTTAGCTCGATTCCAATTTCCCAGACACGCCATTTTGATAATGGATTTTAGTAGTCAGCTGTTTCAATATATGATAAATATTAGGGACAAAATATTGATCATTTAACACAAGGTTAGCATGCTAAATAAAAATCATGAAGAGGTCTTTCAAGTTTATCCATATGTAAAAAAGGATTTTTTTGTAATACACTATTTCTAAAAGCAATATTTTTTTTATAATGCGGTACAATTCCTTTATTTAATTTATTGTAAAAAAAAATAGTTTATTCCATAATTCTTAAATGATAATTTAAGGTTTTTTAAATAAATATTTATTCTATTTCATATTTTCTGTATGTTTATATATTCTCTTTTGTATTTTTAGAATTTAAGAAGTCAAAATAAAATACTCTTCAAAATTCCCTCGTAATTTCATTGTGAAATAGCATTATTTTTAATACGCATTTAGTAGTAGACGCTATCGTTTAGTAGTAGATAAAAACGCTTTAAGAATTTATTATAAGCCGCCTAAGAAAAATACAAGTCATCTTTATGGAGTGCCAACAATCTTAGTATAAAAAAATGACGTAGTTTTAGAACTGTAATTAAGTTTCCAAATAGGTTTATTATAATTGTAAGCAATACAAACTGTAATGGGAATATATTCCGAATATAAAAACTAAAACCATCATGGTTTTAATGGGTAAATATGTTTCTATTAGATGGTCCATTAGACGGTAAAGTTTTAATTTGAAATAAAATTCTTGCATTTCTACATATGCATTTCATTTTCAATTAATTTATTTGAAGACAAACCTCCATACACATTGGATAAACAAATTAGTCTTGGATCTATCTTTCTATCTTTTTTATTATACAAGTATATGTATTTGTAAGTTTCAACATCATAGAAAGAAATGGAATAAAAATGTAAATGACATTATGAGCTGTAATTTCTATGGCATATAATGATGAAACTATATACTAGAAAACAGGAGAAGAGAACAGAAACGTGAGTATATACTAAGTGGATTGATGAATACCCGGCTTAAGTAATAAAAACGCATTTGTTTTAGAAAATTATATTTTATACTTTAATATACCTTTTAGCTCGACACAATGATCTTGCAACATTTGGATATCTATTGAATAATACAATTTATCAAATCCCCCAAAATATACTTCAGTTTTCCATTCCACTTCAGCATTTTATGCAAATTTCTTTCTCTGGAGCTGTCTTTTCAAGTTCCGAAACAGACAACATTTCATTTTGACATGATGTTCATTGACGTGTAAGTGGGTGCGTTATCCTGCAAAACAAAATTTTTTCTTCGATAAATGTCGTCGTTCTTTCTTGATTTCCCCACTCAATCGCACGTTTGAGAACTTTACCCTCGGGCTCTACCCAATTTCTGGTTTGTTGTTTTTTCTCAGATGTGAAGTAATGCATCTATGTTTCATCAATTGTCACCACTTGATGCTCATAGTCAGCTAGATTGTGCATAGATGTTTCCAAAGAATGTTTTGAATGACAAAGTCGTTATCGTTTTTGGTCAATTGTGAGCAAAAACGACATCCATCTTACCGAAAGCTTTTTCATACCTAAATATTCATGTAAAATATTCGATAATCCTTCATATGTTAAGTTTGTTATCTCTGCTATCTTATACAAGGCTTTTTTCAATATTTTTTTTAGTAGTGACCTCTTTTGGACGACCCGGACGCTCTTCATCCAAAACACTCTTACGATCACGTTTAAATTCAGCTTTCCAATATTTTATTGTCGTTAACGATGACGCACGATTGCCGTTTCCAGAACAGAGTCCATTTGCAATTTGATTGCATCGTTGTTCATTCCTTTCAAATGGAGGAATTATTACTGAACTGAATATTCGATTTTTACCATTTTATAAAAAATCACTAAGGTGCACTAATTCAATTACTTGCAAAAGTGAATCAAACATCTGATATCAAGTCTAAATTTTTACAGTAGTCGTTTAAAACTTGACAGATATACGAAATATAATTAATTGGCAACAGGCGTTTGCACCTGTTGTGACTTCAGGTATGAGTAATTATAAATCCATATAGTAGATAAAAGTATCGCTATAACCTTTATTACTCAGACAGCGGTTCTAACATTTTTTCCTGTTCTCATTTACTTAAAGTTTAATATTCCAACTATACGGCGAATGCGAATTCGTATTCGATTATTCGTTTTGCATCAAGTAGTACAAACAATTGGGTTTTTCAGTATGATTTTGTGCGTTCTTTCTAGTTGTAAAGTAATTTATTGTAATTTAATGCCTCTACAAACAGAATAGTTATGAAATTTAATAATTAAAAATTAAAATATGATTAATTAATTCAATTATTTTACAGTTGGTTTATGATATAAACACAGTAAGTGAATTTGTTCATAAAACTTTCACAGCAAATTAACAAAACTCCCGAAAAATGTGCGAACATAAAAGTCACGTTCTGCTTTGGATCAGTTGGTTAAGGTGCGCTGACTCTGAGCTTCAAATTTGGCAGGGCACGAGTTCCAAATATTATTTACGAATAATTAAATACAATAATTATATCTAAGACCACTGATGATGGGTATTTGGCAATACTCGAAACAGCTGTATGGTCAGCCAAAAATTCAATAAATTAAAAATAATATAAAATGAATTTTTGTTGTTGTGGTTCACTACCGTTCGAAAAACCACTTTACGCAACTTATAGTGTTTAACAATTATGCTCTATACTTTTTCAATTGTAAGAAATATGAATATTTTAATTTTAAATAGATTTTTTTGTATGTTTTTTTTATTATTGTTAAAAAGATATGCATATTTTTTTATTGCGACACATTAATCTTACTTATCCACAGTTTTAGAATAATTATTGTATTTATCATTAAAATCTTAATATCACAATTTGCTTGTAATGAATATAGAATAAATAAACGTATTTATTGCTTATAAGCATTTATTGTTTT
>NC_051847.1:219353222-219360259 GCF_002237135.1 Teleopsis dalmanni
TGACCACTTCAAAAGAGTGTTTAGCGATGTTCAGCCATAATCCGAACGAATTCTTGGCGCCGTTTTTTACTGTGGACGAAACATGGATCCATCACAATACGCCAGTGACCAAGGAACAATCGAAACAGTGGATTGCTAGGGGTGAACGTGGACCAAAGAAGGCCTAACAGAATTTGTCAGCCAACAAGGTCATGGCCACAATTTTTTGGGATGCAAGCGGTGTCATTCGAGAAAGATAAAACGATCACCTGCAAATATTATTCAAAGCTTTTGAACAGATTCGACGTTGATTTGAAGCAAAAACGGCCGCATTTGGCGAAGAAGAAAGTGCTGTTCCATCAAGACAATCCACGTGTGCACACTTGTCTAGTCACGTGTGCACACTAGTCTAGTCACCCCATCCAGCATATTCTCCACATTTAGCCCCCTGCGACTATTTTCTGTTTCCAAACCTAAAGAAATGGTTGGGTGGTAAGATATTTGAGTCGAATGAAGAAGTCATTACCGAAACAAACGCGTATTTTGAGAGTTTTGAGAAAACCTATTATTTGGAGGGAATAAGAAAATTAGAAAATCGCTGTACTAAATTTATCGAGCTAAAAGGTGATTGTATAGAAAAATAAAATCTTTATTTGCCAAAAAAAATTTGTTTTATTCAAAAAGTCACTGACTTATCAAACCGCTCTCGTATCCCAATTTGTTTTCTAGAACGGTAACGTCTATCTCACTATAATTGAAGGCTACTGCGAGTAGTAATTATGCATCTTAACTATAGTGCTTCAGAATATTAAAGATAATATCTGTAAATCATAGTTCGTCTGAGGAAGTTATCAACATTTAATTTCTTTTGAGAAGGTTAGATCATGTCTTTTACTGGCTGCTGATTTTAATGACGAATGTCAAACCCTACACACAAACTCATGAAGATGGGCACCTCGCTGTACACAGTTTTGGTTTGTTATTCAAAGACTACTAGATAATTATTCAAGAGTGCCACGTAGAAACGATGCTTATACTAGGATTAAAGCAGAGCAGAATTGTGCTGTCATTTATCGGCTTGAATGCCATCAGATACATTGCCTTATGTACTCACTCCCAGAGGCTAGAAATAAAACACAATGGAAGAATACACGTGTTATATAATTAACGTGTTAAAACGTAACACATTCGACAAACCAACATATTAATGTACAAGTGTACATAATATATATATATATATATATATGTATTTCATTTATATTATATATGATGGCAAAAGTGCGACTAACATTTTAATTAGTGATTCTAATAAATATTAAGAAATTGAATACGTTTTTATTAATTAGTACAATATATATTAAAATTTTGAGTTGGAAACTATAGTAATTATTTTAATATTGCTAATTATATATTATCACTGTACTATGTTAGCTTACACGGCATATGTAGACTCAAAAGAATACGTTTGGGTATATGGACTGCACAAAAATCTCATACTTTCATTTACCTAGAGATTATAATAGTTAACACGTCAATATCTATTTTATATTTATAACATATAAAATCTTTACAAAATTAATATAATTAAGAATTATGATGAAAACAATTTCTCCAGCGCTCATACGACTACTCCCTTGTGTTCAGTGCACTTAAATTGAGTGGAACAATAGTTGCCCTCTTACAACTAGAGCGGTTTCCTTATCAGTTTTCAGTAGAAATTCTCTAGTAAGAACCTGCTAATCAGTACGTTTGGTGTTTTAAATGCACATAACGTAACCGCATTATCTGCGAAAAAAAATATCCAAGCATTGCCGTTCTTTATTTAAAATTGAAATTCATTTAATCAACGGCTGAGTTACAGTCAAGCAAACTTGTCGACAAACAAACATTAAAACAAAACCGATTATTATCTGGGTGATATAAACAATTGTAAATAACACACATTTATATGTGCATATATAGATATATGTTTATAGTATTTATGTGGCTACATTTAAAATAAAAAACGCAGAGCGCAAAACGTTCTGCTAAAATAGTTATTTACTAAATTTAAATTGGAAAACGAATCGTAATTATGAGAGAGCATACAAAGTAGGTGAGATATTTCGTCAAAGGTAAGCGACTAGAGTTTTAGTTCCAGTAAAAACAAAGTAACTATCGGTTGACAAACGACAATTGCGGAATACCTTGAAATATTCAACAAAAAAGCAAACAAAAATAATCCAAGACAACCAACAAATATGCCAGATAACAGCACAAAATTTAATCCGAATTTGAATCTCGAAATACCGAAATGGATAAACGAGAAATACTTCGAAAAAATTCTACAGAAAGATATGCCACAGTTCAAGAAAATTTTAAAATTCACACCTACAGCTGCCACGCCACCCGGGGAGAATTACACATCAATTATGGTACGTATACACATGGATATAGAAATGAAAGGTAAGTTTAATTATCAAAATATATTTTCTCACCGATAACAACTCATATACTTGCATTGCAGATGGCTTTACTCAACAGCAGTCATATATAATGAAAACCATGCTAGATAAAGACAAAGGAGGTACGTTTATAAACACTCTAAATCTATTCCCCAAGGAAAAATTTATGTACGAACAATTGCTGCCTCAACTGGAAACGCTCTATAATGATATTAATAAGAAAGTAAAATTGGCGCCTAAATGCGTCTGGGTTGAGGAGAAGGCCGAACGCATTACACTTGTTCTAGAAGATTTAAACACTAAAAAATTTAAAAATATAAATCGTCTGAAAGGTTTCGACATGGCACATATGAAACGCGTTTTAGAAAAACTGGCTGAATTTCATGCAGTCACAGTGATATGGCAGCAGCGTAATGGGGCATACCCAGAAGAATTTCAAAAAAGTTATCTACCCGCAAACTATCAGAAATCGAAATCTTATCAAGCACGCGTGCAAAGTTTCAAAGCAGCGATGTCTACTTGGGGCTTGGAGGATTATGAGAAATACGCAGAGCGCATTGTAAGTAAAAAGAAAATCAATTTGTCTTTTAGTAATCATTCAAAAATGTTATTTTCTCTTCAGCCAAATGCAGAGCAATTTGTTAATGCTGCTATGGGTTGTTTTAACACTGATCCGAATGAATTTAAAGTTTTAAATCATGGAGATTTTTGGTCCAGCAATATCATGCAAAACTATACTTCAACTGGTGAAATCAATCAAATACGTTTTATTGATTTTCAGTTATGTAAATGGGGTAGTCCAGCACAAGATCTCTGGGAAGTCATCATGTGTTCATCAGAAAGCAATTTACGTATACGAGAATTCGATAATTTTGTACGTATTTATCATACTCATCTTCTCAAATGCTTAAGGCTACTTCAATCTACAAAGCCACTACCAAAGCTACGCGAACTCCATATAAGCATGTTGAAACATGGATTTTGGGGTGAGTATAGACGTAATAATTAAACACATATGAATGTAGTAAAGATTAACTTAAACAAAAATTACAAAATTTTCGGTAATTTAAACAATTATACTAAGTCTATTTAGCCTCTTCAACGTTCACTTTCTAGAAATATTGCTGTAGCAATGAACTCTTAAAAATAAGAATTATTAACATTAAGGTATATCTAAATTTATAGCCAAAATAATTTTCATTAAAATATTAGCATGTAAAATGAAGATCTTAAAATTCATAAATATATAAATTCATTCGTATATACCATGTAATATATTTATTTATATTTATATACATTGATTTATATAGATATATTTTATATATAAATAGATATATACAAATAACTAATATATCAAATATATATCAACATATCTGTTGTGCATATAATGAAACAAACATCTGTAATACCCTCAAAAACTGACAAACTCCAATTTAGATCTGAAGTTATATATATTTATGGGTCATTCTTTTACAAATTGGACATCCTTTTAACCTCAACATCTCCGATTGGGATGAAATTTTTTTTATAAGCTCCTTTCTTAAAATGAGAAAACCTATACCTCGAGAAAAAATTTTTTAATTTAATTTTTAATTTAATTTTTAATTTTTTTTCCTAGACGATATGGGCACATGGGTTTTTGAGAATTGGCATTGTAGACACATTTTTAAACGGCCATATCTCAGACTATATAAATGATCGAAACTTTTTTGAAATGAACAGTGAATAATATTTTTTTCAAATTGATCATAATTGTTTATTGAGAATGCTAATATAAGAAAAAAAAATAGTAAATGAATAATTTTTCAATTAAAATGTCTACACTTTTATTTTTGTTTATAAACTTAGTTTTATACGAGTATTCCCATTTGATATGAAGCTTATTATATAAATTTTTCATGTACTTATCTAATAATTATCTTGTAAAATTTATTAAATATTTATTTTCATTAAAAATAGTACACATTTTTCTTATAGTTAATATGAATTCCTTTATTCAATTATTTTCTAAATTTACAGGCTATCTAACAACATTTACACATTTGGTATTGATTCTCCTACCATCGAACAAAGAAGCTAGTCTATTAAATTTAATGCAACCCGGAGAAGAGGGCGATAAATTCCGTCTTAAGGCGTTTACAAATCCCGTGTATGTTCGAGCAGTCTTAGATATTTTTCCATTTTTACTTCGACGTGGCATATTAGATTTTTAATTTTAGTTTAAATATAAGTGCACTAATGTATATAAATGTTTAAATGTATATAAGAAACAAATGCTTGTTCTACACAATACTATTTTTATGTTAATAAAATATCATTAAATAAATATAGCATTAGTCGACAATATCATAAAATTTAATATACCAACTTTAAACACAAACGCCTCATTAGATGATAACTAGAAGAATCTTTGCAGCTGCTCACACAATCTAGATGTTATAATATGTTATAAAATTGTTATCAAAATTAATATGATATTTGTTTCAGAATTCATTATCTTTCCAAGGTGTCAACTTGATTGCAAAGTGAATGTCGTATGAGATGAAAGTCTATATACTACTTGTATTATTTTATTTATAAAACTATAAAACTATAAAACTTATAAAACTAAAATATATAGTAAGTCTATGCATAATAATGATGCCCAATACTATATCAGAAAGTTAACAAAAAAACTCAACGCTGAAAATGTTCTGAGTAATACAAAATGTAATATCCTTGAAATATGTCTATTTTTCGATCCATAATTCAAACTGATTTAATGAAAAAATAACTGTGTTTGAATATAAATTTCAGTTATATATCCAATCTTCCCAAAAGAAATGACATTACTTCGGATCTAGTACTGAATTACATAATCACATCATAGATGCTACATATATACTTTATTATTTATAATTAATTTAATTAATTAATTTAGAGAATTTTCGAATAGCAAAGAAAGCAAGAAAGGGCAAACACAAAAATTTTATTTTTATTTTTTATTGAAATTTTGCTGAATATTGCCAAGTACTCTTCATCAGTGGTCTTAGGAAAAAATCGAATTTTATTTAATTAGTGCCAGGCTTAGAACTCGTACCTGTCAAATTAGACGCGATGACTAATCGTGTTTATCCACAAGAAGCCAAGGCTGCACAAACTTTCAATGCTCAAGTTCCAGGTTTTTATTGTCACTTATTTTTATTGAATTAGTGACACCAACCAAAGCACTGGCCATGCTTTTAAATTAGAACGAGCTTATAAACTACAGCTTTATTTGGAAACACAAGTTCAACGAATTGAAAATTAACTTTTTGAGTTCGCCTATATTTTTATACTCAAAGCTATTCTTAGTAAAGTGCAAAATTCTGGTGCTTATTACAAAGAAGCTATGCTATGTTACTCTACAGACTCGCTTTCGCGATTTAGGAAAAGGTGAACAATATTATATATTATTGTTCTTATATTCACAAGTCTAATTTTTAAAATATGTATTATTGTTGCTGGTAAAGCTGCGCTGGTAGCTGGTAAGTTATAGTGACAAAGAAGCGATTCTTTCTTTCCTTGCTATTCGAATTTTAAATATCGCTTCTTTGTCGCTATAAAGAAACCGTAGTTTTACCGGAAACAATAATACATACATTAATTACTTTAATTATATTAATTATTAATAATTTTTAATTTAATTAACTAGTTTACATTAATATAATTTAAATGAGTTTTTTATTTTTTATAGCAAAATTTTCTTACATAATCTTTTGCACCCATTGACACCCATTGACACCTCATATATGTTATGTATTTAATTCACTACCTTATACATCTATCAGATTTATAAGTGTTTATTATATCGTCTGTAACTGTAAAAATGTTTTATAACTTTATATTAAATTTTTTTTATTTTTTTAATAACATAAATAAGAACATATACGAATATATCTATATAGTAAATATTAATTCCAAATTTAAGCTAACATAATCAAGTCTTCAGCCTTTAATTGTGAACCTTAATATTTTGTTCTTTACATATGATTTTTATAAATTACTTTGGAAGAATTCAAAGTTCTTGAAAGTTTAAAAATTTTATTATTAAATGAGCGTTATTTCTTTATATTAAACTCTAAATCTTATTGTTTCTAAACAACAAGATATTCTTTAAGTACCCTAAACATACAAATTTTCTACGTAAATGATTGTCTTATCTATATGAATCTCGATTTCCTTAAAAATGTCTTCCATGAACTTAATAATCACTTTTAAGTGGCAAAGAAACACCAACTCTTACCTAGCATGCGGATAAGCTCAAACATTTTAAATTTCTTATATATTATACATCCTATCTACATATCTATATCTACATCTACATAAATTTTCATATATAAATACGTTAGATGATGAAATAAATACTTTAAAATTTTTACACGTTATATTGCAATATTTTTAGTTAATTGTCTCCAGAATAGATATTTGTATTCAAAGTACACATTTATAGAGCGTGAAGAATTTATCAAAATTTATTCAAAAAATCACATTTCTACATTTCACACATTACTTGCAATCGACCTACATAATATTATTGAAGAATTTGGGTGTAATGGTAGTGCTTGTGAAGAATCTAATCAATTAACAAACTCC
>NC_051847.1:219360359-219377182 GCF_002237135.1 Teleopsis dalmanni
ATACATATATGCTATTTTTAATTTATTTACTTTATTTATTCAATTATACTACTTATTATTTACTTAACTCATTATTAATAATTATTTTAATATGCTATTAATATTTATATGTAGATCTAATTTGTATTCTAAACTCAAATAAGATTGAATAGGATATTCTGAAAGCACATTTAATTAAGAAAAGTGATTGATCTATGAATAATGTTTATATTACTTTAAGATCTAGAAAAATTATTATTGTTGATCTTTTTAAAAGAAATTTAGGCATTACTAATATTAAACAAAATTAGTTTAGGATTTTTAACTATTATTATTAATTATTACAACTATTGTCGTGAAATCGCCTAACAGCCGGTACTGCTGTCAGAAGAGTCTCATTGTATCAAAAGAGTTTGAACTTTAAGTGTCTACGAATTTGTAAGCCGACAGATATGTGTGTTATAGGTATAGTAAAACTGGTTCAAAATAAAAGAAACAGATCATTCATTCACTAACACAAGCAGTTCGGTAGGAGAAGTAAAGGCAGACACGTCATACTTAATTAGATCAACAGTCTGTATGAATTTACCTATATCTTGTTGATTATTTATCACAATAAATATTTGTGTGTAGGTCAGTTTTTAAATAATCTCTTAAACAAATATTGAATGGATTTGAGTAAATTTTTTTCACCACATAGTTTTTATATGGATTTATACAAGAAACTAAGTGATTAATGTGAAAATTATTTACATGAGTATGATTTTACATTTAGTTTTAAATAAACTAGTCTTTAATTTTGTTGTATATAAAAATATTTCAGATTTATATAAGTCCTACCTTGATAATCACAGAAAATTTTCCATCTACGCCACTGCGAGCTAAATGAAAGATAGCTCTATGCATTTCACTAGCAAATCCATTGGGCTTGTCACCAGTGTAAGTGCTTTTTATTACAAGATTACTGACTTGTAAGGTATCGTCTTTGAAGTATTCCTTAAGAACATCTTGCAAAAAATCAGCAGTAATCCATTCTGGAGGTTGATAGTCTTTAGCACCAGTACCCATTTTCTTTTTGTTTTCAAATTAAATTTATTCAAATGTGTGTAAATTTATTTAAATGTATTTAAATAAATTTAATTATATTACATTCGACACAATAGAAATTTTTTTTTAAGTCACCTGACTTGTGTGAATAACGATCACAAAAATGACCGGCAACAAATTAAGCTAAACGAAAATGAGTCTGAAATGCCTTTGAAGTTATTTTGGTTAAATTTTTATTTAATATATTTTATCTTTAATATTCACGTGTTAATTAAAAACTCTCTGCTCTCCGATTTTCGTAAAAGTATATGCCGGCTTAACGTTTAGAGCGCCGTCAAGATAAGAGCTTTCCGTACAATCAAGTCAATTTTTGCTCGTGTATTTATTGAGGTTCTGTACACTGAGCGAATTTTTAAGAATGCAAATATGAAAAAAATATATTAAGATTTTTTATTTATACAAACGAGTATTGTTCAAGTAAAACATATGCAAATTTCATTATGTAACACAACTCTGATTTCATTCAACTAATCAATGTAATATTCCGGATTTTTTTTTATAAAAACTTACATAATATTTTGTTTGTAGGCACGGGTTTTTCGTTCATATGCGAAATATAAACAAATATGTCAGTGCAAATCTAAATTATACTTAATAACACTGGGTATATGGTGAAATGTTTATAACTTTTAAAATATTTATTTTAAGGTAGCAGAAGACCTGGTGCGACAGCGAAAACGTGAAGAAGATTGGCCGAAAGTGAGCTAGCTGAAACACGATATAGATGGAACGACATCTATACAGCAGCATCAAATAGAGTTAGATTTAGAAGAATTATTGAGGACCTATGCCCCACTGGGAGAAGTGGAAAATAATAGTAGTAGATTTATTATTCTAAATGAATTTCATCGTTCTTTAAGGACTCTCATTTCGATACAATACATTTATGCGAATCCCAGATATTATTGTTAAAGCCAATTTTCGGAATGACCTTCAAAGCGCAACTACAGGCGTAGAAAAGGAATAGCTAAAGGAATAATCACAAACCATACAGGATTAATCGGGACGCTGCGATGGTTTTGAACCAATCTTAGTTGAGTTTTTGGCGAATTGGTTTCGAAGAACCAAGATAATGTGATATGGGGCATTATCGTGTTGCAAAAACGAAAAATTGTAGGCTCTCAATTCTGCCTTCTGGGAGCATAATCTTAAAATAATATTTCTTGTTAAACAGCCACATCACGATTGTTTGGCCCACATCACGATAATCACAGAAATCATTTTAAAACTTTTGCAATATATTCGCTCGATTGGTTGGTTGTTTTCGGATCGCATGCATAGATTCAATTTTAATATCCACTCATCATATATTTTATTTTATCCAAAGTGACGTTATTTTTTTCAGTCTTCTCAACCATAAAATATTCTTCAAAATAGGTTATACAATTCTAACTGAAAAGTTAGTAGTATCAGAAGGCTATATGATGATATGATTTCCAGCAGTTAATGATGATGTTTCCATACACCGATTAGTGTCTTAAACGTTTTCTTTGCCTACTTGGAGTTGTGTACAACAATTGTTAACATTTTTTGCGAGAAAGTCTATTCATTGAGGGTCTTTTGCAGTAGTCTTAACATTTCTGTAGCAGATATAATATTTCACAAACTAAATTTAATGCAAATTACTTCCTCTACAAATAAGAACATTGTAAAAATCGCTTATTTAAATTTTCATGTAGAAAACATTTGAATCCATTCTTAAGAGCAAAGTCTAATTAATTGTTGTCTATTTTCTTTCATACTTATTACTAAAGAACCGGTATATTTAGGAGTTTGTTAATTGATTAGATTCTTCACAAGCACTACCATTACACCCAAATTCTTCAATAATATTATGTAGGTCGATTGCAAGTAATGTGTGAAATGTAGAAATGTGATTTTTTGAATAAATTTTGATAAATTCTTCACGCTCTATAAATGTGTACTTTGAATACAAATATCTATTCTGGAGACAATTAACTAAAAATATTGCAATATAACGTGTAAAAATTTTAAAGTATTTATTTCATCATCTAACGTATTTATATATGAAAATTTATGTAGATGTAGATATAGATATGTAGATAGTGATGTATAATATAAGTGCTCCGGCTAGAAAGGTATTTGATTCGATACCCGCAGGTGGAAAACGCGGTAGAGGACGTCCGCATCTACGGTGGAAGGACCAGGTGACCAACGATTTGGGGGCGCTCGGTACTACCAACTGGCGTCAGAAAGCAACTAATCGGGCTGACTGGCGGAGGCTACTCGACGCGGCCAAGGACGACACACGTCTGTAATGGCCAACTAAGTAAAGTAAGTAAGTAGATGTATAATATATAAGAAATTTAAAATGTTTGAGCTTATCCGCATGCTAGGTAAGAGTTGGTGTTTCTTTGCCACTTAAAAGTGATTATTAAGTTCATGGAAGGCATTTTTAAGGAAATCGAGATTCATATAGATAAGACAATCATTTACGTAGAAAATTTGTATGTTTAGGGTACTTAAAGAATATCTTGTTGTTTAGAAACAATAAGATTTAGAGTTTAATATAAAGAAATAACGCTCATTTAATAATAAAATTTTTAAACTTTCAAGAACTTTGAATTCTTCCAAAGTAATTTATAAAAATCATATGTAAAGAACAAAATATTAAGGTTCACAATTAAAGGCTGAAGACTTGATTATGTTAGCTTAAATTTGGAATTAATATTTACTATATAGATATATTCGTATATGTTCTTATTTATGTTATTAAAAAAATAAAAAAAATTTAATATAAAGTTATAAAACATTTTTACAGTTACAGACGATATAATAAACACTCTTATAAATCTGATAGATGTATAAGGTAGTGAATTAAATACATAACATATATGAGGTGTCAATGGGTGTCAATGGGTGCAAAAGATTATGTAAGAAAATTTTGCTATAAAAAATAAAAAACTCATTTAAATTATATTAATGTAAACTAGTTAATTAAATTAAAAATTATTAATAATTAATATAATTAAAGTAATTAATGTATGTATTATTGTTTCCGGTAAAACTACGGTTTCTTTATAGCGACAAAGAAGCGATATTTAAAATTCGAATAGCAAGGAAAGAAAGAATCGCTTCTTTGTCACTATAACTTACCAGCTACCAGCGCAGCTTTACCAGCAACAATAATACATATTTTAAAAATTAGACTTGTGAATATAAGAACAATAATATATAATATTGTTCACCTTTTCCTAAATCGCGAAAGCGAGTCTGTAGAGTAACATAGCATAGCTTCTTTGTAATAAGCACCAGAATTTTGCACTTTACTAAGAATAGCTTTGAGTATAAAAATATAGGCGAACTCAAAAAGTTAATTTTCAATTCGTTGAACTTGTGTTTCCAAATAAAGCTGTAGTTTATAAGCTCGTTCTAATTTAAAAGCATGGCCAGTGCTTTGGTTGGTGTCACTAATTCAATAAAAATAAGTGACAATAAAAACCTGGAACTTGAGCATTGAAAGTTTGTGCAGCCTTGGCTTCTTGTGGATAAACACGATTAGTCATCGCGTCTAATTTGACAGGTACGAGTTCTAAGCCTGGCACTAATTAAATAAAATTCGATTTTTTCCTAAGACCACTGATGAAGAGTACTTGGCAATATTCAGCAAAATTTCAATAAAAAATAAAAATAAAATTTTTGTGTTTGCCCTTTCTTGCTTTCTTTGCTATTCGAAAATTCTCTAAATTAATTAATTAAATTAATTATAAATAATAAAGTATATATGTAGCATCTATGATGTGATTATGTAATTCAGTACTAGATCCGAAGTAATGTCATTTCTTTTGGGAAGATTGGATATATAACTGAAATTTATATTCAAACACAGTTATTTTTTCATTAAATCAGTTTGAATTATGGATCGAAAAATAGACATATTTCAAGGATATTACATTTTGTATTACTCAGAACATTTTCAGCGTTGAGTTTTTTTGTTAACTTTCTGATATAGTATTGGGCATCATTATTATGCATAGACTTACTATATATTTTAGTTTTATAAGTTTTATAGTTTTATAGTTTTATAAATAAAATAATACAAGTAGTATATAGACTTTCATCTCATACGACATTCACTTTGCAATCAAGTTGACACCTTGGAAAGATAATGAATTCTGAAACAAATATCATATTAATTTTGATAACAATTTTATAACATATTATAACATCTAGATTGTGTGAGCAGCTGCAAAGATTCTTCTAGTTATCATCTAATGAGGCGTTTGTGTTTAAAGTTGGTATATTAAATTTTATGATATTGTCGACTAATGCTATATTTATTTAATGATATTTTATTAACATAAAAATAGTATTGTGTAGAACAAGCATTTGTTTCTTATATACATTTAAACATTTATATACATTAGTGCACTTATATTTAAACTAAAATTAAAAATCTAATATGCCACGTCGAAGTAAAAATGGAAAAATATCTAAGACTGCTCGAACATACACGGGATTTGTAAACGCCTTAAGACGGAATTTATCGCCCTCTTCTCCGGGTTGCATTAAATTTAATAGACTAGCTTCTTTGTTCGATGGTAGGAGAATCAATACCAAATGTGTAAATGTTGTTAGATAGCCTGTAAATTTAGAAAATAATTGAATAAAGGAATTCATATTTACTATAAGAAAAATGTGTATTATTTTTAATGAAAAATTTATATAATAAGCATCATATCAAATTGGAATACACGTATAAAGCTAAGTTTATAAACAAAAATAAAAGTGTAGACATTTTAATTGAAAAATTATTCAATTACTATTTTATTCTCTTATATCAGCATAATCAATAAATAATTATGATCTATGTAAAAAAATATTATTCACTGTTTATTCGTTAAGTTTGAAAATTCAAGAATAAGCATCTTTTCAATCAGACTTACTGGGAATATGGTATATGGTGTTAATTAAACTGCGAATTCGAAACATTGATATATTTTTAATTGTG
Source organism: Teleopsis dalmanni (assembly GCF_002237135.1). Taxonomy (NCBI): domain Eukaryota; kingdom Metazoa; phylum Arthropoda; class Insecta; order Diptera; family Diopsidae; genus Teleopsis; species Teleopsis dalmanni. The sequence continues at coordinate 219,366,418 of NC_051847.1, forward strand.
GTAAATTTATTTCTCGACTTTTTTTTTTAATAATGTTTTTTATATATTTTATATTCGGCTATAGGTCACCTTTTCTTAAAGTTAAAATTAAACGTTTATTTAATATTTTTCAATCATCATCCTGACCATCATCAGGATCAGGATCTAAAATGAGTTAATAAAATCTATATCTAAACGTCATGCACTTGATTCTGTCGTATATATTGCATTTATGGTAGATCCTGATCTTGATGACTCTCAAGAAGAGTCGAAATATAGAATATTTTAAATGCAGTGTGTATTCTGAAGTTCTTTATATGTGAAGTCGATAAGTTTTAGTTTCTATATATACTAAATCGAACAACTAAATGAAAAAGGTTTCTTTGAGTTTATGTAAAAAAACACATACACAAGATTTTTTATTAAAAAAAAGGAACATATTAAAAAAATTATAATTTTAAATTTTTGAATAGTTTCTACTTAAAAATTAAATATGTAAATATGTATTGTTATTAGAAGTATTTAAAAAAATTAATTTATCAAGCGCCTCACATCATTAATTTCACTGAAATTCATTTATAATTTCAATAAAATTTCGATCATTTATATAGCCTGAGATATGGCCGTTTAAAAATATGTCTACAATGCCAATTCTCAAAAACCCATGTCTCCTTATCGTCTAGAAAAAAAATTTAAAAATTTTTTCTGAGGTACGGGTCTTCTCATTTTATGAAAGGAGCTTATAAAAAAAATTTCAGCCCAATTGGAGATGATGAGGTTATAATGGTATTCAATTTGTAAAAAAAATGACCCATATACAAATGTAACTTCAGATCTAAATTGGAGTTTCTCAGTTTTTGAGGGTATTACAGATGTTTGTTTATTTATAGGTATGAACAACAGATATGTTGATATATATTTGATATATTAGTTATTTGTATATATCTATTTATATATAAAATATATCTATATAAATCAATGTATATAATATAAATAAATATATTACATGGTATATACGAATGAAATGAATTTTAAGATCTACATTTTACATGCCAATATTTTAATGAAAGTTATTTTGGCCATAAATTTAGATATATCTTAATGTTAATAATCTTTATTTTTAAGAGTTCATTGCTACAGCAATATTTCTAGAAAGTGAACTTTGAAGAGGCTAAATAGACCTAGTATAATTGTTTAAATTGCCGAAAATTTTGTAATTTTTGTTTAACTTAATCTTTACTATATTTATATATGTTTAATTATTATGTCTATACTCACCCCAAAATCCATGTTTCAACATGCTTATATGGAGTTCGCGTAGCTTTGGTAGTGGCTTTGTAGATTGAAGTAGCCTTAAGCATTTGAGAAGATGTGTATGATAAATACGTACAAAATTATCGAATTCTCGTATACGTAAATTGCTTTCTGATGAACACATGATGACTTCCCAGAGATCTTGTGCTGGACTACCCCATTTACATAACTGAAAATCAATAAAACGTATTTGATTGATTTCACCAGTTGAAGTATAGTTTTGCATGATATTGCTGGACCAAAAATCTCCATGATTTAAAACTTTAAATTCATTCGGATCAGTGTTAAAACAACCCATAGCAGCATTAACAAATTGCTCTGCATTTGGCTGAAGAGAAAATAACATTTTTGAATGATTACTAAAAGACAAATTGATTTTCTTTTTACTTACAATGCGCTCTGCGTATTTCTCATAATCCTCCAAGCCCCAAGTAGACATCGCTGCTTTGAAACTTTGCACGCGTGCTTGATAAGATTTCGATTTCTGATAGTTTGCGGGTAGATAACTTTTTTGAAATTCTTCTGGGTATGCCCCATTACGCTGCTGCCATATCACTGTGACTGCATGAAATTCAGCCAGTTTTTCTAAAACGCGTTTCATATGTGCCATGTCGAAACCTTTCAGACGATTTATATTTTTAAATTTTTTAGTGTTTAAATCTTCTAGAACAAGTGTAATGCGTTCGGCCTTCTCCTCAACCCAGACGCATTTAGGCGCCAATTTTACTTTCTTATTAATATCATTATAGAGCGTTTCCAGTTGAGGCAGCAATTGTTCGTACATAAATTTTTCCTTGGGGAATAGATTTAGAGTGTTTATAAACGTACCTCCTTTGTCTTTATCTAGCATGGTTTTCATTATATATGACTGCTGTTGAGTAAAGCCATCTGCAATGCAAGTATATGAGTTGTTATCGGTTAGATAATATATTTTGATAATTAAACTTACCTTTCATTTCTATATCCATGTGTATACGTACCATAATTGATGTGTAATTCTCCCCGGGTGGCGTGGCAGCTGTAGGTGTGAATTTTAAAATTTTCTTGAACTGTGGCATATCTTTCTGTAGAATTTTTTCGAAGTATTTCTCGTTTATCCATTTCGGTATTTCGAGATTCAAATTCGGATTAAATTTTGTGCTGTTATCTGGCATATTTGTTGGTTGTCTTGGATTATTTTTGTTTGCTTTTTTGTTGAATATTTCAAGGTATTCCGCAATTGTCGTTTGTCAACCGATAGTTACGTTGTTTTTACTGGAACTAAAACTCTAGTCGCTTACCTTTGACGAAATATCTCACCTACTTTGTATGCTCTCTCATAATTACGATTCGTTTTCCAATTTAAATTTAGTAAATAACTATTTTAGCAGAGCGTTTTGCGCTCTGCGTTTTTTATTTTAAATGTAGCCACATAAATACTATAAACATATATCTATATATGCACATATAAATGTGTGTTATTTACAATTGTTTATATCACCCAGATAATAATCGGTTTTGTTTTAATGTTTGTTTGTCGACAAGTTTGCTTGACTGTAACTCAGCCGTTGATTAAATGAATTTCAATTTTAAATAAAGAACGGCAATGCTTGGATATTTTTTTTCGCAGATAATGCGGTTACGTTATGTGCATTTAAAACACCAAACGTACTGATTAGCAGGTTCTTACTAGAGAATTTCTACTGAAAACTGATAAGGAAACTGCTCTAGTTGTAAGAGGGCAACTATTGTTCCACTCAATTTAAGTGCACTGAACACAAGGGAGTAGTCGTATGAGCGCTGGAGAAATTGTTTTCATCATAATTCTTAATTATATTAATTTTGTAAAGATTTTATATGTTATAAATATAAAATAGATATTGACGTGTTAACTATTATAATCTCTAGGTAAATGAAAGTATGAGATTTTTGTGCAGTCCATATACCCAAACGTATTCTTTTGAGTCTACATATGCCGTGTAAGCTAACATAGTACAGTGATAATATATAATTAGCAATATTAAAATAATTACTATAGTTTCCAACTCAAAATTTTAATATATATTGTACTAATTAATAAAAACGTATTCAATTTCTTAATATTTATTAGAATCACTAATTAAAATGTTAGTCGCACTTTTGCCATCATATATAATATAAATGAAATACATATATATATATATATATATATTATGTACACTTGTACATTAATATGTTGGTTTGTCGAATGTGTTACGTTTTAACACGTTAATTATATAACACGTGTATTCTTCCATTGTGTTTTATTTCTAGCCTCTGGGAGTGAGTACATAAGGCAATGTATCTGATGGCATTCAAGCCGATAAATGACAGCACAATTCTGCTCTGCTTTAATCCTAGTATAAGCATCGTTTCTACGTGGCACTCTTGAATAATTATCTAGTAGTCTTTGAATAACAAACCAAAACTGTGTACAGCGAGGTGCCCATCTTCATGAGTTTGTGTGTAGGGTTTGACATTCGTCATTAAAATCAGCAGCCAGTAAAAGACATGATCTAACCTTCTCAAAAGAAATTAAATGTTGATAACTTCCTCAGACGAACTATGATTTACAGATATTATCTTTAATATTCTGAAGCACTATAGTTAAGATGCATAATTACTACTACTTCTTATTCCCTCCAAATAATAGGTTTTCTCAAAACTCTCAAAATACGCGTTTGTTTCGGTAATGACTTCTTCATTCGACTCAAATATCTTACCACCCAACCATTTCTTTAGGTTTGGAAACAGAAAATAGTCGCAGGGGGCTAAATGTGGAGAATATGCTGGATGGGGTGACTAGACTAGTGTGCACACGTGACTAGACAAGTGTGCACACGTGGATTGTCTTGATGGAACAGCACTTTCTTCTTCGCCAAATGCGGCCGTTTTTGCTTCAAATCAACGTCGAATCTGTTCAAAAGCTTTGAATAATATTTGCAGGTGATCGTTTTATCTTTCTCGAATGACACCGCTTGCATCCCAAAAAATTGTGGCCATGACCTTGTTGGCTGACAAATTCTGTTAGGCCTTCTTTGGTCCACGTTCACCCCTAGCAATCCACTGTTTCGATTGTTCCTTGGTCACTGGCGTATTGTGATGGATCCATGTTTCGTCCACAGTAAAAAACGGCGCCAAGAATTCGTTCGGATTATGGCTGAACATCGCTAAACACTCTTTTGAAGTGGTCACAGGATTGCGCTTATGGTCGAGTGTGAGCAAATGCGGCACCCATCTCGCGAAAAGTGCTTTCATGTCCAAATATTCGTGTAAAATATGATCACTTATTTTGGGCAACCTGAACGTTCGGTGTCACTAGTGCTGGTACGACCACAACGGAACTCTGTAAACCACTTCTTAACCATTGAAATTGATGGTGCCGAGTCCCAGTAGTATTTATCAAGTCTTTCCTTAGTTTCAGTGATGGAGTTTTTACGTAAAAAGTAATGCTTAATCTGCACACTTTTTTCCATTTTCGTAAAAATTCACGAGGTTGTCTGCTTTGAAAGGCTATCAAACACCAACTGAACGACGTAGCTTGCTCAAAATTACAAAGTTGCCCACTCTTAGATTAAAGCTGACGACAGCACTGTTGCATTTGGATTAACTGCGAGGAAAATTCAAAAAGTCACTGACTTATCAAACCGCCCACGTATATAAGCGTACTTTACCTGCTATGCAAATAAGCGTGTAGTTCGCTTCCATTTTTTAAATAATAAACTTTAAAATCCAGCAAAGGGCTTGTTTTTATCAACTTTATCCACGCAACTTTCTCTAACATTACTCTAATTTGCGCGTCGACCATGATGATTCGAAGAAATTTGTAACATTTAAATTTTGCTTGGGTATTTCAAGGAAAGCAAGAAAGAGACGAAGACATTTAGGGTTCCCTTACCAGAAACTGCAGCTTCCATGAAATTCATATTCAAAAATTGTCTATGTTGATTGTCTTCACGTAATTTGACATACATTTATGGTAGTATGTGACACTAGACTCCCTCACTGCGATATTCATAATCCTACGTTGCAATTCTTCTGATCGCTTAAAATGAGATTGATCACTTCTTGATTGACGGTGAAACCACTTCTGATGTGGTATACGTACTGTCATATCGTAGCTTTTGTTAGTAAATTTATACATTATTTATTTGGAATTTGAAGTAATATTTGAACCAATGTTTTTAAAAGAAGTACTTGGTTGATTGCTTATATGTAGACACAATTTTGAAGAAACCAAAAGGCATTTAAATATTTGTTAAAAGTATTTATATTTGAATCATAAATCTTCTGTAAGATGTACAACTAATGCATTTTATTATATGTATGTGTGTACATATACGGAACTCTACGGTAGTTTCAGCTGTATCAGAAAAATTAATTTTTACTCTTCAGTGGATGGTTATTTGACTAATTGAACTATGTTATAGACTATGAATATAAATAAAATGTTGCATTTTATATTAACTCTTTTGAAACTTTTATACTAGTATCTTTTTACTAGTATCTGAGTATTTTAGATATATTTTATCTTTTTTAGATAATTTGTAGACATTATTTTATGCTTGTATGATTTGACTGTAAGGATGCACTGTTATATATCTGTTATTATATGTCACATATATATATTATCTCAGTTGATGTTCTTCACTTGTAGTTAAGATAATTTTCAGATGACATGCTTTCCAGTTCCGCATTTTTCTTATATGGTAATAATAATACCTTCAAGTTTAATATTTGTTTATTGAAATAAAAACTATTACGGTCTAAAGTTAGTTTATGCCTTAGCGATATGTGAAATCTCCATTTGGTGGCTCTGTTCCATTCTACTAATTGTGCTTATTATAATGTAATAAAATAGTAAAAGTAATTGGTGTAGAATTTATTTCTATAATAAGGAAGTGTACTTCAGATTGTAATCACAATATTGGTTGGCTTCATCGTCATTTTTATTCAAGGGACTTATTTGTTTTGAAAATTTTTATTAAAAACTTATGATATATACTATAATTTCATATTATTATAAATTTTTATTAGAAACTTATATAAAAAATGAATCCAGAATGTTTCCTAATTAAATAATGTTAACTGAAGAGGTGATTACTTGATCCAAGAAATGAATAAATGCGTTGGTAAAGGAGGAGATCCCAAAAACAACATTCTGATATTAATGTCATTCATATAGAAAAAATTCAAAATTTATATTAAGATAATTGACTAAGTAGTTGTTTCAAAGTTAAGTTGATATCATTAAATATTGAAATTTCATTAAATAAGCAAAAGCATCTTTTTCAGTTCTTTGATTAACATAAATGTTTTAATTGTCGTAGTCCTGGAAATTGAATAAACCGCGTCTGTAGTAAAACGGATATAAATCTCGCATTGTTTCCTTAAAAGCTGGATTCATAAAGGCACGCATTCTGAATTTTTCGCCCTCTTCATCGTCTCTCAGAAGAAAATTAATGTTGCTGTCTTTATCAGATGGCAACAAAACAAGGAATAAATGATTAAAGCAAGCAAAGAACGCTGCAAATGTATATAAATAATTTTAAAAGACATCTATTTAAAGAAAAATATTTAAACTATAACTTACCATAAAAGCTATTGTGCTTAGAAAACATTTCTATTTGAATTTCACGCAACTGTGGAAGCGGCTGTTTAAACTTAAGCAGTTTAAGGCACTCAATCAAACGTTCATAGTAGATTTCCACAAAGTGATCAAACTCTTTAATACGAATATCTTTAGCAGCTGAAATGCTGATAAAGAATAATAAATCTTCAGCTGGACTACCCCATTTGCATATCTGAAAGTCCAACAGCAGTAACTCATCGACTTCGCCATCAGGCAAGCTGTTAAACATAAGATTACTGGACCAAAAATCACCATGCGTTAATACATTAAATTTATTATTTGAGGTATCCAAAGTACTTTGACAACATTTCCAATATTGTTCGAATGTTGGCTATAAAATAATTATTTAAATGAAAATTAAATTAATTTACATTTGTACAATACAAAATACTTACAAAATTCTTAATATATTTGTCAGCATCTTCCAATCCCCAACCACTTATAGCTTTCTTATAGGCATTTACTCGTGAATTGTATAAATTCTTATGAAATCCGTATCCTTCATTGTTATGCACAAATCCGCTTTGAAAGTCTTCTGGATATGGACCATGTTGTTCTGCATAAATTGCTGAGGCAGCATGATATTCAGCCAATTTTTGCAGAATACGTCTCATTTCTCCCATATTGCAGCCCTTCAAGCGATTTATGTTTTTGAAATTTTTGGTCTGTAAGTCTTCGAAAACGAAATTTATTCGTCCATCGTTAAGTTCTGTGAAAATACATTTTGGAGATAACTGGACTTGCCAGCCAGCAGCTTCATAAAGTTCTTCAAATGCAGGAAGATATGTGCGATACATTTCCATTTCTTTGGGGAAGAGTGACATTTTCTTAATATCACTACCACCTTTTTCATCATCCAATTGAGTTTTAAGGACGTAGGTTTTACGTTTTTTGCTACCATCTAAAATAGTTTCGTAATTATATTAAATAGAGCTTAGTTGTGGTAGTTCATTGAAATAATTTTAAACAGTTATAATAAATAAATAATATTTAATAAACTTTTTTATTACCTTTCATTTCCAAATCGATGTGTACGCGAAGCATTATGGATGTAAAATTCTCCCCTGGTGGTATCGCTGCCGTCGGTGTAAATTTAATAACCTTTTTATAATTTGGTTCATCCTTTTCCAAAATATTTGTAAAATAGTCTGCAGTTATCCATTTCGGTATTTCCAGATTTTCATTTGGATTTATGATGTCGTTATTTGGTGGCATGGCACTTTAAGAATTAAAAATATGAAACAAAATTTATATAATTATGTACATTTAGTATAAATCTTAAGTAATAACCATTTCCAAGAATTATATGCAAATACTATGCTCAAAATTATTTTCGATTATATAGACAAAGTTTTTCCTTCTCTAATAATTGATGAACTATTGGATTATATTAATGTTCTTGAAGTTCTTTGGCAAGACATAATGATAACAATTAATACGATGACTTGTTTCTTGAAACAACATTAATATATATTATCATTATATATAAACAATAACATTAAATTTTTATATGTAGCGAAGTGATTTATACTATAGAATAAAGTGGTTGAAAGAATGTAGTTTGTAGTTTGTGTGACCAACGATTAATCGAACTGGCTGGCGAAGCCTACTCGACGAGGACAAAGACGACTCATGTTTCTAATGGCCAACTAAGTAAGTAGGTATTTCAAGGTAATATTATGGTATAAGTATAAATGCATTGTGCCACACCTTATCAAAAGCTTGCTTAACATTAAGACGAACTTCAGTGCCATATGCGCATCTTATTTCGTTTGTTATTCCACAATATTTATTAGATGATCTTATCTTTCTCTCTGAAACTAGATTAATAGGTAGGTTGCTAATTGTCGTAAAGGCGCTTCAGTTTTAAGATAAGGATTTTTTGTATGAATTTTGACAGACGATGCACAAACTTATCGGCCTTTAAGATGTTAATATATGATCCTTTTCTACTTAGTGAATTTTACTACAGTTATATATTTTTGAGTTATATAAAATTTATTCTACTTTATAACTTTGATCTTTACTATACAATATAGTAACTTTCATAAAAGAGAAAGAGATTGTTGAAAGAGATTTTTGAAGATTTTCTAAGGATTATTAGTTTTAAAACAAATAATATAGAAATATCTTCGGAAGTTTGAGATAAAATGTTTTGGAACGATTACGAAATAATCTTTAAATAGTTCATACTGAAATAGTTCATAAGTTTGTTTTCATTTTAAGTGAGTTTCACAATTTTATGAAAATTTATCTTGATAAGATGATTAAAAAATAATAATAATATATTATTATTTAACATGTAATCTTATATGTATGTATTTTTATTTAAAAAGAGGCTTGTTCTATCTCATATAATATTTATGTGTCGTATCTTATCTTGTTATTATCGCGATTGTTTCCTGACTGATATGCCAATACTCTAGAAATACTAATATGAGTGTGGAACCTGATTAAATTGTCAGCAACACTACAAATTATATTAGATTGTTTTATATGAACAAATATGTTAGTTGGGAATGGAATATATTTATATATACATATTCAATTGCATATATGTTATATATGTATGTATATATGTGTTATATTAAAAGTATTAAAAACTTTATAATTTTAAACAGTGGAATAGAGCACTACGATAATCCATAGTATGTCTTTTATGATATTTACTAAACCTAACCGACACTGCTTTTCAAAGCCAAAATGTCGCTAATTAAAAGCACCTAATTTTGGACAGGATTAATAGCTTTCTCGCAACATAGTCAGTTGTTCAACATTAAAAACACTATATACATGCATGTAAGGATGTAATTATAATTTCCTGTGTAATAATGTACTGTTGCTAATTTAATTATACCAAATTATAGTTAATAATAAATATAGTTATTTTGGTACTGAAGATATGTCTGTATGGTTCTACCCCATAGTTATTCATCCCGATTATTGGCACTACTTATATTAGCCTTGCTTAGTTAGTAATTAATAATTTCATTTCATAACTTCATTTCATAATGGAATAATTTTTAACCATTAAATTAAATTAATTTATTATGTAATAAGACATATATGTCTTTATATATAAAGAATTTAAATATTGGAATAAGAAATTTTGTTACTTTTTTTTTTGTAACGCTTCTCATAAAATATTAAATGTTAAAAGAAATTAGATAATGATATATATGATTTAAGTAATTTGTTTGAATCGGTGATGCAGTGCCGACAAATAGTGCCATACGAGCCAACTAAATCAATTAAAGGCCACTAAATTTATATAATATTTATTCAGTTGTTTCTTTTAGTTCTGACTGTAGATTTTTTGTCGTTAAAATTTAGTCTAAATGTAGTTAAAAGTAAATATTACACATAACTTATAATATAAAACCATCGTTTTCTGATATGCCTAGTCGCATCAGTAAAAGGATTTATATAATAATAATAATAATAAATTAAATAATTAGTTAAAGGAATGCCATGAGTACGTAAAATAAAAATCTCTTATTTTTAAGCAATTATAAATGTCAATATTTTCAAAATGAATAAATATATATATAATGAAAAATATATATTAACAAATAACTCTCTTGAATGAATATATCTGTTGGGTGTATCAATTTTCCTAAATTAATTTTTTTTTGTTATAATTTTCAACAACTTATCCCTTTCAGTACGATATCCCGCTTAAAAAAAAAAAGGCTGGCAGACAATGAGTGTCGGCATAAGAAAGTTTTCACTGTATTTGTATTATAAATTTAAAATTTTACTTATAAGTCACTGCTTTTTATTTGATCTTAAATTTAATGAAAACAATGCAACTTCACATTATGATTAATGACATCTCAAATA
>NC_051847.1:219377282-219393871 GCF_002237135.1 Teleopsis dalmanni
ATAAAAGTTCTATTATATAAGAACTCAAAGTGGGTACTAAAAATTAGCAGATAATGCAAAATTTAAAAATAAATTAAAAAAATTGTAAAAATTTATATTTATGTAAAAATATTAGTCTAATAATACTTATGAATGATTAAAAAAAGTAACAATAAATAATATTATTCACCCTTATATAAATAATTTTATTTTAAATAGTTATAAGTAATATGTAATTAATAGTTAATAGTTCTAGTTAATTTTGTATAATTAGTTATCTAAGGTTTATAATTGTATTCTATATAATTTAAGTAATTAAATTTAGTTAATAATTCTATTATATTTGATATAAGAATATAATAATAAAAACTTAATATATAAAAAATAATCAATTATTGTATAATATGGTTTTTATGAATATTACTGTATGGCATAGCCGAGTCTTGACAGCCAAACATATTAAGAGCATTTACACTAATAACAACTGTGGTTGCGCTACTCCGGTGTTTTCGCATCATGTCATAGGCAAACATCATATTTTAGTATGAAGCCAGTATAAAATTTCAGCAAAAATCAGATTTTAAATAATTTGGAAGACTTGTGCATTTCATGCACACGAAGCCAGTCATATATTTTAAGAAAAAAAAAGCACACAAACAAAATCCAAGCATCACATTCAAAAATATTGTCTCACCTACCCATGCACATATATATTTAATAAGTGTGCAATAAAAAGAAGAGTAGAAAAAATTTACCAAGAAACTTACATACGCATGAGCTAGAAGCTATGTGTGCATTTGCTCTGATATTAGAGTTTTTTCTATATGATTTTGTCCAAGCAAAATACAACATGTTCGCTATTGGTTTGATTGCTGACTTCCCTAACAAAATAGCATTGATCATACATAAAATAATAAGTTCGATTGTTTATACGTTTGAACAGACATGTTTTTCCCATTGCGTGTACCTTTTCAGAATTCATGATTTTTTTAACAGAGGCAAATTACATGTCTTTATATTTCTATGTTTTTGGTTGAACGTAACTAACAGATCCACAAAAAAGCGATCTTAACTGATAGTTGGGCTAGTTGGAGTAAGGGCTCTAAATTGTCCTCACATGACAGCAAGACTGGTGATGGAGTAACTGCAAAACTTAAAAACGCTTGTGAAAACAAACTTGCCAGAAAAAAAATTCAAAAATCAATCTGTAAGTTGGCAGGAAGTGACAAAGCATCTTATATCGACTAAATAAATATTACTCTATGACATAAGTTCAATAATATATGTTTTAAGATAGTTGGATTAGATGAATTGCTTTCAATCCATGAAGGTGACACTACAGATATCTAGTTTGCAGTGCAATACTCTTAAACATAATAAAACTAACTATTTCAATGATTACATATAAAAATTTTGTATATGATATTGTATATAACATTAAAGTGTTTTTTTCAGGCTAATTGGTCGAAATTTGTTTTATTGTTTTTAAAAATTTTGAATATAAATTAAGAAAAACGAATCATAGTTCTATTTGAAATTGTGATTTAGATCTGCATTTAAAGTAAATAAAGCAGTTTACCTTACTTTATTCCATGTCTTTGACCGTATTTTTGTCTGAAAAAATTCCTTTCGTTAGCGTAAGTCAGGGTTAAGATAGGATCGCGGCCCAACACAAATGGCTAAGTAGATTGAAGGGACGCAAAAATAAATATATATTTTCATAATTTTTCCGGAGAAATACAAAAATACGGCGATTAAGATAAATTCAGTTTTATTAATTCTTCATTAATCCATTCGACACCAACTTTTGTCCTGTAGATTGGAAAATTTTAGAGTAATATTAATCCTTTTATATTAATTTCAGAAAAATTTAGCAATCGTTTACCCATTCTATCACTATTAGCATTATTAATATTAATTGTTACCATACAAAAAATATTTTGTTTAATATATTTTATTACTATAATGTTGTACAAAGAAATATATGCAAAGCCTTTGTTGTTGTTGTGATGATGGTTTTTTGATTTAGTGCTATTACGCACGTTTACTCTTTTATGGATGGGAAGCTTATCACTAGGTTTTAACTAAGCAGGAATTTATATCATTTATTTATCTTTTAATTGATGACGGACCGTATGTCAGCATATCTTCCTGTGGATCCTGAGGTGCACTTGAGGTTTGTTAGGGCAATTTTGGGCAGCGTATCAACTTTTGTGAATAATTTCAGAACTCTGTCCCTGAAATGTTTTTTCACTGAGTCGATCCTTAGATCTCAATGTATGTTGGTTGTTCTAATATGCTATGGAATCTTAAAAATGCTTCTTATAGCCAGATTTTCTGCTATCTTAAGCTTTGCTGTATGTATCACATCCGTACAGTAGTACTGGCCTTATTATTTGAGTATATAGTAACTTTCTATTTTTGAGATTGAAGTGATAATTATTAAACAGCGGCTTTAGAAAATGTAGAATTTTAGAGTAGCTATTCCGTTTGCATTTCATATGCTTATACCAATTCAGTCGTTTGTCAAAAGTGACCCCTAGATGCTTTTCTCCGTATCTCTGTCACCGAAGCTCATTTTTGGAGGATGCTGCTTTCTCTCTCGTGTTAGGAATAAAGTCTTGGTTTTGTCATTGTTAATTTTAATCTTCCATTTCTGAAAGCATTCCACCATTATGTGTTGCTTACATTTATAGTGTCATGGTCAGAGTAGATCAATTAAGTAAATGAACGTGAAGTGTAGCAAATTTTTTAAAACATTTTAGTTTATTTAATTCGAATACTGTAAAAGCAAAATAATTTGGTGTTACTAAAATATAACAAGCAAAAATCTGCCTAATTGTGGTAGATCAGAAATGTGACGCGCAAGAACCGTGCTTTGGACAGTCCTGGCGTCAATGAAGAAAAAATTAAGACTTTTTCTAAATAAAGATGTGTTTATACATATGTAGTATTAATCAATTACAGGTGAATTCGGCCGCTTGATGTACGACAAAAAACAATAGGTCTCTTGCTGTCATATTGTCACAATTTACAAGTCTTACTTGCGTGAGTAAAAGTCAAGGGAAATATTTTATAACTAGTCTGTTATAGCACGAGATTAGTGTTGCTGTTTTGTGCACAAATTAGAGACTTTAGCAAGAGACTTGTTGTTTTGTTGCCTCACTTCGGAGCGGTGGACTTGTTATGTCATATAAAATAAATAAAAAAATAAGAAATATATTTCAGCAACATTACATAAATATGTTATGAATTATATAACATTTTTCATATATGTACGTATTTAAATGATATATAATACATAAAAATATGTCAAGTATTTGAAATATATTAACTGAGATGATGCAGCATAATTTGCATGAAAACTAAAGACTTAAAGCAACAAGTTAACCCGCAACCCTCAATAAATTATTAAATAAACTTTTGTATTGAATTTTCATTCACGTGTGCACTTCACGCAGCTTTCCACACATTTCACCTACCCACAAGCGCATAATATTTTACATATATTTTCTGTTTATATAAATATTATTAAGTAAATTTCACTTGAATGCGTTAAAAAATATTAAACACAGAACAACAAGGAACCTATGCCAGCCAATCAACAACAACAAAACCTAGCAGAACAGCTACAAAGTAACGCAGCCACTACACAACAATATCAAGAATAACAATAAAAACAACAAGCATAGCAGCGAGCAGTAGTAGTAGTACATGTGCTATGCTAGTCGAGTATTATCAACAACGTTGACTGCGGCGCTGACATTGCCGTCGTCGTCACTGCTTTGAACAACGTACAGCAATGGTCGTCGGTTTGCTGTCGTTCGTATTTGTGCAATTCTCGCAGTTGATGAGCAACCCTTGTATTAAACGGACGGCCATATCGACACAAATATTTTATAGAAAAATAATATAAAAATTTTTGAAAAACGAATTGCGTACTGTAAGAAAAAATTGCGTGAAAATCGGGAAAAGCGTGGCAACAAGTGAAAAACACTTTTCAGAGAGCGAAAATTGAATAGTGCGTTGTACGGTGTGCGTTCGTCTTATGCTTTCGGTGGCTTTGGCTGTGGCTGTGTCCGTGCACGCGTTTATACACACTCTCAACACGTTCAAGTGGAAAATATAATTTTCTGCAAATTTTCCATGTAAATTTTTGTTGGTAGAATACTTTTCGCCAGAGCATAAGGAAAGCCTACTCTTGCAAATAAATTTTCTGCTGCCTTTTGCCGTTGCTTTTTTGTGCAAAACAAAAACAAAATACATGACAAACAGACTCGTGTGTCCTTTAAGCCGGATCTCGTCTTCTTTTTTTTTTTTGTTTTTAATTTTAATCATAAATTAAATTTTATTTAAATTTTCTTAAATAATTTTTCATTTCAAATTAATAAATATTAATTTATATAAATTTGGTGTTAAGTATCTTGTTGTTGTTGTTGTTGTATAAATTTTCCGTTCGATATTTTCATTGTGTTTCAAAATGTCCTTCGACATACCGTTGGCCGATCAAATGCGCATTGCCTTGAGGTAAGCTAATTCAATTAATATATATGGATTATATTTACACAAATATATTAATAAATATTGATTATTTTGACAAATATTATTTATCAAAAATTGTCAATTTGAAAGTCAAAATTTCAAATTAATATTAATATTTTATTAGTATTCTTCTCAAGATGAAGAATCAAGAAGATAAACAACTTCAAATGTCAAATCCACATATAATCTATGTAAAAATTAATATAACAAAAAACACTTGTTTTTTAAATTTCGTAATCAAAATACTTTAGCAAACAAAAATTAAAACAAATTATTTAATTTAGGTATTATTATAAGTTATATAATGTTCCAGAAGTCTAAGGAGCGTTTTTGAAAATTACTCAAAGTTTATCATATAACATATAATAGAAGAAATTAAGTTATGACTATTATAAAATAATCCGAAATATTTTTTGAGAAAAGTTTGAACTCAGAAAGCCTCTTGGATACGCCAAGAATGGCAGAAAGTTTCAATAAATAAATTTACACTGCAACTACTTGCCTAATAATGTGAAAATATAATAAAGCAGTTATAACATATATACCGAGATATATACTCTTAAAAAAGAAGTTTCCAAAACAAATCGTTGGTCGTATCGATATTTCATTTTTTACAAAACATAAAACGCTACTTACCAATCTTACTTTTATTTGCCCATGCCACACTTGAGTAAAATTACGGATCAAAATTTGTTTTTATAACAGTTTTCGCACAGTTTTAACTTTTAATCATGCTTTAATGTGAAAGTATGCAAGGTTATAAAACCAACACATCTACAACTTTTTTCTTTTGTCACTTTTTGGTATTTACTATTTTAAATTTATATAGCTATTTTATATTTAATGCCTGAATGGAGCACCAAACAGCGAAATTAAGAAATCTATATATAATTTGTAATAATTTGTACATAAAAATTTGTATATAATATGTAAATATGAGGCCCTATGCTTCACTGGAAAATGAGGATGACAGAAGATATGTAATTTGTGATATTTTATCGGACTTTCATTTTTTTACACCTACAACCAATTAGAATTTTCAATCTGCAGAATTAATCAAGTGAAGCAGGTATTAAAATCTAATGAACCGAAATCAGTCCTCAAATATTATCGAAGTGTGGCGTGAGTTAAAAAGGTATCACAATGGGGTCTAGGTTACTTTGTTTCACGACAAATTTTAACCTTTATAAAATACTGATCTGGTCGAATGGGTGCTACTAATAACGTGGCTTTTATTTTCGAGTTCTTTCTTAGTTCCTGATTTTTCTTTGCTATTGGGCAGCACATTTCTTCAACATTCGAAAATGTTCTGTTTTTCAATATTTCTTTATTTCTATTAAAATATATGTCTTCGTGTTCCTATGTTTTTTTTATACAATAACTGATAATAATTTGTGATCAACTAACTCTGGACATCAGGAATGACTACAGCTGTTCAAATTGGTTAATAAATTTAAAAATTCTTCAAGTGATATTATTTTGAACCACATGTTAATATCTAACTTGACTAAATGTCTTAATAAATAGCAAAATTAACCCTATATTAATAGAATTGAATTTGAACACTCATGAAATATAAAAAAAAAATTTAGTTTATTTATTACTTTCAGTTTGCTATAAGAACTTATATATATGCATAAAATTGATATATTGCATTGGCATGAAATATGGAATTAAAACTATTAAAATTTTTGTTTAAAATCGCATAGAATGTCAAAGTAAATAAACGCTAGAAGAATGGATATTGAAGAAGGGCATTCTTTGGCTCTTACATGCATTTGTATAGTATATTTGTATAGTAAAAATTATTTGTCTGAAAGCAACCGTTATCGAAGGAAAGCATTTATTTGTTGAAGGAACTAGTCATTGTACAGACACATTGAAAGCCTAGTCCATTACAGCACTAATTTCACATCAATTTGTCCATATATCCTGCAATTTCGACGATATAGAATAAAGATCTACCTTTTTTACAAAAACAGCCACAAATATATACTTTTGAAACGTCCTGTTTTCTTTAGAACCA
Organism: Teleopsis dalmanni; assembly: GCF_002237135.1. NCBI lineage: Eukaryota > Metazoa > Arthropoda > Insecta > Diptera > Diopsidae > Teleopsis > Teleopsis dalmanni. The sequence goes on from NC_051847.1 coordinate 219,383,830, forward strand.
ACCTTATATGATTATATTTTATATTGGTACGCTTGATTGCTGATTTTAAACATTCGTGGTTTCTCTTTCATCGATTGTTTTAAGATGTTTTTGTAAAAATCCATATTAATACTACTGTTTGAAGTCACTAAAAAGTTAATTAATATCCTAACCTAGACATATTAACCTATCTAATTGAATAACATTATCGTTTTATTTTATAACAATCAGTAATAATAATTTAAATTAATAAGCATTTTTATTTAAGATTATTCAATTTAAGTCATATATTTTTATAATATATAATATCCATCATACAGTCGAATAATATACTAATCAAAAAGTATAATTTTTTATTTATTTTTGTTAATTTTATTTATTTGTAACACAGAAAATATCAAAAGTATTGCAAATAGAAATAATTTTTGAATTAATTTCTGATGCATACCTAAATTTTGAATCACTAGGTTTTATTATGCCAAGAACTGTTCCAGTCATAAGATCTGCCACATATTGTTTAGCATTTTTTATTATTATTTCGCAAATCAAAGTCGTTTAGAAATCATCGAAGTGATTTCAATTCCAGTTTATCAGCTTTTGTTTTGTGTAACTTAACAATTAATTTTTAAAATAATTATCTAAGCAAGTTTAATAAAATTTTATTAAATTTCTAATAAAATAGTATTAAACCACCTGATTAAAAATTAGTTTAAAGCATATTTTCAATAAACTGATTTAATATGTAATTAAAGTATAACACTTTAAGAGTAAAGGAAATATTATATTATACATTATATAATATATAGTATACATTATATTTTATAAATAGTTCATATATACATGTATAAATATTTGTATGTATTATTTATATATATATATATATATATATATATATATATGTATTGTGTATATATTGTGTTACACAAAACAAAAGCTGTATATTGTGTGTACATATATATTGTGTATATAACTAAATTTAACATTATCGCCGTATTTTTATTTTATGATATATAAAATTATGAACTTATGCATTTGTTTTTGCGGCCTCCAAACTACTCATAAATTCGAATTGGTACACCTTATCTTCTAGTCTGGACAATCCTAGTGTAATTTATGAATTTCGACCTATTTTACTCTATGTTATCGTTGCCTTATTTAATTTAAGCTTTCTGATATCACACATGATTTCATCAATATAATCAATAATAACATATTTATTATTGCCTTCCGTACCTATTATTGTGTGTACTAGACTGTACTCAATAATCTTATTCAGAATGAACTATATCTATTCTCTCAACGTGTATTATTTATCGCAATCTCTCTGCATTAAAGTATTGGAGTAGTGTCCTCCACATCTGTATACGCTTGCTAAGTAGTCCACTTTATTAAAAAATGTCAAAATTAATAATTACATGGCAAAATATAAATAAAATCGAATTAATAATTTATTTTGTTGTTGATTCACGGTCCTTCTTAACTTAAATTCACTTTAATTCAAAAATATCCCAATTAATTTGTTTAAGATAATGAAGATCACAGAATATATTTTTTTCATAATTAATAGGCGTCCATCTGATAATAATATATTTTATAGTCAACTTCTTAACGGAAGCTATAATTTACTTTTTAATGGAAAATAGCGATACATATGTATGTAAGTGCAATAATAACTCTGCGGTCTTGTTTGCTTAGTCAATGCAATCCTACACAAAACGTGTTAAAATGACGAAGTAATTATTTTTTGAATATCATGTTTTAATGTACTTTGTTTAAATTATAACAATTTTAATAATACACATAAAAAAATTGCATGCAAAATGCATTTAAAATAATTATTTTCCGGCTACTCAGTGTCAGCAAGTTCAGCTTATCTAATTGCAACGAGAACGTTAAAATGCAGTCATCAAAAAATTTCACAAAATCGCTCCGAGTCAAGTCATTCAGAGCAGCTTTTGTAAATTTCTTAAGTGTTGATATTCAATAGTTAAAATTCTATTATAATAAATAAATTATATTATTGAATATTAATTCCAAAACTCAAAAATCATAGTAAATCAAATGAAAGTCAAATATATCGTATGTCAGTTATCACGTCAATCAGTAAATTACTTTGAGTTCTGTTGATTATGGCAACAATCGCTTGGATTGTGGAAAAATGCTTTATTAAATTTATTTTGGATTAGAAGTACGAATATTTATTCAATTAATTTACACAATACTCTGTAAACAATAAGTTAGTTTTAGTTTATTCAGTTATTGGCCGAAACAGTTGAGCTGCTTACCACAAGCCTCCGGTAGCACTCCACACTGAGCAAATAAAAATTTTATTAAATTTGCTAATTTGCTGGGAGACCGAGAGGCGTGAAACCTTGTAATATTGTTTGTTAATTAAATGGTAATTATTAGTTTATGAATTAATATATTGATATAAGTTAGACGTAACTCATATGTTAGTTATGAGTTACGAATAAATTAAGTAAAAATGGTAGTTATTAAACGCACAGTTTAAGTAATTATTTTTCTTTATTTTCAAAACATACTCGATACGTAAATAATAAGTAATAGAAAAATAAAAAATTTTTAAAGAGTACATAAAAAATTACGTTCTAATTTAAGTGCTATTAGTTTAAGGTCTCCATTATTAGTATTAATTGGTAGTAAGCTTTTTGTGTTACTTTTTTTTATTTAGCAGGGCATGAACTTCATCTTTTTAGAAATTCTAATATTATTAACAATAATTTATAAACAATTTATGAAACAAAATTTATTCATTCTCATTTATGCAATTTTAAGTTAATTTACTTTATATAAGTATAATTTATATTTGCATTTGTTAACCCACGTACTAGAAATTTTAATAGCAACTTGATGCGAACAAATTGTATAATATGATCAAGTAAATCAAGACAAGTAGTTTTAAGATCATTTAATATATTTCAATAATATAAGTTCTTGTTTAAATGTATTCACCTTTTACTATGTAAATTAGCTTATGTACTTATATCTTTTCAATCGAAATGACAATTGACTGCACAAAGTCATGGCTAATAGAAACTGCGAAGTCATGAAAACTAGACGCCGTGGATATATAAAAATGAACATTTTTATGTTATAAATATTTTTTGAAAGCATTTAAATCAAATAGTCTTAAAAAATAGTCTCTGCACATGATTTCGAGCGCAGAAATATTTCAACAATTTGCAATGTAAGAATGAAGCACGTGCAATGCATCTACTGAAGTATGAAATGCCAAGGCAAACAAAGTCTTGCATTACTTCAGATGCAGTTACATTTTTGCTCTTGACATTTAAGTTTTCTTGTTCTTAGAAAATTCGGATTTCATTTGTTGTGTTATTTTTGTTAATTTTTTTAATTTATTCTTATTATTGCTTAAGATTACTCAAAAGATTACTCAAAACTCAAAAGCATTCTTCAACAAATTTCTAAACTTGCGAATTTATTAATAGCTTGTTTATAATTTAAGTCAATATTTAATTAAAAATTAGACAAAAATGCTGATTTAACATTTAATTGTGAATTTTAAGCACATAAATACGCACTAAGTTTATTTTTTCTCAGACTTAATTGAGAATTAAGTTCGGTCGCGAAGAGCTAATATGTAGAATAGCTATTACTTATTTTATTCAACATCACTTCTATAATCACTCAATTTTACCTGAATATTTTTGTGTAAGTATTGCATACATATACAGGGTCTACTATCCATAGCGAAAACTATTGAAAAAAATGCAACTCTTTTAACAAACATATTCTAGAGTACATTAACGATGGGTCAATTTTTACTAATTGTTTTTGGCATAATAGGTTCTATGCATCGGGTTCACAGAATAATAAAATTGCAATAGAAAAAAATTTCGCTCTCCTTCTATACAATATATCTTTCCAACCCTCCAACTAAACAATATATCCTTCCAGCCCTCTTATTAAACAATATATCTTGGCATACAGTTAAATAATCAACATCCATAGAAGAAGATATTTACCAAGGAAAAACAACTTGGTTTTCATTGTATAGAAATGAATTGGTTAATAAGTGGATATATAAAATTTTCCGTTTGTAACAAATTTCTTGTTTATAAAGTCATATTCGTAAGACATATGTCTAATTAATATATAGTTGGGAAATTCATTTAACGTGTCCAGTGAAGAATTCTTCGTATGATAACAGATGCCTCATTAATATGTTCCTAATGCGAAACTTGGTCGACTCATGTAATACATCAGACGTACTTTGTTTTTAATACCAACAGAACTCTATTGCAACAGAATCGCTGCAACCTTCAAGGACCTGGTTTATATATTTTTATAATTATGTATGTACATAATTTGAAAAGATTAGAAAAAAAATTTCTCATGTCCATTGAATACTTTATCGGTCCTCAGTAAGTTTCGGATTGGGAAAAATTTACATAAATATTTAGATAATTATCTATATTATAAATAATTTTATTAAGTATAAAAACATAAAAACAAATAAATTAGATTTTGTCTATTTTATATAGTTAAATATTTTTTAATTATTTTTAAATAGACAAATAAACATTTATATATATGTACATATATATGTATATATATATAAATATATACATATATATATTTAAATTATTTATTCTTTTTTGTAAAAATACTTTGACGGTGGAATTTAGGAGCAAACCATCATAACTTTCAAAGATCGCAAGTCATAGTTTGACTGCGATATATGTATACAGTTTATACAGTAGATAAATTTAACGCCAATTAGAAAATATTACTAAGTATTTCGGATAAATAGTTGCTCTAATAAATGTATTACTATTAGGACCTCCTGATAAGTATATTTGCTGTATAAATAACACTTAAATGAATTTTAAAATAATTTATTAAACTCTATTAAACTGTTGCATTATATCTCTTTATTTTATCACTTTCTGCAATCTCGTTTACTCACTCTACATTTCTAAATGGGTTGTTTCTTTAGTGGGGTACTTCTTGACTTTAAACTTTATGTGTATTGAACGGAAATTAAGAAGATTACTGCATTTATTTCAGCGATATTTAAATATATTAGCAAGCAAACTACAATTTAACATATTTGTTTGTTTTTAAAAAGTGCACTTAGATTATTTCATATAAAACAAAAACTTTTATCAGTAAAATAATTATTGTATATAGTAAGAAAACAATTTTAAGCTAAGTTATAAGGCAGGATGCAACGTTCAGAACAATTATAAGTGCTGATTACAACGTAGAGTCACCATCCGAAGGGTTAAGGTCAAGTTAAGTGTCAGAATTCGTATAATCTTAATTAATTGCATTTTAAAAATAGTGATTAATATAAATAATATATAAACAAAAGTTTAATTAAATATTATAAAAGATGTTGTATTACAATTAATATAATTAATATATATATATATATATATATATATATATATATATATGTATATGTATACATATTAGTTATACTATATATTTATAATTATTAGTTATATTAGTTACTTACATATACACAATAATCTGTTTTGTTCAAAAATTTTTTAATTTATGTTCCATTAAATTAGGGAAGAAAGGCATTGCTTGGAAGGGAATAAAATGTTTAATCTTCAATTATTTTTACAATTTATAGAAACAAAATTCCAGAAAACAAAATTTATTAATTAAAACTTTCATTGCTTAAAAATGATTAATTCAAATAACTTAAGTCACATACCAGCTTTTAATCAATAAAATATATTTTCATTGGACACATAGTTCAATACCCACTTAATTGAAAGCTATAATCAATTTTATTAAAAAACATGATTTATTCTAAGTTTTTTAATTTTATTAAAATTTATTTATTTTATACTTACACATTATATCCTAATAATAAACTTTTATAATTAAGGAATAATAGCTTAATTAGTTTAGTTAATTATCAAGCAATGAGATAATTATATAATTGATAATAGAAAAGTATGTTGTAAATATCATTGGATCGAAATTGAGAAAAATTATTAATGTTACGGTGAATGTTTTAGTTCTAATATTTGTTAAATTATTCAAGGATTGAAGACTAAAGAGTACTTATAGCCAACTGTAAAAATCATTTTCACTTATCTCTGTCACTCTCCTCAACGTTAAAACAGTGAAAACAGTAGAAAAAGAAAACAACTATTCCAACAACTATATACCATATTTCAAATTAAATACTGATCTTGTTAAACTCTTCACAATTAAAAAACCAAGTAATGTCTTACCTTAGACCGAAAAAGTGTTTGGATAACACGTTAACTCTGTAACTGGTAAATTAATTTTGCAAAAATAAATACGCATTTAAAATTTTATTACTTTACCGAGTTACTTAGTTACTGAATGGGATTTTATTCTCCTATTATTCATTTTATTCATGTTTTGTTTTTTTTGCATTTACCTACCTTCTGCTCAAAAAGTATTCGGATTTTGTAAATAAAACACACAAATTTAAATTTTATTCCAGATTTATACACATATGCCAACGCTTAACCCAATCTTCCATACACTTTTCATAGGCATGTGAAGGTATGGCTCTTAGTTCCTTTGGCGAATTCTCTTTTACCGATTCAATCGATTCAAAACGCTTACCACGAAGGGGCAATTCGAGTTTCGGGAACAGGAAAAAGTCGCACGGCGCCAGATCTGACGAATATGGTGCCTGAGCGATGACAGTGGTGCAGTGTTTGGTCAAAAAATCGAGTACAACAAGAATTTTCCATAGTAAAAAGCGCTAAATGCACTTGAGGTAGTCTCACATTAACAGCTGCTGTAAACAAACTAATTGACAGATGGCGCTCAAATTTGTACCATATGTCAAGAAAGGGTGTACCAACATAACAAAAAAATAAATTTTTGAAAAAGGTCTATTATTTAAGGAGTAGTTAACAAACAACAAAATCCGGATACGTTTTGAGCAGGTATAATAGCAATTGCTCGAACATAATATGTTATTCGACTGTTTTGAAGCAGTTCGTACATATATGAGAATAATCTAAGCTTCGAACAGTTGAAATAATATTTTGAGCTTTATTTGTTTGCATTACTAGCATAATTGCTAGAAATTTCCAGAATTGTGACTTCTCCCAATGTTAGTGAATTAAACGGAGTAATAAAATTAATATTGCCCAATATTAGTGAATTAAACGGATTAATAAAATTTAATAAAATTTTCGAATTCAATTAGATACAAAAAAAATTGACTACCAACAAAATTAGTATTATTATTAATTGTGTATTATTAAAAAATATATAGTAAATAAAATATTTGGCAATAGTTAATATTTTTTTTTAATAAAATAGTTTAATAATTCTATTCATATCGTTTTGTTAATACCTTAGTACTTAAATATAAATGAGCTGTGTTAAATATTTACAAAAATTATAGAAAAAAATTTCACAGTAATATCTCATATAATAATCTATGCATTGCAGGAAACGTTTTAATAATTTTCTGTATTTGTTTATGAATTCTCAGGCAATTTTCAATTATTTTCACCTGCAAACCTGCCCCACATTCCTACATAAATCATGTAAATTGAATGCAATTAATTTGAAATTGAATACTAATATTTGATTAACCTCAGCAATATGTGTTGCGATGAAGAAACACAAGTTGTTCCAATATTCCATAGCCTTCAGCCTTCAGTGTCTGTTAGTTATGCAGTGAATTCACAACAGAAATTTTGTGTTATAGTTTCAGGCCATCGTATTTATGCAGATGTAAGGCTTTGTAAAATAATTAACGCAATAGGTTAACACCTTCATGTGTGTACTCAGCCTCATACAGTATTACGAACATTACAGGTAAACTCGAGTAGCCAAGAGTAGCCAAGAGAGAATATTTACAACCAAAATATTAACTCGTAAATCCATTTGCACTTAACTAAAGTAGATTAGGAACGAATTCAAAATTCGGTTGCAGTTGTAAGTAAAAAGTACTTAATATGCAAGTTGAAAGTTTAATAAGTTTTTCTAAATTCATTTAGCAAAGATACAAGTATTTAAGTAATTTGAGTATTTAACAATTCAAATGAAGTACAATGCTATTTGGTTTCCAGTCCTCTTATTTACTCGCTTCCAACTTTTACCACATTAACCAATGCATTCTGCTTCTTCTATTGTAGTTCTGTTATTGAGACTGTAATTTGAGTTCATCAAAAACAATTATTTTTAGTTAAATATTTAAGAAACCCAAAGTTATGCAAATGTTTTAATTGAAGTGCATAAAATATTATTGAATTTTAAATGATATTGTGTGTAAATAGCATCTACTGTGTCGAGTACGAGTATTATTTTAACGATTGAATTGAATAAAGTTATTTAAGGACATTGTATTAAACAATAGAAATGAAGTAAATAATAATTTGTACTCTTATTGCATAAATATAAGAACATAGTATGTGAGGTGAATGATAAAACTAGGTTAAATAAATCTTGAATTTTCGGAATAGAAAATTATTTCTAAAATGGGTCAGAAAAAATCCTTCATTTTAGCTCTTAAAGTCATCATTATTTCTTCATAAAACTTATCATATATAATGCCTTATTAGACTTAAGCTTTTGGACAGAATGTGCACGTCATATTTTAATCTTTGTTCCTAAAACTGCCTCACTTTTTAGGATAGTTACTTAACGGGTAGTAAATTGTCAAAACTACAATGAAATTAAATTCACCTTTAATCAGTATTTTAAGTCTTACAGTTATAGACATCATTACAAATTCTTGTTAAAAAGTTATTTTAAAATATTAAATGTTTATAGAATAATTAAACCAACATACTGACAACACCTTTAGTGAACCTTGTAATTTCTTCAAAATCAAAAAATGTTCACATATTTATAAACATTTTTATTATTTTTGTTGTATAAGTTAACCATATGTATAGATCTTCAATTTCAGACAAAATAAAGAAATAATATGTGTATAGTTTCAACCTATAAATGTAAGTATATTAATATTTGAAAGGACTGAATATATATTTTCAATTCAAAACATTATTAGTTGTACATGTTTTCACACTTTATAAAGAATTTTGCAAAAACACTGTTATATATAAAAAATGTGTTAAAGGCGTGTTCACGATCTCAAGTAACGAAGTGGGTAATCGAATAACATGATAACAGTGCAAAGTGCCACAAAAAAGTACATGTACTTGAAATATATTTTGCTGTTGTTACTGTTGGTGTGAATAACACAGGTCCACAAATTCATTATGTTAGATCGTGAATATCTGTATATATTTGTATAATTTAAAATAAAATTCTTGTATTGTTTTTTAAAATGTAATATACGTATATTCACTAAACTAAAATTCAATATTGCAATACACCAATAAATACGACAATGAGCAGGAAAGCGGTCACCGAAAATAATACCTTGCTACTCCTACGAAACAATACCCCCAAAACTTAATTTCATATATTGTTCCATTTTGAATAACTCTAATTCCGTTATTTTTAGATCAGTTGTTCAACATCCCACCCTAATGAAGAAGTCAAAAAACTTTACCAAGTTTATATAGAAAAGTACCATATAAAAAAAATAAGTACAAAAACTATAAAGAAGTTTATAATAACAGCCTTTAAATAGTAAATAAATGTTAAAAATAAGTAAATTCTATACAAATCAAGTACTAAAATGCAAAAAATTTAAAACTCACCGCCACATTAAATATTAGTAGTTGACATTTTTCGCGGTTATCAATCGAAATACATTATTTTTGTATATATATTTTTTTATAACATCGTTAAATCACACTTAAAAGAAACCGAAAAGTCAATTTAAATATCGTTTAACATCGGAAACTTCAACACTAAGATCACGTTTTAAATACCGCTCAATATCGAAAACTTACAACACTGAGATCACGTTTTAAATACCGTTTAACATTGGAGACTTGCAACACTGAGATCACGTTTTAAATACCGTTAAACATCGGAGACTTGCAACACGGAGATCACGTTTTAAATACCGTTAAACATCGGAGACACTAAGATCACGCTTAAAACAATTATTTAGTTTTTTATATAATATACATAAAAACGA
>NC_051847.1:219393971-219406555 GCF_002237135.1 Teleopsis dalmanni
TGTGTATTTATCATTATGGAATAAAAAAAAAAAACCTCTATATATGTATTTCAATATTTTCGAATTCGAATAACATCCATATTTGTTCCCTGTATGATCAGGTTGTTGTAGTTGGTTCTTAGCTGTAGTGACTGATCGGTAGACACCCTTTCGCCTCACATAATCAGTTATTATTTGCCATCATAGTACTTTTGTTTTTACTGATCAGGTACTTTACATCTAGTTATAGTCTGCGTCATATACGTAAAAACCAAATTATAAAACTCTACTTAATCTTAAGAATTATCGTCTGTTTTTATTTGATAATTTCTTACCAATTCAAATAGTATTTAAAATAGGCTTAATGTGATATACAAAATAAAAGAAACATTTATTGTATACATTTCTACTTTATCTTTATTCTCCCCCTAGCTTTGAAATATTGTTTGAAATTCTTATTATTAGGAGTTCTTTAAGAACTCGACTTTTTTGTCAAATATCTTTCACTGATACTACCAGCTAGAAAAACTGTACACAAATCATTTTAAGTACTTTGGACATTCACGCGGACATCTTTAGAAAACTGCGTACTGAACTCGTAATCGGACAAAAAAATTCTTGAACATTTGTGGACATTTTTCAAGTCTTTTGATAGCGACTAAAAATTATTATTTCTAGCGTTAATGCGCAAAATGCGCACTTACATGGGTGGCTTTAGTCCAGCGGTAGAAGCATATGCAGCATATGTGTGAGCATTTCCTCGTGGCGGGTGGACCAACTGGTGAGGTGTTGTTTGGTGAAAAATTATGATGAAGCAGCTAAACTAACAACAACAATCGCAATGACAACAAATGCAGCCATAAGCAACATGTTGAAGCAACAATACGAGTAATGTGCAAAGCTCGTTACAAGTTGTTTGTGCTGCCATTGCTGTTGTTGTTACTTAAGTTTTGATAGTCTACATGTTGTTAAGTGAGCATTTCCTAAGGTGCAATACGCGCTTTACACTACGGCACACTGGGAGGTCTGTACCAATCTACGAACACTAAATTTTAAAACTGCAAACAAAAAGCCTTAAAATCGTTGAAAAAAAGAATAGTCTTGTGAGCCATGGTAGGAACCTCAGCAACATATTGCGCTAGCAAAACAAAAAAGTGTGCAAAAAATGTTGCAGAAATTTTGTGAATTTATATTTTTGTACATTTTGTACAGTGTACGCGTTTGTTATAAATTATTAATAGAAAGTATTGTGAGGCTGGTTCTTCTTGTTGTTGTTGTTATTGTTACTATGACAGTTTGTTGCATTTTTGACATATTAAACATATTTTGCATGTGGTGTGAAATATAATTGAAAACGAATTCTCCATTGTCTGATTTATGAGTTACGATTGGTAAAGGAACTATGTTAAAACCTCTTAACAAAGGCCAAAGAAACGATTGCATATAATTCAAATTGTTGCATATTAGCATTTTTAACATAAATCTTAAAATATCAATTATAATTTATGAAATATCATTAGACAACCGAGGTAAAGCTACCCTATAATGGTGAACAAAAATAGCGTCAACTAATTAAGCGAATTTATTTACATACAAATTCCTTCTAACAATAATTGTACACAAAAAATACACGAACTAATTCGTATGAAACTAAATTAATTATATTAAAAAATAAAAAATTTTGGTGTAACCTATTCCTATCGCTCAAGTTGGTACCTTGCAACTACAGTGATAAACGTGGTAAAAACTTAAAAGTATTGTCCAAAAGTGTTGAACCTTACAGCAAAACTGCAAGTCTAAAAGAAACCGAAAGCAAACAAAAGGATAATATTGAATTTCATATGTTTTACATTTTATGCAAATGAAGACATGTGACAAGCGAACAGATTTAAATGACAGATTTGCTGAAATATCATTTCACAACAAGCGTAAATTTATTAACAACGAAAAAAAATTGCAGAAAAAGGATATGAAAATGAAATGAATGCCAAGGAATGAAATAATGGGTTAGATGGTCGCGAATCTGTCAGAGAGTAGCCACTGTGGTTGCTACTAATGAAATTGGACACCAGCGTTGAAAATTAAATGAATTAATGAATGTACCAACAAAAAGAACGGAGCAGACCAAAACATATATGTGCCCGTCTATATGTAGTCCTGTGATTGTCTACAACGCCCAAAATTATGCAAATGAATTTGTGGCATTTAGCATGTAGCTCGATAATTATGCAGCCTCGTGTATGTATTAGTTTATATAATGGTGTACAATCTCTATGAGTATATGCAAAAGATGTTTAACCCTAATTGGCGAACGTTTCCTTAACCATGTCGCTTTGCCCAAAGCGTTGACATCGATACTCAGGCTCAGTGACTCTGTGCAAGCAGCCACTTTGCATATATTTTTTAATTATACACACTGATTTGTTGCCTGACTGCTGCTTCATGTGCATAAAATGAGGGAAAATTATTTTTCTACTTGCTACCAAAGTTTAATGTATGCAAAACTTGAATGCTGCAAATGATACTGACTCGCGGGTGGATATGTCATCAACATCATTAACACTTTATTCATTATCGTTTTAGTCGTTATCATTATCAGCATTTGTCGTACATATGAAGAAATTATGGTTTCGTTAGATTGTTAAATATTTACACATGAATTATCAACGGTTTAGTGAATCAAACATTGCTGTCCAATATTTGACAATGTTGCCGCAACATGGCTGACAGCTGATACATCATTTTACTGACCATTTTTAGCTAATGTGTCCATTTTTACGATATGGCCATTTATTTGCATATTTGAATTTGATGTTTCAATTGCTTTAAATTTATGCAAATTTTTCTTTTTACGAACTTATACGTCGAACTAATACAAGTTTTTTTTCCCTTATAATATGGAACTAATGCTTTATAAAATAACTATAATGAATTTGTATCGAATTCAGTTCTACATTTGTAGCAGACACACATCATTATAATGTGTGGCACACAAAAGTCTGATATTTGTTTTTGATGATAGCATTCAACAACTAAGATCCATTTTGATTGATATAAAAATGATTGAACAATTTTAACATTAGCTGAAAATTCGATTAATTTTTATTTTTTTATATACTAGTGTAAATTATTGTCATGTGTAACTTTCTAATTAACATGACCTTTATATAACAACTCCAGATTTTAGGTACTCATTAACTTCCAGAACTACAGTTTTCTCTGATCACTGGTGTGGAGGAACTCACGCAAAAAAACTGCGCATTCCTTTCAAAAGAAATAATTTGGCATTTTAGCTGTGACTACACAGTCACCCAGCTTTCAGGAGAAACAGGTTAAAAGGGAAGTATTTTTTTGGCAATTGCAAAATGTTAATCGATCAGGTTGAAAGATCTGTTATCACCCAAAATCAAAGTGATGAACTACTTTTTATTCATTTTATTTCTTCAGCTTTCTTGCGAGAAATGTGGAAAATCGCTAAATATGGACAGCTAAAGGATATCTGCTGACTTGTCGCTACAACTGACCGATTAGTAACTCGTTTTATCATCTTTGTTATTAAAGTACAACTTGCCGAATGTAGAATCGTTACTAGAAGAAAGTAATAAAAATTTTTCCAACCTCTATTATTCGAGAAAATGACTCTAAAGAGGAAGGCCAAAATATATCACTGTTTCCATATATTTTTCTGATGTGTAACATACTTATAGTTACTAAAGTGCTATTTCCATGTCATAGCTTCTCATAATGGAATTTCCAATCATAGTAACAAAAGAAAATATTGACCATCTAAGCGCTTTTGTCTGTGCTGTTTTTACAAGTAAAGTTTAAGACTGTCAAATACCTCTGGTCCATACCTATCGCATTTTATTGTATAGTATATACATATTATCTTTCAGATTTTTAGTATTTGAAATTAATCCAAAGATGAGCGAGTAAGTACAATACAGCACTTCGTTTTATCTTCCTAGTGATGAGATTTGAGAGTAAGAGCGAAATCTAGTGTTAATGGAGGATCTGTAAGCTCATCTGCATCTATGTTAGTTATTAGTTGCTATGTTAGTGTATCTAAGAACTCGTGATTATAGTTAAACGTATAAACTTTATCAGCGTTTTTTTATTTTATTTATTAGTAAAAAGTAGATTACACTATACAAAAAAATAGAACGTTTATATTTTTTTTTTTTGATTTTTTGATGGTTTAGGTGTTATTTTGCTGCCGCTATGCTTAAATCTGTAATTTGTTATTCTTCTAAACTTCTGTGCCTTGGCAGTAATACCTAGGAGAACAACGGGTTGCAGTTCAATCGGCCGCCTATTTTCGTAACAGAAAAGAGAACTTACTGCTGTTTTAGGGTTTTGGTTTTTTTTTTGGAAATACGTATACATTTATTTATTGTATCGTGTATCGTTTATTTATTGTATTGTAATGAAACAACTAATAAGTTTTAAAATCTTATCACTATGTAATTACATGATACTACACTTTGGTTTTGATAATTATTTTAAGCAAAGAAAATTAAAAAGGAACAATTATTGATCTTGTTAAAAGTTGAGTAAAAGTATAATTCAATTAAATTTCTATACAAATAGATCGGTAGTGTGGGCTGCAAAAAATCCAAGTTAATATTAGCCAAGTTTGAATATACTAAAAACAAGGGTTGTTCAAATAAGGTAAGTATCGAAGGGACAAAATCTCCGGATATATCACCAGTAACTATTATATCAAGAGATACTAGATATAAATATAAAATCGTCCAATTAAAAATTTTGTATGCAAACATGCAATACATACTAAGACATAGTAGGAAAGTGACCTTGCACATATTAAGCAGTAAATGAAGTTCTGCTACCATTCAAATCAAATAACAATTTTGGGTGATTACGTTTCAAGTAGACAAAACTGATAATGGAAAAATATTTTAATCCTAATATTTTCACTACTGAAGTAGAGTTAACTCTATAGGTTATTGTATATTCTCTGAACTACAATGTTTTAGAAATATGTTTCTTTTTAGAAATGTTTTTTTCTATTATTTATTTTGAAATTTCACTTATGGTCTACTTATCGTACTTTGAAAAATTTGCTAATCATATCTGAACGAAATGTAAATGCTGTATCCGCTGTAACATATCTTTGAAGCTTGAGCAAGAGTTCCTAACTGCCATGTATCATATGAATCTTATACTCACAGATACATTCTCATAACGATCGCAAAAGCTTAAAGCGTTAATTCGTAATTTATGTGTCACACAAAAAGAAATTGAATGCCAAACGAAATTATGAAATATTTATCATTTCACGTTGAGCCTGAGCTTAAACCTACCATTCCACGCCAAGTCATGCTGCAACACAGATGCGCGGCATTGCCAACAAAGAAAATAAAAAAGATAAGGTGGACTGTATGCCCTGAGACCAAAACTTCACCTTCCGTGCTTTCGCATGTTGTAGTGCGAACCTTTTCGACTATCTGTCCGCGCTGGCCGTGTATGGCAGTGAGTGAGTTTAAGTGTGCCAGGGCTTAAAAAAGTTTGCCTCATTTAAGCCGCATTTATTCACAAAAGCGAAACGTTTGTCAATTCGATTTTTAAACAAATTTATGAAATCGCGCATATAACTTATATTTTGGTCAAAGTCCCAGAATGCACTACACTCTGGTTATATATCCAGTAATAAAACAATTTTTTAGCCACAATAGCAAGCAATAAAGTTTGTATCATGCCAATATAATTTATATAAAAATATTTGTATATAACCGAACGCTGAACGCTGAACGCCGAACGACGAAAGATACTACGCGTACTCTGTGTACGGGTATAAGGACAGGAATGTATTTGTGCGGATAATGCGAAAGGATTGGCTTGCATTGGGGCATTGTTGCCGTCGTGGTTCCTGCGGTGGCAAGTGTTAATTGGAATCAATTTGATAATCTGTATAAACAGTGTGGCACTTTATGAGAAAGTTTACGCATTTGTTGCTGTTGTGTGCGCTGAGTCCATGATAATTTTTCGGTTGTATTACTGATTGAAAATTACGCTGTGGGGGTTCCACGTTATGCATAACTCAGCTAAGTAAAAACGTAATTCAAATTGAATTAAATTAAATGCCAATTTATTGCCGAAAACCGTTTTAATATGAATTATGATTAAGTACTCGCATAAAGTAAGTACTTAACGTTCGAGGAAACAGAAACTTTGGTCGTATTTCGTTTATAATTACGCTTCTGGCGCGATCGCCGCATATTTTCAAATATTCGCATTAAGACACTTGTAACTGAAAGGTTTAAGAGGTTCAAGTAAAGGGAAATTGTTAAGGTAACAGCTTTAAATTATTTTCATAATTCGATTGTACTTTATTAGTGACATGACTTCACTCTGAATGTCGAAGTTGCACTTCGGTTTATGTGTTACTTAAATAAAAACGCCTAATTATTTTACTTCAATTAACTCCTATTAATTATTTAAGTACAAAAGCATTCATTATACATGCAAAACGTGATATTTTCTCTTTAAAATAAGCCAACTGATTTATTTATACATTCATTTATACAACTATTTTTAACTAAATGTTACTACTTACTGACAAAATACTGTTATAAAATAATAAAATAATTTATATATGTATTTGTGTTTCTAACAAAAAAAACAGATGTCAATAAAATAAAACCATATACATATATAGCTTTTATTTCTGTTTTTTATATAGTCTTCTATATCAATATCGCAAGATATTCGAAGTTTCTTGATCTTTTCCTTAAGGCGAAGTATTCGTCCTAAGAAAGGAGCTTTGAAACGTCAGCAATATTTATATAGACGCACGTTCATCCAACATCACACAACGCACTAAGATACACCTGTACAATGCAAACGTAAAATCAACTTTACTATATGGTAGTGAGAGTTGGAACCTAACGGCAAGAGACGCACAACAGCTACAAGCCTTTGTCAATCGCTGCCTACGACGCATCCTTCATGTATTCTGGCCAGCAACCATAACCAATAATGAGCTCGGGTTTAGAACGAATCAGCCTCTTATAACTGATGAAATAATTATGCGCAAATACAAATGGCTTGGCCATACGTTAAGAAAACCCGCTGATGATATCGCAAGAAATGTTTTAGATTTCAACCCTCAAGGCAGTAGAAGACCAGGGCGTCCGCGCAACACTTCGAAACGACAAACTGAAGCCGAATTAAGAAATGCTGAAAAGAGCTGGAGTGAAACAAAACGTCTTGCATTAGATAGAGTTCAATGGAAACTATTTGTTACGGTCCTCTGTTCCAACTAGGAATAAAAGGATTAAATAATAATAAACGTATATATATATATATATATATGAAGACAGAAATAAAAAATAATTTATAAGCTTTTATATCATTCACATAAAAGCAGAAATATTTAAAAAAGTGAACTCACAACTACTCTAATTTATATATTATTGAAAAGAAGAAGATTCTCTTCATTTGTGCAAATAACTGCTAGACTTAGAGCTGAATTAACAGATCGGCTATAGGAATGCGCATCCACAGTAGAAAAGAGTTGAAGTTGCCAACAAGTTAATTTAGGAATTATCTAAATGAATGCTATTATCTCTATTTTGGAGTTCTAGCCAAATACTTTGTGTCTACTTGACTTTGCTTTTGCTCATCTAATATTAGAAACTACCCAACATAGGGTATTAATATGGATGCAGTGCTCTACTGGAATCCTACGTTGCAATCATATCCCCATTTATTTTTATCATATTTAAATCACATTTAAATAAATTAAATTATTATATATTATGTTTAATTATTTGAAATGTGATATAGAAATAATGTTTCTGTCAATCTTACCAGAAATTTTATCACATGATGGAATGTAAAAATATATCAAGATCTGATATGTACTCGTAAGTGTCATTTACTAGAAAGTCGTTTAAAATTACCACATATATGTCCAAACTGTGTGATTCAATATTTGCGGGATATTATGGAATATTTGCCATAATTCAAATTCTATTACTTGTAAATTGAAAATATAATTCATATTAAACAATTCCAATGCCTTATAATGCAAATATAATAAAATGAAAGTATATTGGAAACTCTGATAATATTGTGCATAATTTCTCGTTTTTATTAATATTAACTTTTCAATAAAATATCAAGGTGTTGTAATAACTTTTGTAAGTTTTGATGTTCAATTGCCGTTTCTCTTCTCTTCTATTCTTTTCCTTTTTATCTTTTCTTTTTTTTTTCTTTTCTTTTCTTTTCCTTTCTTTCCCTTTCTTTTCCTTTATTTTCTTTTATTTTGCTTTATTTTCCTTTATTTCCTTTTCTTTTCTTGTCTTTTCATTTCTTCTTTTCTCTTCTCCTCTCTCCTTTTCTTTTCTATTCTTTTCTCTTTTTTTGTTTTGTTTTGTGTTATTTTCCCATCTCATCTCTTCTCTTCTTCTATCTTCTCTTTTTTGTCTTCGTTTTTGTCTCTCTTCCTCTCCTCTCCTCTCTTCTCTTATATTCTCTTCTATTATTTTCTTCGCTTTTGCTCTATTCTCTTTTCTCTTCTTCTTTGTTTTTATCTACTCCTTTTTTTTCATGCTTTGTCTTTTGTTGCCAGAGATGCCTTGTCTTATTTTACATACGCCAGAGATGACGTGTCTTTATATATTGATAATTCGTTTTCATTTTGATTATTGATTAATATATTTTCTAATTGTAAAAACTTAATAAATTTATGTAAAAATAGTTTAGTGTTTTTGTTTTTTGTCTTGTTATAATTTCTTATCTATAAAAAATTCCCACGTTTTTTTTTCGATCATTTGCAGTATAAACATTTCAATAAGCCGCAAAAACTAAATTATCTCATCAAATGAAAAAATCAGCCATGAATTGCTAGTTAACTGCGATTAACACCCGTTGGAATGTATGAAGACATGTATTTTTATGCACTTTTGTGTTATATAATATTCCAACAACAAAAATTGGCCACAAATTTAACACATTATCTGTGCACCTATATGAGTATACTAAAAAAGCTCTATGACCGACTTGAATGGCGTTATTTTGCCTAAAACGTTAATTCTCAAACCAAACTGACGGAACCACAGTCAGTGGCAGTCATTAAAGTCAAATCATTTTTCACATTTAGAGATATTTTTGGGTGCTTGGTTAATGCCTTGAATTTTAAGATTGTACTAAAGCCAAAGAGGAATGTGCTGTTCATGCAATTGCAATAAATTTTACCAAAATCCAAAAAAAACTGCATATAAAATTGTTGTTCAATTGTGCATCACGATCCTCGAAATGTGGTTTGGTTAACTTATATAAAAGTAATCAAATCAACACCTTCAATAAAGCCACAATCTCAAAGCCGCAACATTTCCCTTTGCTATTGATAATATAATCGTTGTTGCTGTTGTTGCTGTTGTTGCTGATGTTGTTGCTGCTGCTGCTGCTGCCGTTGCCGTTGCTTTTCAAAAAGCAATTTTAAAACAAAACTATCAAAAATTATTTCAAATCAGACAAAATTGTAGCGTGATCGATCATCAACACTAAACGTGCTAGCAACACTTGTTACATGATCACTTTGAATTGCTATAAAACAAAAAAAAAACAACACAAATATAAGTAAAAACTTATAATCATATTTTCAAGCAACTCAACAATACATAACAACCATTGTTGATATCTGTTTGCAATTGTTTAAAAAAATTATTTTAATATTTTTACATTTCGGCGAACAAATTTGTCATTTAATGCTAAAAACTTTTAAATTGCGATACTGCAATTTGGATGGCAACATTGTGTCTGGTAACGTTGCCTCAATTTGCTACCAATAGACATAAGACGTCAGCATGCGCAACTGAACTGAACTGGATGCAACATTTGCAACGATATCGTTTTTAAGTGCCCGCAGCTAAGTAGGGAATCCTAAAATTACGTGCTCATTGATGGATCGATCGCACAATTTTCTTGTCAGCATTAAAACGGCATCAAAGCCTGAGTCGAAGCCCAAGCCTGTACGGGTATTGCAGCTGAGACTACATCTCATTTGTGTTTTACTCGAACGTTCGTTTGCTGTCTAATACTCGGTGTTGCAGGACTTGACCTGCAATTGTTGCCAATTCGGTGCAATCCATTATAGGCTAAGCACAACGTCTTATGTCTCATTATGGGCAATTTTGTTGTTATAGCTAAAAATAATTGGTCTTGCTTGCCTTGGTTTTGATATTTGGTTTGCTCTTTGTTATTTTTGTAATTATTGTAGGTGTTGCTATATGGATTTGAATGGCTTATAGGGCATACGTGCTTTTTAATCAAACCCTGGATTTATAGATTTTTTACAAGTTTTGTTTTTGGTTATGTGTAATTTGCAATTGATAGTAATTGATAATTCTATGAGAACATATTAGTAATCATACTGTGTGAAAAAAATTAGTTTGCTGAAGCACAATTGATAAACAGTGGTACAGTTATCATGTAACTCCAATGATATGTGTAAAGTATTTAAGTAATAAAATGTATAAACAAATTTTAGGTTTAATAAACCTTATGAAAGATAATAGCAAATTTGTCACTTTTATTTAAAATACCATATATCTGTTAAGGTAGACAAATTTAAATTTGAAAATGTGATAACAAAAATATAATTACACCATCTTCCTTTTCAAAGATGGATTGATCCAAGATGTAGCGAAATGGTCAGAGAGGAAAACTGGCGAAGTAAACTATTACTTAACTCAATCCCTTTCTGGTCATGGATATTTCCAAAAATACCTTTTTCGCATTTGCAAAGCAAATGATCCGAAATATATATGCGGAGATGCAGACAAAGACAACACTGAACACACCATCTTCAAATGCAACAGATCGAACACCGCAAGAATATCACTTGAAACAATAGTCAGTGAAATAAATGTCGAAAATATCACAATGAAGATAGTGCTATCTGAAGAAAACTAGACCGCCATAGACCGATTCGTTACGACCATACTCAAATGAGAAAAATACCATCTAGAAATTCGCTAAAAACATATAAACCTAAACCAGGCCTGGACGCAGGCTAATAAAGAAAAACAAAATTTTTTAATGAAAAACCAACATAGGGATCCTATTCTGAAGTATTCCCGTTAAAGTTGTAGGATAGAAACGGTTGATACGTGAGGAGGATTATGTTTAGTCCGTGCAAACCGGGTATACTACTATTGTGACGACATAATGACGATACGTTAGGCATTATTAAACCTCCTCTCCGCTTTTTCATTCACTTCATATTTAAAATAAAAGACGAGTCATTCAAATACCTCTGTGAAGAAGAGTTGTTCTTCATCCTAATATTTTAATCAAAAACTCTGAGTTATTTCGTTATAATTGATGTTAATTGTCATATAAAGTATATCTAACAAGATTGCATATTTATATCATTGGTGCTATAAAGGAAAATGTTGGCATTCAGATTTTCAAAAAAACTCTACTCATGTTCTTAAAAATACTCAATGCTCTTAACAAATATATAAAGTAATTTTTGCTAATAACTTCAAAAGAAATATTAAATCAATTTTCTAGCAGCCTTATTTATAATTTTAAATATTTAGTTGAGATCATAAAAGAATAATCTGTATTTGTTACCATGGATTAGTTTCGACGATTGAGTTTCATTGGAATTTTAGATCTTATGCGTTTTAGATTTTTTCCATTTAATTCTTTTTAATAAGTTTTGCTTGTTTTTTTCAACCCTTTGATTTCTTTAATATAATCTTAAAAACGTTAATCTGATCAGTAGATTTCAACCATACTCAAACAATATTTTTTAAAAATGTAATGCTGATTGCACTATGCGAAAGATACTAAAATTTTTAGCACCCGCACCGACATGGCAGATTTTTCCAACATAAAAAAACGAACGAATCAAAGTGGTCTTGTTTTAAATAAGGAAAATTAAGTACTTTCTGTCAGCGAACCAATTTCTTGCGCGTCTTGGAGCCCACGTCATTATTGGCAACTATAAGTTCGAAGTCGTGAAAGATGTTGTTATTTTAGTCTAAAGATTGTCAGTCTAGAGACTCAACCAAAATATCAAGCAATCAAATAATAAGGGCACCTCTCGATAAACAAATATCACGCTTTATGAGTCTCTTCTCATGGTATGGTGCAGGTTCTGTTGTGTTGTGCAGTAGTATAGACAATAGCCAACAGTGATGAGAAGGCATTAGGAATATTCTATGGTTCCTTACACCTTCGTAACAAGTATCGAATTACGTAGAACGAAGAGCTATATGCTATCTATGTATCTATGTGTTACACCGCGTTTTTTAGGGTTAGCACAGATTTTAAATGAGTACTTTAATTTTAATGTGTGATGGTAAAAGAAAATTTTTTTTCTAGACAGTTCCGTTTGGGTATCAGAATAAATTAATTAATGTTGCTTCTTCTAAATGCCTTAAAATCTTCTAAAGAAATTAGCACATTTCAATTAAAATCTGAATAAAAAATTTAATAAAAACAATTCAATATTGCTAACAAATAAATCAAAACTAATTTTTTTGTATATCAACTTTTTATTTAATATATCATTTATTTAAATTTTTTATTTTCTTGTATTTTTTATATAATAAAATTCATTTAAT
>NC_051847.1:219406655-219424194 GCF_002237135.1 Teleopsis dalmanni
TACATTTGGAGAATATTACTAATAAATATATAAAAGAATATCAATTTAATTCATTTATTTGTGTAATTAAGTGTTAAGATGGATTATGTGTTATATATCAAGCTAATACCTATTTCGTATTAATGAAATTTTATATATTAAATATTGCTTACTTAATATTGCTGTTTTTAATATAATCAATAAATTTAGAATTTTATACGAAATTTTTATATTAATATTTTTCAGCACAAAGTGAATTTTCTATGTAAGTTATTAATTATCCTAATATTATTGTATTATAAAAATATATATGATATAATAAGCCATAATAAAATTATAAATAATGTTATGATAAGCTAATTACCTAAAGTATTGTTTAATAATATGAGGTTTTAATATAAAATATAAAGTTAAAATATTTTAATATCTTTAATTGAATTTATGCAGCCAAGAATAACAGTTTTGGAATTTCTTCTTAAAACTAGGTTTTTTGATAGATCCCTTCTGATACGAAACGTGAGGCATACGTCTAATCGAAGATATTAAAGAGTTTTTTATACACAATTTCAAACTGTGACATTAAATTGCGTCTAAATGGTATATTAAGAATAATACCAAATTATTGCCACAATTAAAAATAATAGCTATAATACCATAATAACATAAAATTATTTCAGTTTGGTATCAGTGATAGAATTGGTGTAATAAATGGGCTTCAGTCAATCCAATACCTCACATATAATTATTTCGCGAGTTATCATATTATCAACAATGGATAGTGAAGAAGGTATGAATATAGAATTTTGAGGGCGTGAACGCCTATAAGTCCACGCAAGCGGCAAGCGAAACGGATTAATAAAGCCTAAATAAACATGTTAATGAAAATTACGATTCATCCACGATAAAAAAAGCTACTACTAGGTTCATTTTACACTTAAATAAAGATGGACATTCAGCGATAAAATTTTGTATTATACTTCTTATATCGTAATTTGCCGAAGATAAATACTCACATTTATATAGAAATTAATAACTGATCCTTAAAAGAAATTATAAATTTGACGCGAAATAACGGAGCATTAGATTAATGATTTTAAATTTCTCACCATTTAGTTTCTTAAGATCGACATAGTCTAAACTGGACAAGAAACGCACCAGTCAGCTGATTCCATTAAAGCGTAACCTACTCAACACTGCGATATCAGTGCTGACAGGTCACTGCGTCGCCTAATAGCTGCTACTCTATAACGACTTATCGGAGTTGTAGCGCTGCGGATGAAGAGAAAACTGTATTCTACCTAATGTGTCCATGTCCATCATTAGCTAGAGGAAGATTCAAAAACTTCGGAACAACTTGCTGAAGGCAGAGGTTCTATGGAAGTATGTGAGTTAAGGCAAGTCAGAGGGTGCTGACATAACAAGGGATTTAAATGATCGAAAGGTACATTTAGCATTTATGAAATGCTAAAACTACTCGGGATGTGTGAAAAACGTTAAAACAACATTACAGCTTAACAAATAAAGTAGGTATAATGTGTCACATATTCAATACAAAATTAAATGAAAAAGAAAATCTCGAAAAATATGTTGCAAGTTTATTAAAATCGTTTTAAAAACTCACACATATGGATGCATGTTTGGAATTCTGGTTCTGGAATTACGCCATTAACAGACTTATCATTATCAATGGTAATAGAAAAATTATCTCACGAATACAATCGACGAGTACTAAGGGATGATGACGAAAGTAACAAAGGGTCAATAATGAAGGTTGATAGAAACAGATAGAGAAAACAGAAAGTTTTTTCTACCAAAAGAAAAGGCATCTCAAGCGCGATTGTAGGAAATACTAACAGTAGAAAATAAATATAGATAAAGAACCATCGAAAAAGGTAACTAAGGCTAATGAAAATGACAAATATTTCATTTTGTAATATCGCCAAGAATGAAATCAATCGATTGGGTGATTGATTCTGGTGCTTTCTGTCACGTCGCAAGTAATAATAGAGCTTTTTGCTACAATCAATGAAGAAAATACGGATTTTATTGTTGCTAATGTTGAAAAATCAAAAGGTATATGTAAAATTGGTGTGATCAGTAATCTACATCGTATTTTTAGACATAAATAAAGAATATGCTTAAATAGAATTGTTAATTTGTCTTATGTTAAAATCAACTCATTAACCATTTCCAATATTCGCAGCAAAGAAAACGATAAAGTTCTTGAGTTTAATATGCAAAAATTTTTTGGTAATAGGTAATAGATGTTTTGTTCATACTCCAAGTCAAAGCCGGCGTAAATAAGACAACACAGCAAATTAGATGATATTTGTCGGTTATGATGAAAATTCGAAAGCAAACAGATGTTTTGATCTACAAGGTAAACAGTTACTATTAGGCGTGAACTCCTTTCATTGGTCTGCGGGGTAACAAATAGCTTTACAAATAGCTTATTATGTGAACAGGATTAACAACATCTACTTGAACATTGGAGAGCCCAAACAGCCATGCGACAGTCAAAAAGATTTATTGATCCTGAACACATCAAAGTTGATCTACACTGAATTTCTTACAGACTTAATTACCACATGAAGATTATAGGTGCGGTAGAAAGTGATTCCTGTCGACTCTGTCATGAAGAGAAGGAAACATCAGAACATGTTCTATGCAACTGCCCAGCGGCGGCAAGACGTAGACTCGATTACCTTGGTAGCGGGATCCTGGTCCCAAATCAAATAGGTAAAATTAAGCCCACTGCAATTATAAGATTTATAAATAGTCTAAAATTGTCCTAGTTGGGCCTATAGGCGCACAATAGATCTTTTAGGTCGGGGTGCACAAATAGCCTATTTTAAATAATAAATTAGGCGTGATGTGCGATTTGTTGGTAATAGTAAAATATTGCAAGAAGCAAACTACACCAGTCACAGTAGAACTAAAGTTCTACTGCAGAAGAGCAGTGCACTTAGAGACTGTTGATGGCGAATCAGAAATAGAATACGATCTGTTATAAACTCATAATTACACCACCATAGTACCAGAAAGGGTATCACAACTATTTACAAAATGTAAATTACCCGATAGATTAATTCAGGAGATTAAAGAGAAAATTGTCGAACCTAAAAATTTGAGGGAAACTTTATCTAGCACAGAAATGTTATAATAGATTACGCCAATGAAAGTCCGTCTAGTCTATGTATAAACAATGGTTATCAGTGGTATCATACTATCATACTGAGCACAAGAAGGCTTTGTGCACAAAGAACTGACTTGTAATTTTATTTCATAAATGTTTGTCTTAAATCCTTATTTCAAATGTTAACCTTTTATATTAAATGGCAAATAAAATTATTAAAAAGAAAAATATGAATAAATTATTTATTATGTATAATTTAAATAAATTTATTTTATTTCAAAATAATTGTGCATCAAAACTTATAATAGTATTTTTTAAACAGATCACCAAATTTTGCATTTTTCTTTTTTCTTATTCATTTTACTACCCAGTGGACACTCATAAACCTTAGAGAAATCTTCCATATTAGTTAATGTACCCAAAACTCTATATTTGTCACTAGGGTTTGCATCAGTCAGTTCCTCCCAATAGTGTTTTTCGTTATACGATGCACACCACAATTGTGCAAATCCTACAAAGAACACTTATTCTGGTGATAAATTTAGACCTGGCATGTCTTCACCTTTGAATACTGTCACCGGGTCATCTTCTTTGTTCAATTCCTTCATATATTTGCGGTACGAATTAAGTGCGGCACGAATATTACAATGTCATTAAAATGTTGAACATAACAATCTGTGCGATTATTGAATATTTTTTCAGTTTTCTTCGTTCACCAAAATCGTTCATCACCATTGCTATCGTAGTTTGCGCCCGTTGTATCAAAACCGTGTGTAAACTCATGTTCCACAGAATAACCTACCGTACCGAATTTCAAAGAATTCGGCCAGGATTTATGATAAGCTGGCGGATAAACACTTCATAAATGAAGCAATAGTGCAAATTTCAGTAATAATGATGTTGTGGATAATCTATTCCTCTGTTCACATGTACGAGTCGTAGCATATGGTCTTTATATGTATCTGATTTTATTAAAAAATAATATTGCTTTATTCGTTTATTTTCCACAATTATCAATTGAAAATAAATTTGAGATTGAATTAAGAATTATTGTGAAGAATTAAATTGTTCAGACACCAAATACTGAAAATACTGAGGAATACTGGACTAAAAATCTAAAAATTTTAGGGAATAAAATATTGTCTTGTTAATTAAAAATTGAGAAGTAATATGTACAACTAAACAACGACTGGGACCACTGTTTAGTTGTAGAAAACTACAACTATATCTGGTAATACCAGATAATAAGAAGGAAAAGAAAAAGAAAATCAGAATAAATGATGTACTTGCTATTGTAATGAAGAATATACGATGATCGACAAAAAATGGAAAAATTTTGGAATTCCAAAATAAGAATACCACAAATGCATTTACTTTTCAAGCTTTTGATGGAAAAGTAAAGCAATAGAATCGTTGGGTAACGCAGCTGCAAATGGCCATGGAACTATTTGGAGCTGACGGCACAAATAAACAGCAACTCATCCTATATTTCATGGGTGCATACATGTACAAAAAATATAGTTTGAGACAGAATACTCCTAAACTAAACAGAAAATTAGGTGTTTTTGAAATTAAGGCAGTACTAGAATAATTGTTTAACCTAAAGCTGAACGAAATATTAGAGAATTTCAGATTGCATACAAGAATCGAAAAGAGACTTATGAACAGTTTCCAGTCAATCAATAACCTCAAACATAATCAATTTGTATTTGGGTTATTCAATGGCCAATTGCAAAATAAAATGCTGGAAAAAAACAACTAAAATTGAAAAAAGCGGTAATTATGATAGCAGCTTTTGAAGGAGCAGAGAAAATCTATACAGAATTCCAAAGAAATGGTTGGGAGTATACGTATTGCAAAAGGAAATGATAGAGAGAGTATATGACACTAATGTTAATGAAAAACTAACATCAAAGAATGATTTTAAACTAAAAAAAATGTTTGTTTTCTCATGGCTAAGAAATACAGAGCAATTGTTTAGCTCTATGTCCGTCGGGAGAATTACAAAAATTGATTTATCCAAAACGTATTCGCAAATGGAGGTCCATACTATTGACAGACATTTATTAACCTTAAGTACACACAAAAAGTTATGTCATCCGATAAGGATGATGTTTGGGATATCCCATACACCAGCAACGACTCATGGAACAATTACTAGTATATATTCCTACAATAAGAACGGCGTAACAAAATTATGATTGACCCATAATATGTATAAAGTAAAGATGAAATAAATTTCATAACACATAATAGTACCGTTATAAAAAGTAAAACAAAACGATCTTTATTATTTTAACGTCTGGTATTTATATTTACGAGTACAACTGTAACTATAAGGAGTTCAACTGTGAATAGGTTATAAAGACTTTTACTGCGGAATATTCTAGCGAAGCCTTTCGTAAGACTTCAGAAAGATTGCATAGAAGACTGTTTGAAAGATTTGTGATATTCTGGCACAAAAGTTTTTCAAATAAAATTTTATCATTTGTATTTTGTGGGAGAAAGATGTTTTGTTCTATTTTTTTTCTTGTTGCGAAATTCAAAGCAACAGCTAATTAAAATTTAAATATATAAAATATAAATACGTTATATATATGTAAATATATAAAATTTTGAGATACACTATACCGTGAATAATAAAAATAGTTAATTAATAAATAGAGTATAATCCAATCTTGTTAATACAAGACATATATATGAAGAATGAATAAACAGTTTTTAAATGTATTAGTAAAGGATTACATAATAAAATGTGTATCAACAAGCGTCTACGTAGAATTCTTAAAATATAGTAACCAGATCGAATAGCAAATTAACGCCTGCTGAAGTGAATAGGCCGTACACTTAGTCAAGCGAGGAATTACATAGGGGGTCAAGCTTTGGCATGGAATCCACAAAGCAGCAGAAGACCTGATGCGCCTTCAAAAACGAAATGAAAAACGGTGGAAAACGAGTTAGCTGAAGCATGATATAAATGGAAAGATATCTGTAGAGAAACACCGAATAGAGTCAGATCTAGAAGAATTATTGATTCTTTAGGAAATTATATGTAAGTCTCTAATTATGGGTATTACTTACATTTTGTATGACATATATGTAAGTGGTAGGTAGGTAGGTAGGTTGTTAGGTTGTTGTCAGTTATATAAAAACGATGAAATGAAATCATTTTAAAACCGTGTTGGTTATTCTAAAGTCTTCGAAGACATACCAAAAATGATTCGCTCAATAATGGCAAAAAGTTGCCATTATTTTCTAAACTTCATCTAATTTGTCTATTTTCATAAAAACCCAGAAGTTTCAAAATCTTCGGGGAGACCTTTCTTACTTAAATGATAGAGCTATCTATCGTCCTGCAAAATTAAGGACTTGGAGAAGTTAATAAATTTGCCAGGTTAGTTCACTTTCACTGAATTGGTGGAGTCATGCCGTTCTGTGTTGTTCCACTGTGGTGTTTTTGGGGCGAGTCTAGTCTACGTATGAACAATGCTATCACATTATTTGAGCCGAAATAAGCTTTGGGTCCAAGAACTGCACTCCACACCACTCCAGCCTAACCTAATCTATAATTTTATACCTCAAATATTTTGTTTTGATTACTTCCTTTAAACATAAACATTTTATATTATATGAAAAAATAAATTATTAAAAAGAAAAACGTAAATTATTTATTATAATTATTTATTATACATAAATTCTTTAAAATTGAAAGGAATTGGACATCAAGAGTTTTATTCATATTTGTATTAATTTTCTGCTGACCAAATCTATTAAAAACATTTTACCAAATTCTACATTTTTCTTCTTTCTTATTCATGTTACTACCCAGAGGACACTCATAAACCTTAGAGAAATCTTCCATATTACTTAGTGTACCCAAAACTCTATATTTGTCCATAGGGTGATCATCGATAAGTTCTTTCCAATAGTGTTCTTCTTTATACGACGCACAATACAATTGTGCAAATCCTACAAAGAACACTTGTTCTGGTGATAAATTTAGACCAGGCATGTCTTCATCTTTAAATGTTGTCATCAGATCACCTTCCTTATTCAATTCTTTCATATATTTGCGGTACGAATTAAGTGCGGCACGAAGTCCACCATTATCTGCTATATTTTCATCTTTGGTTAGATATCCGTTAATTGTGCGATTTATTTCTGGTATCAAGTAGTCATTAAAATGTTGTTCATAACAATCTGTTCGATTATTGAATACTTCTTCAGTTTCCTCCGTCCACCAATATCGTTGGTCACCATTGCTATCGAACAGTGCGCCAACTGTGTCAAAACCGTGTGTAAACTCATGACCCACAAGATAACCTAATGTACCGAATTTCAAAGAATTCGGCCAGGATTTATGATAAACTGGCGGATGTAAAATACCAGCCATTATATATATAGACTTGTCGATATGATAGTAAAAAGCATTGACTTGCATTCCTATTAAAGCTTCAAGAGGCTTTGTTTCATTATGAATGTCTTCATTATGTAGACCAAGATATCGGTTCATAAATGATCTAAATTTCTTTAAGTTTAAGTTGTTTTGCTCGTAGCTGTCTAGCTCAAAAGTTA
This sequence comes from Teleopsis dalmanni, assembly GCF_002237135.1. Lineage (NCBI taxonomy): Eukaryota > Metazoa > Arthropoda > Insecta > Diptera > Diopsidae > Teleopsis > Teleopsis dalmanni. The sequence continues at coordinate 219,414,346 of NC_051847.1, forward strand.
AGTTATTTATTTGGCGAATAAGACGTTCAGACATAATCGGATCATCGAAATTTCCAATTCGTGATTGTATTGTGGATTCTTTTAATAAAGCTTCAGTGCGTGTTTTTTCATCTAACCATTCTGCTTGTTCTATTTGTTGGCGTACACTTTTCTGTATTTCTTTCACTAATGTTGTAACTTCAGTTTTTATTCGCTCATTAAAATATTTCTGAAAATGAATACTCGTGATTTTCATTATCTGTTATAGGATTATTTTATAACATGGTAAAACCAGTGTCACTTACCTTTAAATAAAGCTTATCGATCAAAAATCGAAAAGTGTACTGTGTATCCATGAGACAGTACTCCATTTGGAATTCCTTCTTTTTAAGTTTAGCGTCCATTCCATATAAAAATTTCAGTGCTAAATAATTCGCTGCAGCTTCTTTGTGTTCATTACAGACGGTGTTCAACTTATTATAAAGAGAAGAAAAATGATAGTAGTTCCTAACGGATTCATTGAATTTTTGACCCATCCAAGCTATATCAATGTAATCTCGCCAAAATGGTTCTACATCTACTTTTGCATACTCTTCAAATTCATCCATTGCTTTTAATATTTCTCGCCAAAAATCAAAGATTTCATCTACGATTTGTGATATCTTCCCCTCTTCTACTCCATATGCACTTAAGTAATGTCGCATACTCTTATCATTACTTATATAACTTTGCGTCTTATTTGAAGCTATATTATCACTGTCAACTATATAATCAAAACCTAAATCTGGTAATTCAATAGTAGGTGTAAATGGATACAATTTAGGAATATCTTCCTTAATTAATCCACTGACATCGTAGTTGGTAAGATGAGCACTCATATTGAACCAACTAAAGTTGTCTGATTGCCAAGTTTTATCAATAGCTGGAAAACCCCCAATCGATTTGATAACATCAATATATACTTGCGACATTGTTGTTGGGTATAAATCAGCTGATAAGCACGACTGATAAAACTGCTGGGCTAGTTTAAACTCATTAGCATATTCGTCTGTTAAGTTTTCAACAGAATCATTTAACATCTTTTCTACGGCATCGTTTAATGTATACTTAATATCTCTACCATTGCTTCGTTTGTGTTCGGTGTACCGTTCTTCAATAACATTTTTCCAATTTCCGCAAGCATACTCATAAAAATCATCACACGGATTCACACTTTCATTCATAAATGTTTTCATTAACTTTGCATATTCAATTCGGTACTGTAAATCTGTATTTTCTGGCACATTTATAGACACGTCATTCTCGATTACGTTGTTTGATCTCACAAAATCAATTGAGTCCGTCGGTTTCGAGATAACCCACATTACCTGGACTAAGAGCAGTAATACAAGCACGCGTGACTTCATCACTGAATACACTTTTACTTTCTAATGTGATAAATTATTGATTTCACGGCTTTGCGAATGATACTTTTGATACTAAAGTTATCTAGACACAGAGCAACGTAGTTTATAGAATCATCTAACACAATTAAGAGTCAAATTCTAACTAATTGAACTCAAATCAAAATCAGCTTTCACAAACCTTATGCTTTCACTTTGAAGATCTTGAACGAGTACTTATCTGTGCAAACGGAAGTCCATCAGAGATCATTATGTTCATTATCTTTGCAAGTATCAGCTTCTATTTTGGTGTTGTGTCTACAAATTGGCACAAATATTTTATGGATGAGTCAATCAATTCATCCACTTATCAGTTTACTAAACCAGAATTATGTAGAACTGAACTTGACTTGTGCTAAAACTAAGCACAAGTTAATTAAAAAGATTAATTTCGAGTTGTTGAGCATAATATCGAAAATGTAGAATTGTCTCCGGAGAGCAAGATAGTTTTGTGTTTAAGTATTTCTGCTTAGGAATAAAATATTGTTATCAAGTAAAGCCCGAAATTAGATTTCAACTGTGGATTTTATTAAAACTTTTTCTGCTTATATTCATTTTCTTAAAGTCTTAATGGCGTTAAGCAAATAAAATCCTTGCTTATCATAACTTTCTAAACATTTTATACTCCTATACATCGAGATATGTAACATACAGACTTGTTTTGTACAAATTTTAGCTTTAGCTTTAATTCTGCTGAGTCATTTTAGTGCAAGTCATATTTTGTAGAAGAATTTCAAGTTTCACATGATAATGCACTTAATCTTTCATAATCTAACTCGGACGGGGTTTAACCCATTAAGTACCAGCCGGGACCATAGCATATTTTTCTCTCTCCGATAGTACAAACATTTTTATATGTGTTTTGCAAATATGGTATTTAGTTACTTTTATGGTAAAGTAAGGATCATTGTAAGTTGTATAAAAGACGTGTAAGTATAAAATTCAATGTTTTATGCTTTTTAAATAATTATTAATCAAAAAATATATTTGAATTATTACATATGTATTATATTATGGAAAAATAAAAAAGTTTACTTGCGTCATTGTCTTCGATCGAGGTAATATTTTTTATTTTCATAGAAAGCTTTAAAGCAATATTCTACATAACCATTTAAATCGCACTTTTCATATATAAAAACCGTGGCTTTTGGTGTACGAACAATACAGTGGTAGCGATTTTAAGTTTTTATGGGAGCGTGCATACTGGTTACATGTGGTTAATTTCCATCTTCTGCTGCACTGTGACTTTCCTAAACACTGTACCCATAATGGCCACCACCCCTTTTTGTTTTTATTCCCGATACCGTAGTTAGCAACTCCATTATCATATAAATCGGCGCCGCCCATGTGTCGGTAGTAGCTGTTGATAACTTGAGGCTGCGGGACACCAACCTTTTTTTTCTCTCGCTGCCGACTCTACCATCCCAAAACTACAAATTGCTCAAAGTCAGGCTCTCCGAAGGCTCTTTAAAGTACCATGGTACATCCACACGAATGACATGCTAAGAGAACTTAGAATAGATCCGGTCAAAGGGACAGAGCCCTGAAGCTATATGCGATAACCGACTGGCTGCCCTACTTAGCACTATCTAATCTCAGAGTAATCACTAACCGTACGGGACGGTACGCAAATCTTAGATCAATCATTGAATAATAACGAAGATTATGAGGAATACTGAAATTAGTCAGTGAGACGGGTGAGACTCTGCAGAGTCCTCCCAGCTATCATAGAGTAAAAGTGCCCAGATGCACTAACTCGAAAAAGGCTTAACATAATAATAATAATAATTAATAAACAATATTGATTAATGAAGTTGTTTCTATTTCACGAAATTTATTTATATATTTTAAAATTTAAAATTTATTTAAATTAAAAAATGTTTATATCATATAATATGTATTAAAATATTTCAAGGATCTCTCTTTTTTTTAGCTAAAGCTTATTTACTACTTTTTAATTTATTTATATACCTCAAAAAATACCCGGATTTTGTTGTTTGTTAACTACTTTTTAAGTAATATACCTTTTTCAAATATTTTTTTTTGTTATGTTGGTTCACCCTTTCTTGACATATGGTATAAATTTGAGCGCCATCTGTCAATTAGTTTGTTTACAGCAGTTGTTAATGTGAGACTACCTCAAGTGCATTTAGCTTTTTTTACTATGGAAAATTCAGTTGATCAACGAGTTTGTTTGAAATTTTGTGTTTTGAACGAAATTTCATGTGTTCAAGCATTGAAAATGGTGCAGAAGGCATACGAGTGGTATAAATCATTCAAAGAGGATCGTGAAGTGAACAAAGATTTGCCTCATTCTGCACGTCCATCAACATCAAATACCGAAATCAAAGAAAATTGTGCTGGAAGATCGTCGTGTGATGTGTGGATCCGTTCACCACATTCTACCTGATATATTGGGCATGAGACGCGTTGCAGCTCGACTTGTACCGAAATACCTTGATTTTTTGCAAAAAGAATACCGAAAGAACGCGTGTGAAGAAATGATTTTTGAGCATGGAAACGACTCTACATTCATGAAACGCACCATAACAGGTGATGAGACATGGGTTTATGAGTATGAGTAAACCCAAAAAACCGCGCAAAAGTCGCTCGATAATTAAAGTTATGCTCACTGTTTTTTTCGACTACCGCAGTGTTGTTCATTACGAATTTTTGTCAGAGGGTCATACCCTCAATAAAGAATATTACCTCGGCGTTATGCGGCATTTGCGTGAGTCCATCCGTAAGAAAGGACCAGATTTGTGGAAAATCAACAATTGGATTCTTCACCACGACAATGCTCCATTTATGTTCCTATTATACACAATACAATAAGAATTTGTTACCATTGGTTAAAACCATACCAATAATATCTTCAATAATTTAATAAAATAAACTCTTCAGTTCAACTCCTGAATTTAACTTGGATTAGAAAAAATCATTTGAACATCTGCATGATATTTTATTTCGCAATGAATTAATTTGAATTATAAATTAACTCTTTATTTAATTAATGATAATAGTCACATTTTACCATATATGGAGTATTTTGAGCTTTTATTGAGCAGAATGTTATCGGATAATGTATTTAGAAAGCAAAGGTTAAAAATTTTTTACAATATATGTGATTAGATTTCTTTTCTCAACACAAAAAAATTTACTATTGATCAAGCATTTTAAAATAAAAATTAGAAAGAAATTATTTCTTTAAACTATCTTGAAAATAATCACATTTTTAAGTTCTAAAAATACAGTTTTGCAATAAGACGAAAATTATAAATGGCTGGCCTTACGGACTGGAAACGCTAATTTTCATTAGTTGTTTAGTGCCACGATTTTCTGGAGAATGTGTTTTTATATAATATATATCAAAAGTGAAAGTTAATTAAAACGCCAGTTGCACTCACGGTTCTTCAGTCCTCTTCTAGATATTGCAAACAGAAATTTTGGCGACGTTCCTGCTATTTTTTGGATGCTTTCCATTTTTTTTTTGCCACATATTTGATTACTTTTGTTCTCCAAAGTTTGCGCTTCTGTCCTTCTCCACATTGCTTCTTTCTTATGTTTTACCCACAAAAAAACACATTTCTGAATATTCTTCACCTTTTTTCAAAAGTGAACTCCAGCTTCTAGTCGTCTGACCTTTGACACCATACGCAGCATGCCTGTTTTGCACTTTCTGCAGAAATCAGATCTTTCTTGCACCTTTTGAATACCTTCAAGAAACCGAAGAAATTAAAACCCTTATCGATTGAATGAGTAAGAAAAAGTTTTTCTAACAAAATATATTCCAGATCACCTGAGCAGAGACTCTGAAATTTAAATTGATTGTTTATTTAAGTTTTAGGAATGTTTTTTTAGGAATATTTGATCGGAATTTATAAATTTAAGTGAAAAGGAAAATAGTATTTATTAAAATATTTTTGCGAGAAAGAAAATAAATGGTCTTATAAAATATTTGAAAAATATTTTAATAGATTTTCTTATTCTCCAGTAATTATTGCATTGGAATTGGATCAGAAAAAACTATTTCAACAAATGCTTTAGGAGGAATTATAAGCAGAATGACATGAAAAAAGTGATTTCTAAAGAAACCTTTATTTATTCATTTATTATAAAGCCGACAATCATGATGAATCTCATCTGTTGAATGTCATAAATAGGATTATTATTCGTTTGTATAGGATCGTTCGTGTAGAAAATGAATGTGCACCTGTAGTCTCAATTAAATTTTCTTGTCATTATTGTAAAGTCAGGGGTAGCAGTACCTGAAAATCATAGACGTACTTCAGGAAAATTTATAACAAATGCGCAACAAATAGCAAAACGCCTGGATAAATGTGATTATTTGATTTGAAAAATTGTTAATCGTTGACGTTGTAGAGAATATGGTGATAAATCGGAATTTGGATGTGTGAAATGTGACGTAAACTTACAACCAAACCACTTTTTTCATAATTTCATAATAGCACCCCGAGGGACACTAATGAAATAAAAATATGCGGATAATGAAGAAGCATTTATACCTGTCAAACGAAATAGTTTTTTATTTCTTGCCACATAAAAATGTGCACCCTTTATACTTTTAGTACAGTCTGTGTATCTGTAACCAGATTACCATTTTCGTCCTTACAGGTTAATACACCAAGCTTAAATCTTTGAGTCAGATAGTTGTCTTTTTAATAAAAATCACGGCCATCATTCCTGTTTCTACATACCTTGATTTCTTCTCGCTTTCTTCTCTCGTCTTATATGATCTCATTTCTTCCGTCTGAATAGGGACGTCTTTACCATTCTCATCTCCCGATACTGTTTACAAACGGTTCGCGTACGAGCTGACTGCAGGCTCATTGTAAAGCCCACATTCTTTGTAGCAATGTTTGGCGACAATCCTCATCGTATCGTTGGTTTCGTCATTGGGGAGGTAGGAAACCAAGGCCATCTTCCGCAGTTGTGTGTAGGAAGTGAGAAATATGTCACCATTGTCTACCGGAATTATGGAGATAGGAGTGTTGTTTGTTTAATCGGCTAAAGAATTGAGCAGCGAAAACTTCCTCTGTCTCTCATGATCGCAACTTACCGATGTCAAGTTTTTTCTGTGCAAGGAAGCGTACATTGTTGGTGGTACTAAGCCATATGCAGACCTTAGCTGCTACGATGTAGCTGAAGAAGTCGATATTTAGACCACAGAATAAACGTACTCTCAGCACACTCAAAGCGTGCCTTGATCGGGCACGATAGCCATGTTGCCTTATAAATGTTTTGGTGTAGAAATCTGGTGTTACATACCATGCTTTGCATCGCAGCAATTAGCTTCAGACCGTTTTCTCTCTTCCGACCTTTGCGTTGAAATCCCCTAGAATAATTTCAGCGTCGTGGGCGGAACTGCGGTCATATATTTCCTCGCGTCTCACGTGAATGGTATATTTAGACAACTCATCCTTTTCTTCTGACAGCGTGTGAGGGTAAATTAGGGGAAAGTTGAAAAATGTTCCTTCGATACGGATTGTAGCAAGCTTCACGTTCTGCTTGATTCAGAATCAATAGAGATTATTATATAATAATTAATAAAAAGCAATTGCATTTTACCCGTCAAATAATTGGAAATAATTTGAAAATTTTTACTATATTCCTAAAATCTTCATCGGAAGCATTATTAATAGTTTCCATAAAATTTCCAATATTTTCATGCTGATGCACTTCATCCTCTGAGCTTAATACTCTTGAACTAGTGTTTCAAGTGAAGGAAGTGGAAAAGTCAGTTTCACTGTCGTTGGATGATCCTCTTAAAATCTGCAATTTTCATTTATTTACTACAGAATTTTAAGTTAAGTTTTAAAGTAAATAATTACATTTAATAATTCAGACATTTCATAGGATTTTTATATTTTATTTTTTTTATTTTTTTAAATGTAAGTTTTTTCAATTATTCTTTTAGCGCCAAAATTATTCGCAAAAAATAAAACCAAATTTTGTAATCAAACACAGCTGACGTATATGATGCGTTGCCATAATGTGTCAAACCTTCGTTGTTCTTCAACCGATTTTGTTGAAATTTGAAATATAAATAAACTAAATATTTATAAAATAACTAGCTGACCCGGCGAACGTTGTTTCCCCTTGCAATTAATTTTGCTGGCGTTCGTTGCCTTGCTCTTGACTTTCATTAGCACGTGTAATTGTATCCTGGTTTCTTACATCTTCATTGTTTTCTGCCGATCTATTTAACCGACGGTTCTGGAGTAATTGTGAATTCCGAGTCCGTCGACCAATATTTCCTCCTCGTCCACGAAGACGTGGCATTGTTTTTTGTACGATATTTATATCTTTATATATATAATTCTTCTTTTTTGTGTGTTGAATTTTTGAATTTCGCTGGATTTACCAGGAATACCACCACATAACTTAAGATTAAAAATTGGCTCACCTATAATTATGCTGCGGAATTTAAATGCACTTAAGCTATGCAGTTTTACAATTCATTTTAGATTTTAAAGTTTTTAAACAAATCAAAGTAAGCATGAATAAATTTTAAATTTTTAATATAAATGTATATGGATAGCAAAAAATAAAAAATTGATTGAAAAGACATTATCCAGTGGGCCAAATTGTGAATCTAAACCTTCCTTGAATCCACTTGAACACACTCAAAAAATTTCATCAAAATCGGTTCAGCCGTTTAGGAGGGGTTCACGGTCAACACACGTACAGAAGAATTATATATATAAGATAAAGTGATATATTATCACTTGTTGAATTTGTTGTTGAAATAAATAAGGTATTTTAAGGGTCATATTTTGCACAATTATTTAGTAACTTTTGGGGCCTAAAACATTATAAAACATAGAGGGCGCAAGACAAATTTTTGTTTTTTGTTAAGTCTTGTCATTTGGCTGTTAGTAGGAAAAATTTTATGAAAAAACTCGAACATCTTTTTTGGGTATCGCAGATCGAAGAGAAAATGGCCATTGAAAATTGCTGACTTTTTGTGCCATTTCACTTATAAAATTGTGTTGGTAATTAAAATTGAAACATTTTTTACACATAACGAATAACAATATCCTAAGCTTTAAAAAAAGTAAAAAATGATCATTTTTGAATAAGTCTTGAAAGAGTTATAAGGGTTTAAAGTTGAATCAATTTTTGCGAAATCGCAACATTGCTAAAATTGCATAAAACTGCAAATAACTTAAGAACTAACACAGCGGAACACGCCCATTTTTTCATAAAGTTATGAATTATGTACTTAATAAATGTATATTGTTCAATAAGAGTTAAAAGTTTTTTTTAACGATAATGAACGATTTTTTATGAAAATTTTGTATGGGGAGTGTGATAGTGGGCGGAATATCATAAAAAAGTTGGGACATATAGATTATAATGTAAATTTTTGGACACCAAAATTCAACTTTCTACCTATCATAGTTTTTAGGAAAATAAATGCTCCATTTTCAACCTAAAGTTTGGAGTAGTTCCGGTAGACTGATTGGCCTCAAATCAGATTTAAGAAAGACCATCTCAAAACCTGTATTTTAGGAAAATTTCATATAAATATCTCTACTAGATGAAAAATGGTAAATTTCTGTTTTGCCACACTGTGCTCCATTTTTATTTTGTGTTTATTTAGAATTAAATTACTTTCATTGGCTTTGCCCAAAGATATAAGTGAAGTTGGTGAAGAACTAGGAAATACGATAAATGCAAATAAATGAGTAAAATAGGTAAAGGTGATAGAAGAACTTGAACTAACAAAAAGAAAGTTAGATCTATAAATGTCTCTATCGTCTTATTATTGTCTAAAGCATCTCAGAAAAACTCAGATCTTATCTCCTTATCAAATTCAGAAACAAATTTCAACATTGATAAGTTAAACTTTCATGAGAATAAAAAGAATCGTTGCTAACGCTTTAAGAAAACATTCAATAGCCATTATAGATTTTATGGATGTTAATAGATGTTAGCACCAGGAGCAGCGAACTTGAATCAGAAGCTGATAAATTTTTGGACAACTATTAACCACTCAACGTGCAAAATAAATTGTAAAATTATGTTTGATTGTTATTGATATTAAAATGTTTTAAATAAATGTTTTAATAAAAACAAATATTTCACAAATGGCGGCGATCAGCTGTGCACACTTTAGGTTATGTTTACATCCTAGCGTAAATAGTTTCCTGCATAAAGTTCCTTATTCCCTTTTATATTAGATGAGAAGTAAAATTATTAAAATGAAAAACATGAATAAATTATTTAGTATATTTATTTCTTTGTATTTTGAAAGAATTGTAGATCAAAAGTTTTAATAATATTTTAATTAATTTTCTGCTGACCAAATCTATTGAAAACATTTTACCAAATTCTACATTTTTCTTCTTTCTTATTCATGTTACTACCCAGAGGACACTCATAAACCTTAGAGAAATCTTCC
>NC_051847.1:219424294-219428529 GCF_002237135.1 Teleopsis dalmanni
CCCCATAATGATGCCAACTTGTTACATATTTGACCATCTTCAATATTGAAGATTAAAGCCAATTATAATGGAAGATTTGCAACCTTTAATAGTAGGCGCCCGAAATATAGCTCTTTCACCAATAAATAATATATGATACTGATTATTAACTTCTTTATTTGTACTTCTTCTTATAAAGAATACATATATGTCGGTACCGATGCCAAGCAAGTATGTTTGGATGTGGTCTTTACTCGTAGGTAACGCTGGTTACCTGCTGTTGCTTATCTTTTTACTTACAAATAGAGGGGGCTATCGCGCTGAATAAAGAAATGTACATGCGTGATAAGTATTTCTGGTAATATGAATAAAGGAGGCGTCAGATATACATTCTATGGTTGTGGAGAGATGATAACGAATGTGTCATATATATATACTCCATTAATGCGAAAAGATAAAAGTCACTTGGTATCAGATCTGCGGAGTACGGCACATGCAGAAGAATGCCCCATCCAAGCAATTTCAACTTGTGTTTAACTTCTTCGACTGTATGAGGTAGCGCATTGTTATATAAAAAAATCACTTCCATGTCTTTTGGTTGATTCCGGTCATCTTTTGATCAATGCGTTTTTATTTATTTTGAATTCATTCATTCGTAAAATCATTTGTTAGGAATATCCTTGAATATTAATGGTTTCGTCGGGCGTCAAAATTTCATAATACACAATAACACATTAATCCCACTATGCAAAAAAAATAACAATCGGTTCGTGTGAGACCCATCTACCCACTTTGATCTTCCCCATTGCTCGTAAACGTAAAGCCCCTGCATTTCCAATTAAAATGAATAGCAAAACTTTTCAGCATTTTTAATAGTACCCAATGTGTATAAGTGATCATCGAAGTCATCAGAAACAAAGGTTAGGTTGGAATGGCGGCCTTATATCCAACGTTTACTAAGGCTCAAATAATCACAGATTGACATTTGTACGTATGTACGTGAAAATTAGAGCAACGCCGAAAAGCACGACTCAAGCATAAGATGAAGGTGAATCAAACTGACAGTTCAATAAATTTGTCTATGTTTCTATTTGTACGGGATGACAACTCAATTAAAGTCGGCAATAAAAGGAGCCCCGAAAATTTAAGATCTTTTTCTAGCTAAGGATGAACACTGACACATAAAGTGGAGGAAAGTTTCCTTATGATCCTCGAAACCATAACCTCGACAAAAGTCATTATTAGGTAGACCCAGTTTTATAGCATATCTTCCTATTACGCAGTGACCCGTCAGCACCAATACCATAGTATTGAGCAGGTTACGCTATAGTTGAAGCAACTGACTGGTGCGTTTTTTGGAACAATAATTGTGTTAAAAATTTTTGGTTATTTGAAATTTTGCACCTATTTTTCGCGCAAAATGAACATCAGTACTAGGCTTAAGAAGCATTCGATCATTATACTTCTATCAGTCACTTCAACCAATTTACATACAAAATTGGTGACTTCGTGAAACTTTTTTGTGAATATGCTTATAGCAATTTCTTTTTATTTAAAATTAATATTATAACTTAAGAGACTTTCTCTCTTAATTATTATGTACGCATATTCCTTGTTAGTGCTTTCCTTACTTAGCATTCTTAATTCACAACTAGTTCATTTGCGATTCACTTTTTAAAATAATTTTCATTTGAAGTTGCCAAGGGTATTTTTATTTTGACTGATGACTCCATGCAAACTGAAGCACAGGGAAGAGAATGAAAAAAAAACTAATTGTAAAGCGTCCCTGTGACCTGGGGGACTTTTGCTTATGACTTTAGATCCAACTAATCATGTCGAAGTTAACTTAAAAATTAAAGTCGTCTTACTTTGACGTTCTTGCTCTGGAGGCAGAAGGCGTTCATATGCAGCGACGTGTCGTAAGAGCGAAGCTGCAGCTTGACAGCAACAGTTGCCGAATAATTAATCAAAATATTTTATATGAAAACGTGCAATAAAATTAAAAAAGCAATTTTAGCTGCCGTTTGAGATAACTGCCGTATATCTTCAGCTGTGCCTCTTCCGCTCAAGCAACGCGCATTGCGTGATTGCCGAAAAATTGGAAAATGCGTCCCAAACGTATAACACCTCACACCGTACGAATTGTGTGTCAGGTGGTTGCTTCAATTGGAGGCTTGCACAGAATCCGTTTAAGCTTCTCTGTATTTTGGGCTTAAGGGACTGCTTACAACTTCAAGTACTTGACGCGTTTATACCGCCTTGTAAATCCAGTGGATTTCTTTTTTTAATTTAATATTGATAAGGGAGCAGCTATTTGTATTACTTACTTTTGCATTTAAATAATTAATGATATGCTTTCTCTAAAATATTTTTGTGAGTCTCAGCGCGGGCTGGAAGAAATTCCCCTAGGATTTTAATTTACACTAAATCTACACTTTTTTCAGTGATGCTTGAAATTATAATTTTAATAATTGCTTAAATAAGAATAATTATACATATTTTTAATAAAATTATGCATAGATATATTCAATAATATCACACATATATCGATTACATGTATTATCCGCTCCTTCTCTTCAAATATCGTATATTCCTACTAGTCTCAGTTGCGACAATAAAATCACATTCTCATTTTATGCGTTTTTCATTAAAGGTCCAATGTCAATGAAGGAAGTGGACACTCAAATGTTTAATATACAAAACAAGAACAGTAGTTACTTCGTGGAGTGGATACCGAATAACGTGAAAGTTGCCGTTTGTGATATTCCACCACGTGGTTTAAAAATGTCAGCCACTTTTATTGGTAATACGACCGCCATTCAGGAAATCTTTAAACGCATATCAGAGCAATTCACAGCTATGTTCAGACGTAAGGCTTTCCTTCACTGGTACACGGGCGAGGGTATGGATGAAATGGAATTCACTGAGGCTGAATCAAATATGAATGATTTGATATCCGAGTATCAACAGTATCAAGTAAGTGTATTTTCACTGTTTGCTAACATTTGCTGTATGGAGTCCAGTTGTATCGAAATTAAAACAAAAAAAATCCTTTTTTTGCAGGAGGCATCCGCAGATGATGATGTCGAATTTGATGAAGAGCAAGAGGAGCACGATGCTTATGAAAATGAGGCTATACAAAACGGCATGTAAAGTGTCAAAACTGTAAAAGTGCAAATTTAGTTGATGGATTTCATTAACTTAAAATAATTCAGAAATTCTTATGTGCAAATTCAGAAATAATTTTTAAAAATATTTTAAAATAAAAAAGTTTTGTTTTATACATAAAAAAATAATAATTTTGATTTATATAAAATAAATATTTTGTAAACGACGCATAACATATGTCAAAGGGCGTAGAAACAGACTCATTTAAAGGGATCTTCTAATTAAGAATTTAATTAAAAACTTTTAATTGTGTAAAATCCATTAGCCGGGGAAATTGAGTTTTGATCCCTAAAACGATAAAATTCAAAATGATATTGTTGAAGTAGCTATGAAAGACAAGAATCCAGTGCTTCTGAAGGGTACAGAAATCATCGCAGAAAAATAACTATGAAAACTAAGGCTCCAATGCTTTAGAAAATACATTACGAGAATTATCAGCTCTGCTTTTATTTTTGATTGACTAAGAATTTGATTCTATTACACATTTTTATTTAGTTGAGATAGTTTCCAAAAGGCCACACCACCGATAATGAACTCTATTTTAGTCATCATAGTAATACACCTACATCTTCGTACACCATTAATACGAAGACGTTACTTGAATATTTATGAGACAAAAAATTACAAAATCTGCTCTACTCCAAAAACAACTTGCGATGGTCTTTTTACATAAAGAATCTGTTTTCCGTAATTCCGTACAAATCAACTATGATAACGTGATATTTTCCAAAAATTTTAGATTTTAGATAATTTATTTTCAAATAGACTAATTAGTTAACCTCGGTCTACTCTTACTGAAATTTAATCTAAAGTCGTTTTCAAGACTTTATCACTCGTCACTCGTAGTATAGTGACTTTATCTATTCTTACTTTAATCTCATAAATGCTAGCAGCCAGACGGTGTTAAAAATTGACATTAAAACTATATCTCAATGTATATAATTTAAATAAGTATTTCAAAACCCAAAACTTTTTTCGGACTCAATGTGTTTTACAAGGGCTGGACAAATATAAATCCGTTTTACATGAACTAGTTCTCATATCATCACAGAAAATAAAACGGATAAAGTTTCCATTTAAAGACTGGT
>NC_051847.1:219428629-219456771 GCF_002237135.1 Teleopsis dalmanni
TGCGCATTGTAAGAAGTGCAGCGGGAATGCTTAAGGGATTTGTGATTTTATTTCGCAGTTGCAGAAACCGCCATTCAATTCACGAGTTAAAATTTTCCCGTCTTAATGCACTTGGGTGTACTGTTTGCTTTGATATCTGAAATTATAACGAAAAACAAAAACTCATTACAATAATCCGCTGAATTTTTGAACTTAACAGCTTATAGCCAACAACAACGAAACAACACAAACAAGTAAATAAATGGAAAACAATTGCGAATTGCGTAAATACTTTTCACAGTGATTCTTTTCTCTTCATTCAAATAAAAGAATATCACACTCAGCCAACAACAATTGTCGGCACGCTAATTTCCAACTTTATTAAGTACAATTTGGAACTCTGTGCCCGGGGGCGGCACTCATTCAACTTCCACGCGGAAAATACTGCCGAAATACAACTTAAGGTTCAACACCTGCTTTCAATTTGGAATTGTTCCTGAAGTGGTTTGTCAGTGTGGTAAAAGCCTAAAAAGCCTAAAAAGCCTTCTCGAAATATTTATTAGCAAACGAATTTGAATGAGCCGAGTACGATACCAAAACAATTCCGAATGCCGCTGCATTGCTTTCTGTGAGTGTTTTTAGGTGGGCGCCCCAGCCCGTCATGAGTACCGCCAGCTGCATTGTTCGGAAATTCTTCACAAATCTTAATAAACCCACTTATGAGCTTAACGCTGCTAAAAGCAATATCTTCAGAAATGTAACTACAACAAATACTCGCAAGTGGAAAGCATATGAATTCATAAGTGACTTAGAGTTTGATTATGAGCGAGAAGTTTGTACCAATGCTTTTAAAGGATTTTGGATGGCTGTTGCTAGTGTAGAATCACGATTACCTTACATAAAATATTTTCATTTTAATTGTTTCAGTTCAAATGGAATTTAAATCTGTTTCGTGATTATATTTGATTTAGCGTTTACTAGAGTAGGGAAGGTGTAAAAAAAAAGTGTTGAATTTTTTATAACTTATTCCAGTGGCGGTTTTATATGAAAAGAAACCAGTATATATGTGCCTAATAAAACAAATACATACATTTATGTAAAAATATAAAATCATACTTCAAGAGCGGTACTTATAGTTTGGTAGCCGACTATACAGCTAAAGACTGACTTAGTTGTCATAGGTCTAGCGAAAAAATGAAATTTTAACTGCACAACGCAAATCAAAACAGCATAACAACACACACAACACAAGTTTAATCCGATCACCAAATACTTTGCATAGCTGAGATATAAGATTTTTGATTTGATAATAAGATGTCGACGAAATTGAATCTTATACTTCACCTTATATTTACTTTGCAGGAATAATTGAATATTTTGTTATCCTAAACGTAGAACGGGTCAAATGATTTCTTACTGCCCTTTCATCCAATTATTTTATTTCATGTCTCATCGTAGAACCCACCTTGCCGTTCAGAGTTGATTAAAGAAATTACAACAGAGTTATAATTAATTATAACAGGCTTTACTAGTTAGATGTTAGTTATAGCTAATAACACCAAATATGAAATAATCTGTATCTGTCTTAATATCTCAAAGATTTTAAAAACATTAACATACATACATACAGTACTGTAATTTCAATTTGCCCGCATCCTTCCCTAAGAAGTCAAATTTTCTGCGTGATAATAGTATTTTAAACAGTTATTGTATAACATTTCTCTAAATTTTTCACTATTGAATTAACGGTGTTGATAGGTTCTAACCAAAAAAGCGGAGAAAAAACTATAAACGTTATCGGAGAGAGATAAGATCAGAGGACTCTAAAGCCCACATTACATTTATAAGTATAGAGTTATTGTGGAAGAGGGTACAAGATTTGCAGTAGTGACTACAGGGTCCATACGTGTTCGGACGATCCCAATATAGCGAATTTTTTTTATCAAAATTCTTCATAGTTAACATACCTGTATTAGGTATAATACATCAGGTTACATATAACAACTCTGTGTTTATAACGACACTTCTAAAAAACATTTAGTTTTTAATTTGACATATTGATAATATTTTTCTTTTTCTAATTTTTTTTTAACATTATTGAAAAAAAAAATGTACTTCCTTACGTTTTCAGATAATCAATAAATATAGCTATTTTCGTAAATACTTGTTAGAATTTCACGTAATTAAAATTGACGAAATGTCTACAGTATCGTTGGATGATTATAAATTAAGTTGTGAACTTTTCGGACATGGCACGGATGTGCGTGCCGTTGCAGTCGGTGAAACAAGTTGTAATGGAGAAATTATAATCTCTGGTTCTCGCGATAAGACAACTAAGTTATGGAAATGTGAGAATAATGAATTTAATGAAATGATTACATTTGAACACCATGTCAGCTTTGTTAGTTGCGTTTATTATGCAAAGCAGGAGGATTGGATATGCAGTGGCAGTAATGATGGCACGGTTTGCATATATAAAACAGATAGTAATGTTCCCATTTTAATACTAAAAGGACATCAGAGTAATGTTTGTGCTATATCAAGTGGCTTAGAGAGTCGGAGCCTTATAACAGGAAGTTGGGATGGTACAGCAAGAGTGTGGAAAATTAATCGAGAAGGAGTTGCTACATTTCTTAAATTAATTGGACATACAGCAGCTGTATGGGCAGTAGACGCAATGCCCACAGTAAGTCAATATGTAACTGGCTCAGCTGATAAAAAAATTTTTATTTGGAACGATAAGGGTGAAAAAATACGTACACTTTCTGGTCATACTGATTGCATACGTGGACTAGAGGTCTTGCCAAGCAATTTTCTAGTATCTGCTGGTAACGATTCTGTTATACGTTTGTGGGACGAAAGTGGTAAATGCGTTGGAAAGCTAAATGGTCATACTGATTACATTTATTCTATTGCACAAAATACTGGTGTTGGAACAAATATTATTGTGTCTTCAGGCGAAGACAGCTGTTTGCGTATGTGGGATCTAACAGAAGGTATAGAGTTAGGTTTACCTATACTGCACCCTGGCGGATCAGTTTGGTCAGTTGCTTGTTTCAATAATGGCGATATTGTAACTGGTTGTAGTGACGGTGTAGTACGAGTTTTTACTAAAGAGCCTAAACGGTTCGCTAGTGAAGCTAAACTTGAAGCTTACGATAGTGCAATTAACGCCAGGAAACTGCAAATGAATGAAACAATTGGAACTCTCAACATTTCTGAGCTTCCAGGCCCAGAAGCTTTGTTGGTAAGTGGAAAAAAGGATGGTGAGAGTTTACTGGTAAGTTATTCTGATGGTTCAGTTAAGTGTTACAATTGGCAAGCTGATGTATGGAAGCTAGTTGGCGATGTAATAGGCGCTTCTGGTGGAAGTGAGAGTACATTTGGCAAAATACTTTACGAAGGTAAAGAATACGACTATGTTTTTTCTATTAACATTTCAGATTCGCTGCCAGAAATAAAGTTGCCCTATAACCGTGAAGAGAATCCATGGATTGCTGCGCAAGTTTTTTTGAATCTTCATAACTTACCACAGACATATTTGGATCGGGTAGCAAATTTTGTGATTAAAAACTCGAGTGGTAACGTTCCATCAATTGGTGAGAGCAGTTTTCAAAGCTCTTTGTCTGGTAGCACACGTTATTTGCCTGATTCATTACTTGGTAGTATCAACAGTTCTGTTGCATCATTGTCTGATACCAATATTGAGAAGCATTTTCCTATTAACAAATACATAGTATTTCATAAATGTGATGCAGATAAAGTCAAAAAGAAACTAGAAGAATTTAATAGTACGATGCCGAATGAATATAAGGTATCCCAAACAGTTTTGGAGTTGGCTAATTTAATGGCAGAATGTCCAACTGCAGCAGATGAGAATATCGTTATGGCGCTAAATCTTTTGTTGGAATGGCCAAATGACAAGATATTTCCTGTTCTCGATATAATACGTTTGGTGGTTCAAGAAGAGGAGGCTTTTACAATTTTTGAAAACCATCACTTAATGGATAAAATGTTACCACTCTTAAAAACAAATGACGCAAACCAACTAATGATTCTACGTTCTTTGGCTAATATGCTACGTCACAACAATGGACAGGTTCACATCAGGCAACGTTTACATAACTTGCTGCCGCTACTTAAGGACATAAGAGATGGCAGTTCCAATTTGCAAATTGCACTTGCGGTCTTTTACTTGAATTTGTCCATAACCCAGACAAATGACTTAACAACTACTGAATCGTCTAAATTTATTACTGAGGGTCTTTCTGACTTTTTTGAATGGAGTACTGATTTAGAGGCCTGCTATCATGGTATACAAGCACTTGGAAATTTAACAACAACATCAATTCGTGAAAAGATTATTGCTGATGAGTTCCTTACTGAAAGAATTCGTGGCTTTGCAAACTTATCTCAAACTGATGGAAATGCTAAAATAAGTTCGGCAGCTAAAGCACTTTTAGATACTTTCTAATTTTTTTTCTATTTTAAATATGAACAATAAAGAATATAAGTACTTTCTTGTACTGCTGTATTTTTTACTTTTAATGAGAGATTATTAACAATCTGTTATAGTTCTCACTGGGACTTGGCACCAATATTTCATCATGGTGCAGATAATTATGCATAATAGTAGGGTTCTACGAAAAGGTTAGGGAGTTACCTAAACCTCTGTTAGAGAACTATTTCTTGTTTCTTTAAAAGTGTGACTGATTTATAGTACCAACCTATGAGAGAACTATGAGTTTATATGAAGCTTTAAATAGTTTCTGTGTCTACATTCGATTTTCAATTATATCACAATATATTTGACAGAAGCGCTGACTTAGCCTCAAGTTTTCTTCAACTTTTTTCGTAAAGTTTTATTAAAACTCACTTACATGGATGAGTTAAAGAGGATATTATTTAAAATTTTTGTAGATTTTTTTAACTTTTTCACTAGTTCGTTTTTTTCTTGTGGTTAGTGGCATGTTTGTATCTATAACTCGTTGTACTGGTGCAATTCTGTCTTCTATAACTAAGAAATATTGAAAATTCATCACAATTTGTGATGTCGAACTATTATCTATAAGAGATGAAATTGTTCTTTTAAAATAATTTCGCAGATACTCCATTTTATAAAACACTTTCTATAAATATTTCAAAGTATTTAAATATTTTTTAAGTATTTACTAAAAAAATTCAATTAAAATCATTATGCATATATCCTAATAGCACTATTACCATTTACTCCTGTCGTCCTGTTAAAAAGTTTGTTTTCAATGCGAAATTATTTTGTTGTATTTGTACTGCGCTGGCAAAGAAAAGCGAAACCTTATACTCTATGGAGCACCGCAGTGGAACCGCCTGTGGTGAAAATTATGAAACCTAATACTAAACATACTTAGACATTGTACATAAAGCTTACTAAAAGATAGCATTGTGAGAATTTAAAGTACTTCACCTTGAAATACACTTTATTGTTAGGCACTTTTAAATGAAGTCCTTAAAGCAATGAAAACTTTTTCCTTATTTCGAAAAGTTTCCAACTTAATTCCTCACAGTAGCTTAAGTATTGTATGCCCTCAAGTTAATCTGTTAACAACAGTAACAGCAGCAACAACAACAATAATGACAATAGCAGCAATAACTATTGTTATTTGTTGTTAGATGGGCAGGAAGCGTGTATTTCGCAGGAAAAAAGGTCTTCAATTTAACCCATCACCGCATTGCCTTTCAAGCCGATCATTGATATGAAAACATTTGTACGTGCATGTCACGTGAAACTCGTTGATTGTATCCTTTGCGCTTTAACATTTTGACATTTAACTTTGCTTGTCTGTCTGTCAGTCCGTGTGTCTGTATGTCCGTTTGTGCGTCTGCTTGTCTTACTTTCAGGCTTTTTTAAGGTTTCATTTGATTTCTTTTGTAATGAATTCAAGACGACGATACCAAAAAATGGGGTACGAATATTTTGTCTTGTAAGGGATATATATATATATATATATATATATATATATATAATATATATATACATATATTTGTATTATATATGCATAAAGAAAAGAGAAATGTCTAAATATAATATATTGAAATATACAAAAACTTTAGAGTTGTTGTTTTTGTTTATTTTGATGTAAGGATAATAGATTGTAAAAAGTCTTTGAGGCATTTTGAATGGTAATGGATTAGTTTTACATATTTTTAGTTTCTTATTTTCTAATATTTTTTTCCGCAAATATGTTATTACGATTTCTTTTTGGGCTCTGACTTAAGGTTCAATGTCAACTTCATTAGAAGAAATGCGTAAGTTAGTAATGAAAGGTTAATATTATTTTTGTCTCATGAGCATCAATTTGTCAGGGTTTAGCTTTATGTGTTAGGAAAATATATTTAAATTGCTTAACATAACTTACCTCCTTCATCAGTCATGACTAGAATTGTTGTTTCAGGTCCCAACCCCTCAGGATTGAAAACCTGTACAGTAACTTTGTACTGTGTATAAGTTTCCAAATTGTGAATTTCATGACTCTGCAAAATACAAATTTCATATGTAAATAAAAGTTTTATATTGTATAAAAATATATATAAGTTATATATTGTACAGGAGGGGATTCAGCGATAGCAATTTCAAATGGGCATAGAATTATAATGTACAATATAAGTTTTATTTGCAATGAGTATGAAATCTTAGTAATATAACAAATTTGAAAATATATTCCATGTGAGTATACTGCTTTCGTCCATTTCTCTACGGTATGTTTTACTTAAGCTCACTGCGATATATGACAGTTCGTAGACTGATGTCCTACGCTACCGTCGTATGTTTTGATGAACAATTTCATTGTGAAAATTCAATGTCTAGGAGATTGTTTCATCATTTGATTGTCAGAGATAGCGAAAATACACTTTCGGGATCTCCTTAACTTCATCTAGTAAACCAAAGGGTTTAAGTTGAACTAAACACAGTTCTCGTATTATGGTAAGAAGTTAGGAACGAAGATTTTTAATTAATCTTATTTTATTTAAGTTAAATGACTAAAAAGCACTTAGTTTATATAATAATCTCTTTGGACTATAGAAATGAATTGGTATAATAATCTAAGTTAAGTCAAGGAAAATCAGGGCAAATCTTCTTCTCCTCTTCTTTGTTGGACATTTTCGAAAATTTAATATTTGTGTAACTTGTGTAACTGCAAAGTGAAATAAACTGCAATTTGAATTTGAAAACGAACTTAAATTATTTGTGGAGCAAATAAAGTCAAAAAAAGTTTTGCAGCAAATCAAGTGTTGAAGTATTTGTGCAGGCAAATCAATTGAACTCCTGAAGTTATTCAATTTTCAAAAATAATATTTTCTGCATTTCATCATTTTGTAAAATGATTTTAGTATACATTTTTGGATTAATGCCTTTATACTTCTCTAATGTAATTTTCGTTTAACATTTGTGGAAAGTTTAATTTATATATACATATACTTTATAACATACATATATGGTACTTAAGATAAGTGTTTAATTGAAAACAGTGATAAATAGCAAATTCAATGGACTAAACATACACTAAATTTCTGGAAAGGTTCATTAGTTGCAAGACGTTGCCTTGAAAGGCATGTTAGATTTCATCACATTTTCCAAATCCACATATGGGCCAACTGGTCTTAGTGAAATCATTATATTAAAATAATATATTCAATTCAACTTAACATATAGCAACTCAGTTTTTACACTTTTAGGATTAGATCCTTCTAAAAATATGCTAAAGAGCTTTTATAAGTGTAATTATAATCATAGTATAAAGTAAGTGAGATTATAAGAGAAGAATTACTTAAAATATATTTAATGTATTTATTGGAATAGTTTCAGTTCAATTTTAGTTTCTAAATTGTAATTCAAAATCTAACAACCATTGCCATTATATTTGGTACACTTAACAACTATTTATAAAAATGTGTTTATGTTAGTTGATCTATAACTTCACTTTAATTTCAAATAAGTATCTTTACTTTCCGGAGTGAAATGCTCATTAGTATTGCATATCTCATTTATGCAAAATTGCACTTATACATCACTGTTACGATTATTATATGTGATGATGATTATACGAGTTTACAAGGAATAATCGTTATCTGAGTCATTCGACTTGCCCTTGTGCATTCGACGAGATTTATGTTGTACTGGGAAAAATTAAATTTATCAAAGGTTCACAAACGCGGAAAACCTCAGAAGTAAACCGCACACAAATGTACAAATGTACGCGAGCGGTCATTTATTGAGGTTTACTGGGTCTGGTTTACAGACGTGCATATATTAAATCATTCCACAGTGTGGAGAATGAAATGAAATTCATGTCGGGATTTTAAAACGAATTTGGTGCATTCAAGTTTCGTTGCCACTGACTCAATTGTATGTATTCGGTTGCAATATTCGTTCTTTTGAAGATAATAAAGATACTTTAATGAAAAAAAAAATATTATTTCAATATTTTGAAAATACTATGAAAAATTCTTTTAAAGTTTTATTACTATTGAATTTATTTTATTTAATTAAAATCATCTTGTAATATGTAGTATTGATAACACTGGATGATAGGGTCATGAGTCATGGCCAATTTTATACAGAGATATTTATTTTTAACTTTTAATTTGGGAAAAGTTTTTATTTTTATTACTTTAAATTTATATATTAGTCCAAATGTATTGTATATGTATTTAAAAATGAATGTAATTACGATATTATTATGGAGCTTCTTAACTCCTTTTATAGCAGTGACAAGGATTAGATTATAATCGTTGTCTAAAATGAGAAATAAATCTAATTATTTGGAAGAAATGGCATAGATATACTGCCATAAGTCTGATTTAAACCCAAAGATATTGACCCGCTGTGATACCACTAAAAATTTGATATCATGTTTAAAGAAATTTCGGGTAGAGATAATAATATTTTTGACCGGAAAACCACAATAAACAAGCAATGTCTTTAACGTATTGTTTGCGTATGTTGGTTACACATTAAAGAAAGTGAAAACATTTGTCGGAAGAATTCTAGGTAATGGCAGAGTAGAAGAGGCAACATATTTCTGTTGCTCTACTGAGTCACAATTTCGGTAGTAACCAGGAAAACCACTTAAAAGAAAGCAATAGCGTTAGTACATATGTAGTGGATTTTAAGAATTGGGAACCTATATTCGAAAAACGCTTTCTGGATAGGTACATAAAGATATATTATATCCTTCAGATTTGTAATTGACATAAGGTTCTAAAATTGGTTGTAGGACTTCAGTTTAAAAAAAACATTAAAATGTTTTACTGGATTTATGAGTATCTTTTCATATCGTCATACTTTAGCCATTATTAGAAGCTAAAATGCACTGCGACTGCAAGCAAATGTTAAGTTCTTGTATTCTCTACACTTTTGTATTAAAAATTAAAAGATTTTTATGTTGGCATACAAATAATATCCATTATTTAAATATTTAGTAAATTTTTAAGAGAAAAAAATTTTAATTGTGTTTTCATAATCGAAACTTTTGGATGATAATGTAAAATAGTGAATATCTATTAAAATTCATAATATGAAATATATGCATATGTACTCGGTTTACCCAACATAATATACGATGCACCATAAAGTGAGGATATTGTGTTATATATTCATAATACCGCAATTTATGAACAAACTTTAAACTTTTCTTTTGTGCTTTAATCCTTCGCTGCATGTTCAGATTAGGTAGAAATTTCGTTGTATATTTTAACAAATAAATCCAAATTTTTTATTCAATCCTACCGCATACCGT
The DNA here is from genome assembly GCF_002237135.1 of Teleopsis dalmanni. Classification (NCBI taxonomy): domain Eukaryota; kingdom Metazoa; phylum Arthropoda; class Insecta; order Diptera; family Diopsidae; genus Teleopsis; species Teleopsis dalmanni. Next base: position 219,438,385 of record NC_051847.1, read on the forward strand.
ACCGCATACCCCACCGCACACCCTACGACGTACAGCAGCAGCGCAGCATATACTCGCATTTGTACTCAACTTCAGCTTTATTTGTGACACATAAAAGAAAAATATTATCTTGTTGCAGTTGCATTATCAACATCAGGTTTCAGTCGGTATTTTAGCAACATTTTATAGCAAAGTACGTAAATACTTTTATTTCCCTTTATTTTCCCACTATGAATTAGTGCGGAGTATCTAAGTTTGTGTGCATATAAAAAAATCGTAAAAAACTTTACAACGTACGTAATTTTTTCCAGCTCGAAAATGGAACTTAAGTTGCACGTTCTCGCTCGTAGTATAATATTTCAACATCAAAGCGTTATGCAAAAATGCACAGATACACATACTAACAATCACAAAATGTTCAGCAAAATGTTATATAGTCAAAAAAAAAACACTGAAAAAAATCAAAAAAAATAAAATAAAATTAAAGAAAAAATAAAAACATATAAGATAAGGAAAAATATGCATTTGGGAGCGTATAAATCCGTACGTGAGCATTATCGCTGATAGTTACTGAATATAATTTTATATAATAAAAAAGTTAAGCACTAAATGGAATAAATAAATTTAAGTGCATAATTTACTTTCATTCTTATCGAATTAAATATTTGATATAATAAATAACACAAATTGTTTACTCCTAATAATTTGTAAAGAAATTGTTTTCAATAGATTGTAGATTGTTGTTTTGTTTCCGCTTTTATAATTTTTAAAGATATGCATATGAGTAAGAAATACACATGAATCCCTGTTGAGAGTTTAATCAGATAAAAATACATATATTCATATTTTGTTAATTTACAAGTACAAGGCTGTTTCTTCTATAGTGAATTAGTAAGTTGGCGAAAAAAAAACTAAAAAACTAATATAACAAAGTTCTAATTGTAATCTATAGTTAGTATAGTATATACATGACTTCCTGTTGGGAGATTAATCAGATATATATATAATTATGTTATTATTGATACGAGTACAGGGCTGTCTCTTCTATAGCGAATTAGTAGCTGGCGAACAAAAAACTTCAAAAAACTATTATAACAAAGTTTTAATTTCAATCTATAGTCAGTATAGTATACACATGACTCCCCGTTGAGAGATTAATCAAATAAAAATACATATTTTATTATTGATACGAGTACAGGGTTGTCTCTTCTATAATGAATTAGTAGGCTGGCGAGAAAAGTTAAGATTAACGAACAAGGCTTAAAAAAACGAAAATAACTAAGGTTTGTTTCGAATCTGTAGAGCTAAAAGTTTTATGTAGTGATCAAGTTTTCAAACAAATATTTTTCCAATATATTGTTCGGGGTTTGCTAATAACACATTTCAATGATGATGTATTTCACAAAGTATTTCATAATTCTGTATACTTTTTGATAACTAGTTAACGTACAACTGGAAATAGCTCGACCTTAGCTTGACACATATTCATTTTCAAAGCCTCTGCAGTTTGAAGACTATCCGCATAAACGCCATCCACCCAGCCACCCCATAAAAAAAGCAAGCGCTTACAAATTGCATGGTTTTTCTGGTTTACTTATCTTACAAATCATGAAATAACAAGTTCTGAACAATTCTTACACAATAAATCCAAAACAAGGCGTTTTGAGACTAATGAAATCGTCTTCTTTATACTACTTATCTTCTATAATTATATCTTCAATTTCAAATCATGTTACTGTATCGATCATAGCAATCAAGAGTAATGGTTTATGACAAATTTTTGACATTGTCAAATAAGTAACGGCGTATTGTACCTCTACCATATTAAATGCCATACCATAGTGGGTTTTTTGTGATTGCAAAAGTCATAAGACAATTACTAATGAATTTTAGATGTAAACATCCCAGATGAGACAATTTTTGTGTTAGCATATATACAATCCGAAAAATGTGGTTATCAGTAAAGACAATACGAATTGTATATCAGTCCCATTAGAAAAGATATTCGATGCGAAATCTGCTTAGACTACTATCATCAGTTTGAATTAAATTTTCATGATTTCAGCGCGTTCAGCGATTGATAAACGAATCATATTGTAATATGGCACAACTTTCATCAGACATGTGTCGCATGTCACATGTCTAGTGTTGAATTTTGATAAGAAAGTAGATAAGGATTTATGTAACAAAAAAAAATAAATAAATAGAAATAACATACCATAAAAATAATTTTATCTGTATAAGTCAATAAGAGTATCATATACTGCAAACTTAGTAGCGTATATTTATAACGCAATTAGAAATATTAAAATTTAATTTTTATTTTTATCTCAGCAAAAATACAGGAATAGCCTAAAAACTGACTTAACGTAATATACATTTTCTTCGACATTTAGTCAGTGAAAAATATTAGATTGATATTCAGATGTCTGAGTTGGTGAATCAGCACCTTTACTCTATTTTATCTGTGGACAGTTTTAAGTCACACTAAATGCGGGGCTTTATAACATGATGGATCTGATGTCTTTGTATCTGCCTGTGTTTATCAAATTTCGCTGTATTTTTAGGATACTGAGTGTTGGATTATTGTGACTGTCAATTGTATTGAACAGTTTCAAAGCACGATCTTTAATGTATTTTTCAACTGAATCCACTCTCAGATCTCTGTGGATATCGGTTCCTCTTACATACTATGGGGCGTTAACCAGTTTTCTTTTGCCCTCTTTGAAGAATTTTTAAAGTTGAGCTTGGCGCTTGGCAAAACGCTATACTGCCATAGAGTAGTCCTGGTTTAATAATTTGCTTAAATATGCAAATATATTTTTTTTATTGTAAAAACTTTAAATAAATACAGTGAAATTCTGATTGCTTACGAATTCCTATGGCGATGCTTAATTTGGTATTCAATGTCTTAGGGAATTCATGCAACAAATTAAAAACAAATCATTTCTGTGAATCCTTAGTACGGAATCACTTAAACGAACCCGAAATGCTTAGTAACGATTCATGTAATTCAATCGGAATTTCCAACAAAACTTTGTACTTTCCTACTAAGATGCGTAAATTAGTTTTTAATGTTTGACATAAGCTTTTGAGTATTGTGACAACAACAACAATAACAACAGTAACAACAACAATTGAAATAGCGAAAATTGTGTCACACACCGAGAAGTCAGTGTCATAGTACCACAGGTAAGAACACGAATTGCTCTCTAAGCATGAGATACTTTGAAATGCGCCAAAACATTTCCGAATTGTAGTTGGAATTGGATTTGGTGTTCGGAGTTTGGAGTTTGGGGCTGAAGTCAGTGAAGTTGGCACTTAAGTGTTTGTAGCAATGGCGATACGGCAATGGCAGTTCAGCGCAGTTCAGCGCAGCGCACCCTTGACAGTTCCTGCGTTAAGTTTTTATCTCTTATTTGATTTTGGATTTTATTTAAATTTTGTTTTCCATTTGTCTTTTTGGTTTTGTTAAAATTAAAACCGAAAATGATATTCACGTAACATGACAGCAAATGAAAATAAATGACACTGAAAGGTAAATGTTGACGATGAAGCTCCGCGCCCCGCGCATCTAGTACCAAACACGGAAAACTGAGCACCGCCAAGCGATGCTATACCAGTGCAGTACCACAGTCTATTGCAAATGCCATAGGAGTAACGCTAGGCGAAGGGCAAGTGACATTAACGAATGTAACACAAAAATGTTGGCTTTCCCATTGTCAGAAATTATAAGAATCAATTATGAATCTTTTGGAGCTTTTGTTAAAAATGATTGTTGTTGTTGTTGTTGTGGTGGCAGTGAATTCCGGATACGCTATTACAGGATTTAAGCTCTAAATGGCTTACAATTGTGGCTGACTTTTTTGTTGTCTGTACATGTGTGCGTGTGTGTGTGTGTGAGGACCTAAAAATTTTATGTACTTACCTCAACGGTGTTATCGCGTATGTAAATCTCTTTGGTATCATTTGGATCCCGATCTCGTGGTCTGTACGTGATGCGGTAGCCAAGAAATTCGCCAAGTATAGTGTCAGCTGGTGGGGGTTTCCATGAAATATAAACCGAAGTGGACGATGTGTTGTGGGCGGTTGTCGGTATTGGCTTTCCCGTTGGAGCTGCAAGTAATTAGAGTAGAAAAAATAAAAGCATTAATTTTTTAATATTTTTTAAACTTTTTTGTTTTGTTTTTGTTTTAATGCATAGCAAATATAAGTTAGAGTAGAAGTTATATTTTTCTCCGTTTTCAGTTTGAAGTTAAAAATGTATGAAGTGATTTGTGCAGTGTTTAAGTCTCAAATTTTAATAGTGTGACAGTGTCTGCGGTATTGTCAAGTTGCTTTGTGCCTTAAGTTTGTGTTTCCGTACTTCGTCCCTTTCCTTCCTCGAATAAGATATTTTTTACAATTTCTTTAACTTGCTGCTTTGGAACTTTTTCCTACTGCATGCTTAGGCTTGAGCTTGCCAATCATTCTTCTCTGACATGATTTGAACTTTCTTGGCTTTACTTCTGGAATCTTTTTCCAGAATTTTTCGTTGCTTTTTTTTGAGAATATTGCTTAATGATGCGTAAACTGCGTGGCTTGTAGAAATATTTTTAAAAAAGGTGTCAAAGCAATTTTTTTAGCTGTCATCTCGAGCAGTGCTTCAATGAGTACGTAAATAAATCAAAAATAGTTTGGAAGATACTAAACTTATTCAGGCTCTTGTAAAATAGAGTAGAAGTTGGAAATTTAAAACCTTTTTTAAATTGACTAAACATTTTTTGTAAAATGTGACTTAAAATTATATTTGTGATGGTATTAATATTAACTTTATTATTTGAAGTGGATCTATAATTGTGAATAAATTAAATAAAGTTTATAAAAATTGCTAAATCACGAAAATTATGGGTAAAACAAACATTGAATGATATTTTTAAGCACTACTTTAAAATCTGAATAAAACTACAACTATTTTTTCCATGAAAATCATATGTACTAATATATACTAAATGTATACTAAATATATACTAAATGGATAGAGGTTTTTGTTATATGATTATGTATATAAGGCGCACTCCAACGTAAAGAGAAGTTTCTTAAAACAAGTTCTTGTAAGAGGATTATCTATTGGTAACTATTACTCTTGATAAGATAGAATACATTTGGACAAGTAGAAGCGGAGTTCTTGTTAAAGTAGTTTAAAGTGATTTTCAATTTCAGAAGGTTTATAAATCAGAAAAAGGTTTTCTTTCATCAGTAAGTGCATTATTTTCGAAACGGTTTAAGTCTAAAACCACTGAATCAGGCTAATATGAAAAGTAGTTAGTAGTTCTGATGCGTTTTTTGACTATTAAGTTAGTTATAAGTATTGTTCAATGAGTGATTATTTTAATAGTTATTTCCAAAACAAATCATGTGTACACTTTATGTAAAATCGATAAATTGAGGTTTTGGAGATTTTTAACTTGAAGTCAATGAGTTCCAATGATGATTTGGACTGATCTCCGACGATTTCAAGCATAGCTTTGGTGGAATCTATGATAATTACACATTTCAGTTAGTAAATGACATCATTTATGTTGTCTGAAAAGTTTTGTAATCCCATATAATACTCGTTCACTCTGTCACATTATAAACAATTATTCTATAAAGTTGTCTTATCAATTACTTTTACAAAGTTTAGTTAGTTTTAGTGGAGGGAGAAACGAGTCCTCCTAAATTAGCTAAAAAGCCGTTTTGAATCCACAAAACCTCATAATAGCGGGTAATAGAGAAAAAGTCAAGCTAGAACCAGCCAGAAGCATTTATAAAGCCAATGCTAGAGATATCGCCGAGTGTGTTGAAGAAGGTGGCCCCCAGAAACTTCAGACTAGTTCTGAACAAACCTGGACATTAACACATCAGGTGTTTTGGTGTCTTTTTTTCGAGAGCTGGCAGACATGCATTGCAGGTATTGACTTAGAACAGGTCCAGTGCCCTGTAAAGACAGGTATTAACTTAGATACCTCTGATTTGCTTCTGTATAATACGTCAGAGATTCTACATTTGGAATAAATTGGCCATGTAACCCTCGACCTGGCTGCTGAGGTGGCATTCAGAAAGTTTATTTTTGTAAATCTTTCACTGTCATTTCAAATGCAAAAATTAAAGTTTTATGCTTCCGAATATTATGAAATTTTCATAAGTTACCAGCAAGAGATCTATATACAAGACCTATTCTTTAATATTAGGATTGCCTACTATATATGTATTCGTAAATTCAAAACTGACTTAAATTACAATATTCGTTAATAACAAGCTTCTATATGCAGGACAGTATTATTGTAAAAATAATGCTTTGAGCAAAAAACCAATTATTTGTCTGAATAACCAGTATGTACTTCGATATGGAAAGCAACTTTAACATAAATTTCAACAATAACGCATATGCACGTGTAAAGTTTAAGTATTCCAATTAGTCCTGTTAAATGTGCATTAACGCAAATATGCTTCCATATCCTTGAGCGAAAATATTATGCACCTTTATGTTGTATTTAATGCGAACACCGCAGGCATGCGGTATTACTAGTTTAATAAAAGTACCGCAACTTTACCGCACTAAGAACTTCAGGACAAAGCAGCTGTTTGCATTCCTAACTAACCGAAGGCCTCATAAAATTGGTTAATTGTTGATTGATTGCAACGCATGGTTGTGGAGACGCGGCAAATGAATTTAAATTTCTGATTGAATGCTATGTTAATTGTTTAATTTATTTATATAAAATAGATAGCTGTGTATCTAAATAAATGAATGTATCTATAGGAAATAAAACATATACCGCAAATTCAAATTCTTTATCAAAATTCTTTAAAACTCGAAATAGTCCTTCTGTAAGTTTTGAAGAGAAGTCTGTATTTTTGTTTAAAAATTTAAAAAATATCGTGGCATCAAAATTTTGCTTATTATAATTTTATTGTAAGAGTTGAATGGATTTCAAAATGAGTTATTGACATACAGCATATATATTCAAATATCCTTGAAAGCGGAAGTCATTTCTAAGGGCTTTCAATTGATTCTATTTTGTAACACGTTTTTTTACCCTTTTATTTTGTGTTTTGAAAAAACTCAATAGCACCATAAATTTTATTTGCTAACACAGTTTCAGATTGTTTATAGCCGCACATCATTTCTATTTCCATTTTCATTTTCATTTTTGGGCTATTCAGCGTTATATCTATGAGCGGAAAAACTGTTTGCATTTGTACGAGAATGAGTACTGAGTCACACATGTTGTCGGGCTTAAGGACCTCTCTGCGTTCATGCGTCATTTGCTGTGTTTTACATGTTGCGCAGTTGTTACCGAACGCACTTGTGTCAATATTTGACAATTCGCCGTTTATATCAATTTTATATGAGCGCTCATAAAACCGCAATACACCCGCAGATACACGTAGGAATACATTGCATAAATATTTAAATACTTCTCGGGAATTTTTCGCCTTTATTCTGGCTCCTGAAACATACTTTCCCAACTGCATTTAAGTATGTAACAGTTTTGACAGCTAAAGTGCGAGTACTTCGGCTTGAAGTATCGCATCAATTGCCATTGTAACATGTTGCATGCGCGTTAAAATTCAAAAATAAATTTCAACAAAAGTTGTGCTAAGTGTTCAGTCATTGAATTTATCAAAATTTTAAAATTTAAATTCAAAATTTAAAATTTCGTTAAAAACACACAACATACGGATGTATATCCGTATGTATCCGTCTGTTGTGCACACACAATTGCAATAAAGCGGCATACACTGCGTATGAGTACCAATGGAAAGTGCTACCGCATAGCATAATGTTGCTATAAATTCTCAATAACTTTGTGTAATTATTGTCGAAAATTAACGCGTTTAGTCTGCAAACTTGGTTTGCGAGCGCTGAAAATTGAAAATGTTACGGACCTACCAATCAACCGACTGTGCTTTGCTGGTATTTCTTTTTGGTGTGAAAAGCTACAGTCATTCGTTAATAAAGCCATTGGTGGATGCACCCTTCCAGCAATTCCCTGCATGCGGCTCCACTCGTGTGTCGCTATAAAATGAGGCTGTAATTTTAAGTACGTCGGGTTTGTTTTGATGTCATGTTTACAGTTGCTTTATCATGATTCGAAGGTGTTATTGATGTGTCCCGCGCACACAATGAGTGCTATATTGGTTGAATGTAAAGGATATTGCCGGAGTGTAAAATAATTAAATGTAGTTTGCCTGGTTTATGGTGTAATTGAGCAAAGTCGAAAGGCAGCAGTTAATATGGCTGCTACAATGGTGCAAAGGAGCATAAAAATAAATTCATTGAAACTTTAATGAATCACTTTTGCTGATACGGAAGAACAAAATAAAATAATTAAACGACTTCGGCTTAATTTGTAGTTTTATGATAAGCCTGACAAGTCAAAAGGCTTTAAATTTTAATCATTTCAGTATTGCTACTAAAACTGAAGAAATAAAAGCAATAATGGATTGAGTTTTGTAGTTTTACTTACCTTCTCTCAATGTGACAATGTAGTAGGACTCCTTGGACGGCGGACTTATGCCTAATTTGTTTACTGCAAGCAAACGAAAACTGTAGACTGTGAAGGGTATAAGTCCAGTTACTTGATATGATGTTGTATTTGTTTTTGTAAATATTTGCGATACTTGGTCCCAAGGTCCATTCTCACCCACTCTGCAAATGGAGAAGGGAATTGAAATTATTTTAATATTTTTATAAATGAAAAAATTAGAACATTTTTATTAAGTGTGACCATATTCTACAATGCTATTAGTCCAATAATTATTCTATGGAATAAATACCTTATCAAATAAAAAATTCTTGTTGATTTATAGCATAAGTGAAACTAACGTAATACATCTAAATGACAAGAAAGTATTGGTTATAGATTCATTCGCAATTTGGAAGAAATGAATTGAAAAAGCCGAAAAATTATTGTTCACTTGAAAAAAAAGTTATTACATATAACATAGGTATAGGATGAATAGATTAAAGAAAATGAAACTCTTACAAATGACTAAATTACTAAAATCATCCCTGATATATATAATGTATTTCTCGTGAAGAGTCATATTTTATCTTCCATTTTTGTTACTATTTTCCATTTCAGAACACAAAGAATTGAATAAGGAAACTCTTAATTGAATTTATTGGGGTGCTTTAATATAAGCATTTCTAAATCGCGATATTAAAAAGTAAATTAATATCCCGAAACTGCCTCTAAACTAAGTCACTACAATAACGAAAAATGCTTTGATCTTTTATTAAATGATTTTCACTCGTAGTTAATTAAAATTCTAATAAAAAATAATTGGGCTCATTTAGAAAATTGCTTTGAGAGATTAATACACACTAATATATTAATAAGTTACTTTATTTTAAGCTTGTTTAATCTTAATCCATTATTATTAATTATTAGATGCATTCTAATTAGTTTCGTTATTAATTAAATTTCCAATGAAACGTCGTAGTTTTCGTAAGTAAAATTTTTAGTGTAATTAGTAATGATATTAGGAAATAAATAATAAAAAAATTAGAATAAATTTACTTAAAGGTATTAGTTAAAAATAAATACGAAATAATTTAATCAAAATATTTCATAAATTAGCAATGAAAGCTGGAATAATAATTAAATGCTTTTGATTAACATAAGAGAGCTAAAGAGTTTGTGCTTATGTGGGACTAAAAACTATATTAATTATTATTATGATTTTGTACTATTCTTCCCTTTCATCTTTACTACAAATATCTCAACACTTTTCAAACATTTATATAATCTTCTCTTATAACAAGACTTGTTAGGTGTCGTTATGTAAATCTCTTTTTAAACCAAATTCATTTTCCTGAAACATCTAGAGAATCATGAAAAGTTAGTCGCCGCTAGGAGCTGGAATACGTATGCTGTGGAAGGAATTTAGCGAACAGTTACAAAAGTATGACCAATGCAATGATTAACTTATATTATTAGTGCAAGTATAAACTATGTTTGGCTCATTGGTTCTTTGTGTCACTTTATGATAAGACTCAAAGCTTTAAGAACTACCACTTAGCTTTGGCAATTCAAAAAAAAACTCTACAAAAGGAGGTCTTGAAGTTGGCTAAGATCATCTAAAAAATAAGCTCCTTCATATTTAGTTGATGAAACAAATACGCTGAAGAATATATAATAGACTTTCTTTATTGTTCCCAGAACTGCAATGGGAAGAGATTTAGAGATTTATCCTTCTGTCATGGTTCCAGCTATGATTATTTCTACAAACTTACAACAAGGCTGTATGATCGTGGGTATATTCAGCAAATAAATGGTGATTTTGTTAAAACAAAAGTTTCACATAATTTTCAAAGAAACTCTAGTTAACAGTATTTTCTATTGCTAAGAAGTAAATATTACATTTTTCCATTTTTCATTTTAAAAATATAGATATATATATATACTTGGAATGCTATTAAATTTTGACGTGAAATTGAAGGTGAAATTTATTTCTTCATAATATTCCATAGAATATATTCTAGAATACATTGAGTAACTCATTTTGCACCAATGGCTTAGATAACACTAAAAGAATATTAGCGTTTAAGGATCATATTACATAGTTGACATGTACCGTGAGACTTAGAGACGAAGAAGTTTTCTTCCAACGTATTTAGTTTGGGGTAAAGAAGAGTAAAATGCATTTTTGTAGATAATATTTAGTACGAACGAAGTATCTAGAATTTCTTAAGTACCTATTCTGTAAAACTGTTTGTCAAAAAACTCAATGAAAACTATGACCGAAGCAGTTAGTTGCCATACGGCATGTGATTTGCTTCTGCTACTAAAACTAGTAATACTTCAAGGAAGAAGTATTGAGGCAGTTATGGTCACAAATCAAAATTTCCAGGATTAGTTGATAGTATCGCTTAATAAGATTACGACTAATATACGGTGGATTCTATTAAGTGTTGATATACAAATATAATAGTTTCTAAGGCGACAAAATACATATTGAGCGATTGATATTTATCCGTTATTTTATGTAACCATTATGCATACGTTTTTCAAGGCTTAAACAGTGTACCAATAGTGTATTTAACTATATTTAAGCATGCTTGAATAAAGATCTACAATATTTATTTAGTGATTAAATCAATTAAACTTTGTAATTAAACAAGAGCACTTAAGGTATGTCGCAACTCGTTCACACGAGAAGTTAATTATAATGTATAAAAGCTATCATCACATGGCAATAGATAAGGTTACCTCATCTAATAATAATTCAATCAAGTATTTTATTATTAGAGACAGTAAAAGCAGTAAAAGTATAAACAATTGTTCAATTTTGACACATGAAAATACTTTGATTTGTGATGAAAGCAATTTATATTTACACACTCAAATTAACAGGATACGTTTACATTTTTAATTAGCACTTATTTGTCTTTAGAACTTCTTTTGTTGATCTGAGCAGGCAAACAAACTCAAAATCATGAAATAATATTTATTTGCACAATAAAGCACATGTACGGATCGGAAGGAAGTAGATGCCTCATTATAGAAAAACATTTGAATGTAAAACGACACTTTCGTGTATTTATTTAAGTGCAAATTAATTATGCTTTTATGCAAACGAAAGTCGAATCAGAGAAAAATACAAATATTGTTTGCCTAGCAATTATTTTATTTGTACATAGAAAGAAATCCACACAAAGCCAAGGGCGAGAACAAATACGAACGTGCAACATTCAACAATTTTCAAAAAATTTGGTTAAATTTAAATGATTGCCCCAAATGAAGCAGCACGTGAAGCCCTTTTTGTGAGGTGAAGAAATAATAATTTTACTAAAATAAACTCAAATGTTTAGACATTGTGCAGTCAATTAAAAATAGCATAAAATTAAAAATTGTAATTTCATCTTCTACGCTCCTTACAAGCCAAAATCGTACATAAGTGCTACACATAAGCTACACATAAAAGAGTTCCCATGCCTAAATTGCTGCTTTAATGAATAAATTTTCATATAATTTAGCAGCGTTTCAGGGCGAAACATAAAAAGGCACAAGACACAAGGCACAAGGCAAAAGGCAGAAGGCAAAAGTGTAACTTACAAAACAAGGTTGCCAACAGCAATGCGAAATTTTTAATTAAGTTCATCATGAGGCCCGAAATAAAAGAAATTAGCACAATTCAACCCATTGAAGCCGAAATACTGAAAAATTGCTATTCGTACATGCAGAAGAATATGTGCACATGAAGGATTTCATTTCAATAAAATTAATATAAATATTTTAATATTAAAAAGCACAGAAAATATTCCATACGTGAGTATATAAATACCTATATTAACCCATGATGCTTAACCAAAACAAAAAAAAAAGAATACGTTTTGAACCATCCGCCCACGGTTAAATAAATCAAAGCAAACCCACACGTCCCCACAAAAGCCAGACATACTCGTACAAGCAGCACCAATTGTGGGTTTCGTGTTGTGCTTTAAACGCTGTTTTTGTGTTATTACCACGCCTGCGATATTTTTATGCTGTTGACCATTTTTTCATAAATAACTGATTCGTTTTGCATTAAAATGAAGTTTTGCGGCAAATAGCTCAGAAAGAAAATGGACCCCTATGCCGCGGTCTAGTATCACAATCACAGTCACAGTCACAGTCACAATCATAGTCACAATCGCAGTCACAGCCACTGTTCTGGTATGCAGCACAGCGAGAGTGCAAAAGTAGGTAGACCAGAAGATTTTTGTTTTATGAAAATGGAGTAGAAAAAGTATGTAATAGAGAGAAAGAGGCACAAAGAATGCATTTTTCAACGTAACCACATTTTTATTTAATTACGTTCTGCTGACTGCATAATGAGTTTAATTATATTATTTATACACAATTTTTGCTTATGAAAAAGAGTATCCTTTGAGCATTGTAAATAAGTCAAAATAAAATATACTAAACCTCAAAGTAGAGTTCCATATTCCAACAGAGTCTCACAGTGATATCACAGTATGAGATGGGAAGTTCTTACTTTTTGTGCACTTGCAAGAAGTTTTTTGTGGTTAAAGAACACATGGAAGGATTTCTGTCGAATGAGATGTAAGATTGAATATTCAAGTGTATGTGAGTTATTCATTAAGCACTGCATTATCATTCCTTAATAATTTTTTAAAAATTATACTAAACCAATAGTGCTATTCCTAAAGTACTATATAATCACTTCTTTATATTTTTTAAAAATTACACTAAACCAATAGTGTTATTTAAGCTCAAAATAAATTTCAGATATAACTACTATGTATGTTCATTAAACTAATTTTAGTGCTCAATAATGCTAATTAAATTAATTTTAATTATTTTTTTTTTATTTTTAGTTATTAATTCCTATTAGTTCAAAGCCACTTAGCGAACATTGATATATAAATGGTATTGTCGACCAAATATTTTTATTCCTCTCATATGTGAATGCAATTAATATTAAAAATATCTAAATGTATAGTACATAGATATAATGTGCTTTAATATATATGCATGAGATATATGGTATATATTATTGAAATTCAAAAAATTCCATTTTTTATATTCAGTATAAAAAATGAGTATAAATTTTAAGCCGATTAAATTTGTATTTTCAGATGATATAAAAATCCGATCAGGTTCAATTATAAGCTGATAAAATGGAATTGATTGATTTGTTACAAACATATGCATAATACTATATATATACAAACATATACATAATACTAAACATATATACTATATGTTTACATACATATGAATAAATGCATACTATTTATTTGAAATTGGCTTACTGAATATTAAAAATTCAGGAGGTAATTTCTTGGATTAAAAACTTTTGGCTCATATTGATTGAAAAAAAAATCAATCCCTAGCTATTGAAATCATAATATCTCAGAAAAAACATTATACAAAAAGTCATTGGTATCTGCTAAAACTACAACTTTTAAATTTTCTTCCTCGGTGTTTCATTTCTTGTAACTTCTAATATATTATTAGGGGAATAAGATTATGTCTAACTGTAGAGTGGCCGACGAGTAATGAGTATGAAGTATGAAGAGATGAATTGTTAGAGAATAGTTTTAATCTAGAATTCTTTGATAACAATCCTAGCATATACTATATAAGTTAGGGCTTAAATTTCAAGGCATTTCAAGCTTTCACTTATACCTTTTTATTTAGGACTTCTAGCATAATAAGTTGATATAAAAAGCGGAAATCCTTATATACATTTGCCAGAAGCATTGTTGTTTTTATGATCTTTTAGAAGCAGAATTTTTTTTTTTTTTGATTAAATAACGAGTTCGTACAATTGTTATAAAATTAAATCAAAGTGAAATTTTTAGGTTAAAAAGTTTAAGTTTTTTTGCTTAAAAAAGCAACTTCCTGCAAATTATTTGTAAGTAAATTTTAGCAAACACTTGACAGTGCTGTCACTTTATCTGTTCCCAGGAGCTTGCGAGATTTTACGCTTCATTAATTTGGGAGCACAATTCCAGATACACAGAAACCCAGCAGCATTAACAATGAAAGTAGAAAAAGTAGAAAAAATTTGTATCTATAGCATTGTATTTAAGGAAACTAACATACACGTATACACACATATTCATAGAACGAATTACATAAAGAGTAAGTGTGTCATTTTAACTCTTTACCCTTGTGAGATACGTTGAATATGTGTCAATAAGTTAGCAAACGTATAAAATAGCAATAATTTTTATGACAAATCAACACTATAGCAGCTGTGCCACCAAAAGCGCAAAGGGAGCGAACAGAAACAATTTCCACTATTTTATTGAGTTTAAGCTGTCGAGATGGATATGTTGTATCCTCTTTCAACATTTTTATTTGTTACTTTTCATGTAATAGTTTTTTGTCAGCACTTTCATCATCATCATTGCCGTCAACGTCGTCATCGTCATCGTCGTCCTCATCGCCATCTCGAATCACCATCTTTATATTGGCTCCAGCATTCAGCAGAGTTTGCAATTTCATTCTGTTGATATCCCAAAAGTATGCTTCAAATTTTTATATATTTGTTTGTTATGCGTTCGCTGCAATTTTGTTTTCGTTTTGTTGCATATATTTACATTGTATTTGTGTTGCTGTTTCAGCGCCAACACATGCATCCCTACACAAAGTACAGCTAACTAAACCAGGACCAAAATAAAGAGTGTAGAAATGTAAATTAAGCAAGTAGTGTCCTTCCGTCATTTACCATCTTCAACGCGGGCAAGCAAGGCAAACAAATCACCATTACGTCTTCTCACGACCATGAGAATTTGCATAATATGCCACGCATTATGCATACAGCAAATGAAAGTTCCTTTTTAGGATTCTATAAGTTACACGATTTTGAAGCGCTATGTTTCTTGTAGTTTCTAGTTTCTTAAAGAGTTGCAAGTAAGCCGAACGTCAAGTAGCTACTACACTTTTTGGACGACCACGTGTCACTTTATCTGACATTAAAGGAAATGGATAAGTTGTCATGAAGGTGTTCCAGAAAATTGAACCATGTAAGTGTAACTTAAGTGAATTCATGAAAAATTTGTTGATATTTTATTAATCAAACTCATTTTCGCAGATATGTCACTGCTAAGTTTGTATTGAATATAAGTTTTGTAAGTTCAGTTAGAAAGTTTGTGCTTTTTTGTAATATTTTTAGGTGGAGAAATAATGAAGTATTGATTGAATGGTGACATATGAATATTTACAAATAGTTTATAAAATGAAAAGGCATGAGCCCATAATTAATCAGCTATTTAATTTCGATATATTATATGCAGTAAATTATATGCATTTCAAATATGCTTTATTTCTCAGTGAAATTAAAATGCCCTGAGCATGTACACAAGTCGGTTTAAAAATTCGTAGAATTATTATATATTTCACAATATCATAAAATTGAAAATATCATATATATTACCATACCAACACGTTTCCAGTGTACGCGGAAAGCGCAGCGAAATCGCCTGAATATGTCCTTCAACTTGAGGCACTCATATAACCCAAATTGCAGAAAAATTGAGGATGCCACTGGTTGCAAGAGGAAGGAAAAATGCATGAAACTTAATAAAAACGAATGCCAATGATAAAATGATTTTTATTGAAATCATGTTGGCATGCATCAGTGAATTGAAGTGAACGGGACTATAAGAGACAAGATGACGCGATTATTTTGTATGCATACAAAGACAAATGATTGACTCGCCACTATTGTGAAATAACAAAAGAAATAACAACAACAAAAAAAATTATTTTATTTTATTATTTGAATCGAAAATAATTCACTGGTAGCAACAATTAAAAAGGTTTATTATCCCTATTGATGCTTCTTTCCAGTTTTTGAAATCATGTTAATACTGAAACTTTTCCAGCATTAAATCACGCATCATTACTTATTCTTACACCGTCATGCATAGATGTCTGACTTCTTATTCGCACTAAATGGTGCAAAGAACTTTATAGTGTATTAGTCCCGCAAGGCTTTGGTATTATTACACATAAATGCACCAAGTTTTATGCAGTTGTTTAAAATGTTTGTAGTGCACATCACTGCCAACCTCCCTCTATAAGTCTTGATTATTCTCTGCAGGATTTTATGTTGGCAACGTACGAGCACTGCATTTGCGTTTTTATCGTTTTACTTACCGTGTTTCGATAATGAAATGCGTCACAGGTGCATTTCTGGGATGCTGCGAATGCGCCCATGATAAATTTACTGAACGCGATGTGAAACTTATCAGTAAAGGTCGTTCAGGTGGATCAGGCACATCTGTAAGTAGAAATGTGTTAACAATAAAAGAGAAAACGTAAGTACAGTTGAAAATTTGTAATATAAACATAAAAATACCAACAGTAATGAAATCAGTGGAATGGAAATAATTTAAGAGTTATTGTTCCAAGACTATATAAAAGTAGGTCAAAAATGTTAATGGATCGTGGGTTAAATCAGTTGCTTATTGGTGTTAGCGATAATAAAACGGAATATATTTACTTTACCTATATTTTATAAGAAAAAATATAAAAATACTTTTATTACCCGCACTCGTATAAGTTCTAATCTTATATAGTTATCATTATCAACATTTTTTTATAGTATTTTTGAAGAAGTTTCATTAGCATAGGTACATCATTTCTTAAGATATAAAAGAAAACTGAAAACTGGATATAAACGGGTGGATTGAACATATTTGTAGTTAGTTATATTATAAATTCTAAGTAGTAAATACAAAAGGATATTCTCAGATTCTATCAAGAGATTTTGGTAGTTAGTTAAAGAATGTGATTAGTATATTCAAAGAAATCGAAAATTAGAAAAAGTTTGAGAAGGAGGCAAGGAAAAAACTGTTGTAAATTATACAACAATACTTTTGTTGTTAATCAGAGTAATGACTTGAATTTATCATTACACAATAATAATAAAAAAGTTCTATTATAAACTAATTACTTTGAAATAAAGTTTCGATTTCTCTTAATGATCCTTCAGCTAGGTATTTCTAGCTTAAGCAGAAGGTTACTAGTTTGCCTGTACTATGTTATTGCACTTATATAGACTTTAAAGGAACTAGAAATTGGGAAGTAGTTAAATAATTATTGATAGCTCATTTCAATCCCTATTCAGTTACACCCTTTTAGTCTACATAATTGGAAGGTTAAAATAGAATTCGATTTGTTAGAATAGAATATATATGCTGTACAATATAGATATGTATTATAAACTGTGTACTTAAGTAGTATTCATAAGAATACATTAATTTTGTTATTAACTATTAATTAATTTTTATTAACTATATAGAGATACAATTAATCAATTAATTAAAATATCAATTTTAAATAAAATATATTTCTGATATCTCTGCTATCTTCAATAGTTCCTTTTGGAGAACAAATTATGTTAATCAGTATTAAAAAATAATTATTAATTCTATTAACCTATTTATAAATAATATTTTGCTAAGCGGTCTTTATTATTATTAATCCGTTTATGATAATAGAGTTTAAAACCGTGGCTGCTTGTTACCCTATATTTATAAATTTTACTGGATTAAAAAATAGAGTCTTGAAAGGGAATATATTTACTTTCGTGACCATAAAGATAGGTAATATAATAAAGATTTGCATGTTCATTTGGAATAAAAAAGGATGTAGTATAAGAAAATTCTTAGTCCAAAAATTATTCTGTATCAAGCGAAATTTATTAATAGACAATACATCATTAATGTATATTCCCGAATACTGATCGTCATAGTAAAATAATTATTTCATCTTTATTAATTTAGTGAATAATTTTTATTTTATTTTTCAAAAATAAAAATTGTGATTTTCAGTTTACTTCAGATGTATGTAAAATGTACTTACCCTGCACCAATAGATCCACAATGGCTTCTGGTATATGTCTGTCATTTAC
>NC_051847.1:219456871-219574270 GCF_002237135.1 Teleopsis dalmanni
AAGAATCACTAAAATATATATGGTGCACTTGAGTGAAGTGATGCAACAAATCAAAAAATTGATTTTTTAATAGGAGAATTTGTAAAGTAAATAAGTAAATAAAGTGTATACAATCTGTCTAATAAATGAAATCAGTTGTTGAGCGACATCCGAGGGGTTTCTTTAACTCAGCCTTACCATATTATTATTTCCATTAGATATTATTTTACTTTCAAAAGACATATAGTATACAGAGAATTCTTTGAATTTCCGAAATTAACTTTGTGTGCACAGAACTTGGACAGTTCTGTAAGACTAAAGTACTAAAAGAACTGTACCGTGTACTGAAATTGTCGATGGAATTGCTTCTTAATTATCTGCTTTGTCAAAGTGTACTTATATATTAAAAGAATCTGCTTCTAATTAGAGCTGAAACTATCTTACAGTTCCATTTAATAGCTTCGTCTTGCATTAGTATTCTTTTCGAAGAAATCTTAATATAATTTTGATATTTATTTATTTCAAAGTATTTATTTATTTTCATTAAAGTTTTGAAAAATTTTCTCAACTTTATAAATAACTCTGAAGTAGAAGAAACCACATACAGGCAAAAACAATTAATTCATAATTGAGTTGGTTGATTACTTTTAAATTGTTGGTTGATATATACGAAGTATACGAGTACGAAGCGTCCTGATCTAATTAGAAAGAAGTTACATTGAATGACGAAATTGATTTCTTATGAAGCGCTTAAAAACTTTGCGAAACTTTTCTTTAAATGAAATGAAATTTGAATAAAAAGTCACTTGGCACACAAAAGTTGCTTTTGTACCTGAGATTGTCGCAGTTCCTTTCTTCAATTTGCAATTTTCAATTCCATCAATCATCAATTCATTTTCCATAAAAATTGAAAGTTTTTTAATTTAGCTGCAATCAGAAAAGTGTTGTCCTGCGCTTACGACGAACATTTTTAATATAAAATAAAATATAATTTGAATAACAAAAGCACAAAGAATTCAATTCAATTTAAAACCAATCTTATTTTCACTAATTCAACGGAGGGTGCAGCAAGTCAAGTCAAGGAAAGCAGAAACAGGAAAAATCTCGAAATGTTTTAATAAGATTAAAATGACAATGTTACATTTTCATTTCTAGTCACATTTTCTTAGAATTTTCCCTACACTTTCAATTGCGAAGGAAAAAAATAAATTATTGTAGTAACGTTGGAAACTCAATGGAAATCAATGTTACAAAAATGAAAATAGCGCAAATTTAGAAAAGCAACTGTCAAAACCATGCCAAGTAATTGTTTTCCTTTAGATAACGCCAAATTCAATTCCGTATTCAATTATGTATCGCATAAGTACTTTTCGTCCTACACGATGATTCTGCATATATGTTGTGATATTGTGATGTTGTGAGGTTACTTACTACTGCACAGTGTGACGAAAATAGTTGTCAAAGGACATCAAAATTATAAAGAAAAGGCAAACGAAAAGCTTCATATGGACCAAGAGGTTTAGGGCTACATTCATATGTTTAGGGCTACATTGCAAAATCGATTCGTTACGTTGCTTATCCGATTGATTCGGTGCCTTACAGATTAATTTTTTATACTCAAATAACAAATCACTTTTCCATTTTCCATTTTCCGTATGTGAAACCCTATTTTATTAAATGTGCAGTCAATATTTGAGTTTTTTGTTTATTAAAATAAAATTGAATTCAAATGTTGCGCATACGTCATGTGGTACCAGCATGTGGCCTTGTTAATATTGGGAAAGAATACAGCCAACCGACGCAAACACAAATTCTCTGTTTATTATAGGAAATTGAAGACTTAAATCAAAATTTAAGCACACTCCGCTCAGTTATGCTTGTACTTGAAGTTTTTTGTTGCATTATTAATAAAAATTTTATGTTTAATATATAAAATGGAAGTGGATTTTTAACGCTGCTGGCCACTTCCTCCACTTACTCCACTTTACTGCTTTGCATTTTGCTTGCTAGTAGGTTTAATAAAATTATTCTTATTATTATTATTATTATGAATATTATTTTGCAAATAAACATAAAATTTTGTATCTTGTTGGATGAAAACGTGAAACCGCAATGGCTATGATGGAGCGAACGAAAAAGTCGCAAGGATAATTGCGTCAATTGTGCCTTTGCGTCTTATGGGTCATCAAGTTGTACAATATAATCCGTTTAAGCTCTGCTAGTCCTTTTCGTAAATAATTGTAAATGCTACTGCGATTATACATTTGGCAGATATAAATTGTTATAAGCGCTTTGGAGCGGCATATGCGAGATAAGAGTGATGGCGCAGATACTCGTATATGCCAATATTGATTTTATGTATTTAAATTTTGCTTTCATAAATAAAGGATAAAGACTCAATAAGCAAACAATATGCTGATTTATTAATATTTCTTGGTAGAAAATGGATATTATGATTTTAGTGGCTTATTTTATTAAAATTATGAAACAAATAACAATTTTGGCAATGTATCCTTATACATATATTTAATGAGACAATGAAATATGTGTTCATAAATTAAGGTATTAAAATGTTAAATAAATATTATGATTTCGATAAGTGCACGTTGTTTTATTGTGGTCATAAAAGATAGTAAAAATTCATTAGATACTTGAACATTTATGAAAATTGTATAAGATAATTAAGAGGTTTATTTTTTAAGTTTAAAGGAAAGAAATTGCAAGAAGTATTTTTAAGCTATTCAAACGATTTTAATAAATAAAGAAATATTGAGAAATGATTTTTATTTTCTATTATTATCTTAATGTAATATCGATTGAATTTGGATATGGTAGATAGCAGATTTAAACGGTAGCCAGTCTCTTAAAAAAAACGTAGCTCACTTAGGACTTCAAAGTGAGCCTATTGTGATATCACAGTTATGAGGCCACACTGATTGTTTTTGGTAAAAGTAATCATACGTCAGCAAGTAACTAGAGTTGATGCATTAATAAAACAAGCAATAAAAGTCTATATTACTGGTATCAGACAAGGGTGTGCTGTCTGCTCTAGTTAAAATGAATTCCTATTTCGGAACGCGAAGTCATTTTGTTGCAACAATATAAAGAACAATGGCTTTGTTGAGGGAAAGTTTTGAACACTTAAGCGCACTTGCACACATTTAGCTCTGTCATGGTTTCAAGGATGAGCCAATATTTGTATACCCGACATAAAGAGTCACCTTAAGAGTCATTGTCTTCTTTAAGAAGACAATATATACTATGTTTTCAAAATGATTGAATCAGATATATTAAACTTGAGTTGAACATTGCTTGGAGTGATGTAATTTGTGTGTTACTTTACCTACAGTTGTGGTTAGGTATCCTTCTTCCATAGAACAGAGTTGAGATTACTGGTGGGATATTTAACGGATCACTATGGACCTTAACAAAATAGGTCTGTCCAAAGAGATAGATTGTTGACTCTGCTTAGAAGCAGAAGAGACTGTCCAACCTTGATCTGGCGCAGAAGGAGGTCACTGGGTCGAAAACTACTCTCCTCTTCTGACATAAGGAAGTACTCAACGGTCGATATTCGGAAGGCGGAATGTCTTCTGTTCGGTTAGGGCCTGTTGCAGCACAAAAGATTAATCATGGTCGCCGTGCCCAGCTCCGTTGGGAGGTGGTACCCCGTTTTTTCCTATTCCTATTTTAATTTTAAGTTACTTTTTAAATTATCTAAAAATAGTAAAGGCAGCTTCTAAAACTTTTGAAACTTATTATACACTGACTAACCTTAAGTCATGCCTTTAAAATTTTTCCATTCCATTGATAAAATTTGACATTAAAAAAATAAACAAAGGAAAAACGAGAAATCCAGTACAAAATCATAGAAAATTGAACCTTAACACAAACTGATAAACTTTAGTAGCTCAAAGCGATAACAACAACATAATAAACACATTTGCAGACAGGCATATACGGGAATGTATGTAGATCCGAATCCTAATACATTAATGCGATACATTTGCATATTGTCATAAAGTCAGACTTTGATGACTGCAAGCAATGCTTGCCATACAGAAGGCATACATACTCATGCGATATCAAGCAAATATATTAAAAACGAGATTCAATTCAATTGAGAATAGCACAGAATTTAACAAACAGAAATCCAACAGAAAATTGAAAACAAATACCAAAGCATATGTTCAGGCGCTACAATACGCAGAGATGCATCGAAAAAAAATGAATCTTTGTATTTTATTTTCAGGGTCTCGTGCCAATTGAGGTTTTTTGGCTTTTTTTTTTTGTTAATTGGAAGTCATATTTAGTTTTCGTATAATTTCCGTATCAATATCACTTGAGTAAGTTGGTCTCTCTATTAAGTGAAATATACTTGCTTCTTAACGAGTTCTATTGCGTTTGTGCTGATTTAGTTGTACTCTTTGCAAGTCAGTGTGATAATCTGCTCATATTGCTTTGCTATATTAACTTATATTACATACAATTGTATAAAATGTTTTTATCTCCTTAGAGTATTAACAAAAACCCTGTTTTTTAATATATCGACATGCATGCCCTCCAATTTTCTTTGGCTACGAGCACGTTTGCTAATGCGACAAAAACGTATTGCAAATGTTGTGAATTTGGGTTTTTTGTTATTTTCGAACATTTGTTGTATTATAAGAAAAATATTATTTTTCCCAAATTCAAAGAAAAACAACGACATCCGTGGGCGTTTCTATGTACTTCATAGAAACCAAGCAGAAAGGAATCCACAGCGAACAGGCACTATGGCATTGTATACTGACGATAGCGCAAGGATAAAGCGCGCAGTAGAAATGATATGTTTGGGAAATGACAGAAATTGAGCAAAATTTATGCGTTCCTGGTACTGTCAACGTGGTTTAAGCATATCATAAAGTACATACATACTTACCTATTCTATACAGTATAAATAAAAACAAACATATATGCTATGAATAATAGTATTGAAAGTCTTTGTGGCTTCACAAAGGATTCGTTGGTTTTAAAAATGAAATATTAGCATAGGTCAGAGTAAGTTAAGAAACGGCGGATGCGTTTTTCTGTTTAAAAGGAAATCACTTTTTTTCACAGACAACTTAAAACCGACTTCAGAGACATTTTGTATGTCTAGTGTGGGAAAATGTTTTCCAAAAAAAAATTTCTATTTGTACACAATAGTTTGATATTGATTTTGGTTTATTGAGATACAAAACTGTTTAAGTTTTTGTAAATCAAATTCAATTTAATTTTCCAAATGATTGCAATCATTGCAGAATATTGCATTATTGACAATGACAATGTTGCAATGTTGCATTCATAATGAAGTGACAACACTGAACAAAGCAGCAAACATTAATTCGTACAATTTCAGATACATTTTGCACATATGTTTCACAAATATTTCACAAACTGAAACGAATTTTATGGTTTTACGCATAAATTTAAATTACCAAAAATACAGGATTTAATGCAAAAATGCAGTTTTTTTTCATATCGAAACCATTTCGGTCGGTTTTTCGGCATTATTTTAAGTATTGTAATTTTGTTGTCATTTTTGGTTTCGATGTCATTTGTGTTGAGCAGCGCAGATACAGATACATATGGAGATACAGAATGTATCGATGACATTAGAAATTGCATAAATTATGTTAAAATACTAGTGTCAGGAAGTACACTTACGTCAAATATTATGCTTTCAAACAACAAATAAAGTTAATTTAATTTAATATGTTTTTTCTAAATCGGCTGGAATGCATTTAAATAAGTTCCATGCAATTCGTTGGATAAAAAGGAACATAATTCAATTTATATTAGTTCATTTCAAATGTTAAATGGCAAGAAATAAATTATCATTTGAAATTTATTTGTTTTGTTTTATTTTACTTATATAAAAACAATTGAAAAACGCATAAATTATAAAAATAATGGCAGTCATTTAAAACTCATAAAACAAATAGCTTAGAAATGTTACAATACATTTGATAAAGGATATGCCAGCTTTAAAGTCAGCCTCTATATTATATCAATAAACTCATTACTTATAGTTGAATTATACAAATAATTCAAAATATTGCTTAGATAAATTTTTGACTAAATAAATACATATATTTAAACTTAATTAAATAGTTTATAAAAACAACAACACACCTATTAAAGTATAGAGATAATTTTTTATATCTTATAGTTGTTATTACCATGAAATCACGAGTAATAGGTGCTATGTCTGTTAACAAGAGCTTTAATATGTCAAGTGACATTCAGTTTGTTTACTTAAATCTTTATGGGTCTCCATAATAGAAAGTTTGTCTTCAACGCAAGACCAATTGCTTTATTTAATTTAGTTGATATTGTCTATAATCAATGGAAAACTTGATTATATTGAAAATTCTATTAAGATGCAAGCATAAAATAGTTCACACTATGGCAGATGAATTCAAGAAGTTTAAATATCTCTGGCTTGAAATTGTCAGTAATCGTAATATAACAAAAAATTTCAGATAACAATGTGCGCAAGGGACGAGAATATCAGAACACTTTAGATACTAAAAGTCTCAGAAGATAAAGTAGAAAGCTATTAAGTATTATATAAAAGAATTTATTATCATTATTGAGCATTATGATTTAATAGAGTTAGTAGCAGTGGGTGCTACTTACTTCTTCCTCTGAATGCGCCTTACGCGATTCATATTGGGAACCTGGCAAACATGGGAAGATCTGAAAACTTTATTGTGAAACCAATTAAGTGAAGGTTTAAAATATGACAGAATATATATTGATGAAACTTCCAACCGTTCTTAAATTTTTTAAGTAGAGCTGAAGAACTGATAGAATGACAATTTAAATAAATAGCTATATAACTCTGATTTTTATGTATGTATACAGTGATGGTTTCAATAAAAATATCTCCATGAATATCAGTATTTTTAAAATACCAGGGAGTTTCAAATGATAGTGGGTTTTTTATACTGAGTAGATGGGAAAACTTTCAATATTGTTTGCTACTATTAATTTAATAAAAATTTCATTTATAAGTGATAATTGTTTTATATTTCAACCTCTCATTCGTTATCACCACTAAAGCAATTAGGAATTATTCTCGCTTTCAGTATGTCGTGTATGAAAACCTTGGTCCTAATCAAGATTTTTTTGACTTATTATGAAAAAAATGATTGATCCCTCAAAGAAATGGCCATGGAGTAGTTTTTAAAGAGTATGTTACTTTTCGAAATACAAGTGTTTCAATAGAAAAAATTTCGTAAGCTTCGTAATTATTTTCGTACTGTACTGTAACAATTGTTGTTACGAGTACTAATCCTTCCTTGTTGTTCGTAGCATTATTCACATTCAGTGTCTATCAGCGAGTATCACGATATTTCCAGTGCAATCCTTTGAATGATTTACAGCAATTTTTACGCGTTCAGATACCAGGAAAAACGTCAGCCACAAAAAACAAGCTCACATATGCCTCGGCACATACAGAAGTCATGCAGGTCGCGCCAAGTATGAGCAGCGCGGAAAGAGCAAAAAATATTGCAGTTTGCAGTCCCTGCCGGATTTGATACGATTTTAACACTGCTTCGGGAGTGTTGGAGTAATGGCGAGTTTTCCAATGCGGAATTTTAGATGTTGAAACAATTCTTCTTTCGGTTTCACTTTTTTGTTTTTTTGCCTGTAACAAATTAGCTGCATTGGTGCAGCATTTGTTAGTTTGCTAAGCTTAAGATAGATTTTTAGCAAAGAAACTTTTCGCATTACATGAAAATAAAAAAGAATTACAAGAACTGCGAAACTCTGGTTTCACAAAATCTTCCTTTCAAGTACAACATTTCTTAGTAGAACAAATGCTCCAACAGGATATTAAATATTGAAGTTGCATTTGTGCTTTGGCACTTGTAGTCTCATCGATGCGATACTAGCACGATTGGCATTGTTTTTTTTATGGTTTTTGTTACAGGATGTGTTGTTGGATGTCCTTGTTGTTGTTGCTACTGTTGTTGTTTTATTTGCACAATTTTGCAATTGTTTCACATTTGTTATCTTAAATGAAAATTACAAATAAAATTAATTATTGTTGTCAACGACTTCGTCATCGCACATAGTTCAGCTGAACGTAAATAAAAACAAATTGAAGGGAAGTGTACTTTTTTCGATCCTTGTTAGGAAGTGGTAGTGAAGCTAAAATCCTTGCCTCAAAAATTCATTGTAAATGCTTTGAATTGTGGCAGAGGTTGAAATGGAAAATTAATAAGCAGTTTAACTTGCTTTCTTTGGCAGCCGAAGAGTGAAGCGCCAAAATAAGTGTACTATAGTATTTGTGAAAGTTGGGAAAATCATTTGTAATACCTTCAGCAAAATGTGTATTGATTATAAAATGATTAATTACTCAATTTATTTTGCACTTGAAATGCTTACCAAAGTTGTTAATGGAAGAATTACGTAACCAAAGCAAATACTGTTGTGCTTTCAATATTGATTAAGAAGACTTCAGACGTCAATGAGGTTCCATAAGAGTTTATTTAATTTTAATTCAATTTTTGTTCCTTTTTGGTACTAAAAATAGGCAAGTCGGAGCAAGAAGTTTTCAAGAAAACTAATTTTTTATATATTATATTATACTTAATATTTAATTCAAGATTAAAATTTAAGTTAAAAATCAGTTGAGTATAGCATACATCATTATCATTATTAAATACATTTTTCTTAATGATTAAAACCGTTTTATGCCAGATACTTCAACTCTATGTAAGCAGTGTAGATGACCTAAAATTCCTTAAGTTACACATTTTACTGACAGCTTGCATGCGACATTTGCAACAAGTTAAACAGCAATAACCGAGAGCAATGCAGCAATTCTGCTGTATTGCGTTGGATATGTTGCAAGCAGCCGTTCATGTTTATTATCCTTTGTCCTTTCATATGTACTTGCATAATAACGACATCAAAGGATGCGGCAAGCTCTGGATGTTAACAGCAGCAGCTGAGATTTTAATAAATTATGAAATTTTTCAGTTGTGAAATACAACTTGAGAATGACACATGTTTTCTTAACAATTTCCAAGTAGAAAACAATGATTTAATTTTTGTATCAAGTATATTATTGCATGTCCTTAATTTCCTATTATGCATACCTATTTAGTAGTAGAACACGACTTACACAATAGGAGTTCTTTTATTGCAGCTGTAAAACCACGTAAATCGCATTTACTCAAGATTCCAACTCAGCTAGTGAAAAGCAATAGAATCCTTTGAAGTCCTTCCTATAACAACACATGTAATTTTTTGTTGCGCTTGAACATTTTTTACTAGCAATGTTTCAATCGCATTATATTGCATATTTGCATGATGTACTCGTACTTGGGTTTACTGCATTTTTATGTATTTTAGTTATTTTTTCACTTAGTTTGTATGCATTTTTTTTGCAGCGCACACTAGACATTAGTATTAGTTATGTGTTTATATGCGAAATGTGAATATAAAGTTGTTATTTCTCATTGCAGGTTTATTTGATATTTTTTCCATTAATTCTATTAGGTGTAGTTTTATTTTTTACTTCTTTTACTGTTTCAAATAAAACAGTGTTTTTATATTAAGCTTTGCTTATTGTTGATCCTGGTAAACATAATAAATTTATGTTATTTTTATGTAAAGATTTGAGCTCATAATGCATTTTTAGTTTACATGATTTTGTAACAATATAAGTAGGAGCTCATATCCAACTTATGTATTTCTATCTGCAGTTGCAGGCAATGTTAGTACTAAGCTCAACATTATACTCATAGATAATGCATACTACAGAAATTTTACTAATGAATTTGGGTTTAGGATTTAACCTAAATTAATATATATTTTTAAATTTCATACATAATTTATCTTTCAAAGTAGCCATACATAAAAATAAGGATTTTATGTGAGTTCTTGCCCATGTAATTTAACAAAATTAACTAATTTACAAAATAAAGGAGTTAGTATTAAATTTTAAATATTTAAAAAAAATTTTATGTAAAAAGTTAAATTATAATTTTAATAAAATTTTAAATTTTGTAGGGAGGTTTCAAAAAGCAGTGAACTACAACAACAAAAAATCTTTTTATATTATTCTAATTAATTAAATCTTTGATTGACCACACAGTTGTTAATGTTTTATAAATTAGAGATGTGAGGTTGCTTTTGAGAAATCATTGAAAGTTTCTTCATGATGAATATATAAAAATTCTTCAAAGAGGGCAAAATATTGCCTTAAGAAAACTGGTTAACGCCTCATGGTATGTAAGAGCAGCCGATATCCACAGAGATCTGTGATTGGATTCAGTTGAAAAATACATTGAAGATCGTGCTCTGAAACTGTTCAATGCAATTGACAGTCACAATAATCCAACACTCAGTATCCTAAAAATACAGCGAAATTTGATAAACACAGGCAGATAGAAAGACATCAGATCCATCATATTATAAAGCCCCGTAAAGCCCCGTATTTAGTGTGACTTAAAACTGTCCACAGATAAAATAGAGTAAAGGTACTGATTCACCAACTCAGATATCTGAATATCAATAATAATAAAAAATATATATCAGAATTTTCTTTCAGACAATTAATTTTATATATTTCAGTTTACGCTAGATCACGCCTTAAAAATACAATCTATAGTTAATATATTGTAAAAATATCACTGAAAAAAATGGTTTCTAATACCTTTCCCCTCCTTCACTCAATCAGTGGTTATGTCACTGATTCTATATAATTTTACTTTGGATATAATCTGTTTAATACTTAACTCTTTTCCTTACCTCAAACTATTACGTCCATTCTTAGTAAAATTTTTGAAAACAATGCAATAAGCTTTGGCACCTTATCCAGTTTAATTTCTGCTTAGCTTAATTAGTCGTTTTGTTAAGTAAAAAAGGTAATTTCCCACCGTATAAAATTATAAACTCTTAATGCAGCCACACTCAACTAGTTGTATATATATACTCAGCAAAACAGACAGAGAAATGGCTCAATGTACTTGACTATCCACAAATGTCCTTTTGAGTAGCGTCAATTATGTTACTATTATAATTTATTCAATTATTTTATGATTATCCTTACAAAAATGCTTAACTACAAAAATATGACCAAGTAGCACAATCCGCACAGTACCGCACAGTACAGCACAGCAAGGAAGCCTCAAGCAACAATGGCACTATGACAGGGATGTTAGTTTAGCTCAGCTTAAATATAGTGAAGAATAGTAGCAGCACTCGTACTTGGAAGCAGTGTTGTAAGTGACAATGAAAGCAAAAGCATAACGTGCCACGTCTTTTGTTTTTAGTTAGTAGCAATAATACAAGTAATTGCAAGAGCAACAGCTACAACACCAGCAACACAAAAAAGGATATTACCGCCCTAATACTTTTGGGGCAGCAGCAAATTATTAACTCACTACTTAAGTGTATTGTAAAAGTAACAATCTACAAGCGTACGCAGAGTGCAACAGCAACTGGCAGCGATGGCAACGATGGCAGCAACAGCAAAGATATTCCAGATATTCTGCTTGGATTTTGCAATGTGAATTCTTGCTGGCAACTCACTTCGAGCTAAATACGTTAATTTGATTTAAATACCATTGAAAGGCACTTGACGGCAATTTTCTTTCTTTTTAGTTTTGGTAAATCCTATGGAAAAAAGGACACATTGTCCCAATACTGTCATTGTTTGGTTGATGAGGTTTTAAACTTTAATAGTCGTAGGAAAACATTTAACGAGATAAAAAATATTACGAAAAACTTTTCATTGTGAATACGTAGAGGCAATAAATTATAAGAGTAAAAAATGAAAATGGAAAAGAAAAGAAACTGAGCTGAAGAAAAAGTTAAAATTTTCTTAGATATGGCGGCTACTGAAGTAGCAGTTGGTGTAACTTTTGATTTTCGGGATTAAACAAAAATTTTTTAAAACACTTTTTTATTTATATTGTATGTAGGATAAATATATTTCAGCAGATAAGAAGTATTTTACTAGGTAAAAAAGTATGGAAGAAAACTAGAATAAAATTTTAATGTAGTAACTGATTTGAAGTTCAAAAAAAAAAGAGATTATATTCAATAGAAGAAACGAGGATAAACACTGACATATGCCGATTTTAAGCCTCTTAAGCCTCATTTAATTCAATGAAAGCTGAATAAAGCTAATATTATTTCTTCATATAAGTCCCAGAGCTGATTCGACACAATGAATGCATTGCACTTATTTCTTTACATTAACTGAGCATTAACGACGGAAGATTTAACCTGCATTTCCAAACATCTAAAACTGTCAGTGTATTTAGTCTCATCCTCGAAAGGTGGATATAGGCTAAAGCTTGGCTAGTTGAAGAACTACAGATTATAATGACCTATTTAGACTAACAAAGTCGTCATTAAATTGTTGGTGTTCTTTAGTCTCTTCGTCTATTATGTTTTTGCCCAGCATATACATGGCGGCGACTCAACACTTTAGGAGCCCTCTTTATTGAGGATCTTGATCAATTACAAGATCTGATATTCAATAGCATTTTTCTGAGTTTTCTTACACATACGGTAACATAATGAGCCAATAGGTCTAAGTGGATCCACTATGATTCACCGGTATAACCTAATCTACCGAACTTAGTCTCATCATTAAGGAATTGTAGTAAGCAGGAGCATATCCAGTTAATGTTCGATATTTCAAAGTATTGATGTTCGGATCCAGAGTACAAAAAAGTTCGAGTCTCATGTACGAAGTTGGTGCACTCTCTTTCACTAGCTTCACTAGCTTTTCAGCTGTTTCGTTATAGTTCACTTTTTTTGGTCAGATATCTAGAAGAGTGTAATTTAATCATAAAAGGCAATAATGAAAATTTTGTAGCATCTGACTAACTTGGATTGGGTGGTCTTGAATTGAAGAGATTTTATAGCTGTCTGTCTATTTCAATGTATAATAATACTGTGGGATTTTTAATGGAATTTGTAAAGATTTTGTCGTCATGTTTGGAAATTTTGAAAACACTGTAAAGTACTTGTCATCAAATACTGTTAAAACTGTTACAATTCAATCAACTCAAAAATCCTATTTAATAAACAAATTATATATCATTCTCTGTCTGGATTCGTGGGTGCGGTACATGAACGTTACTGAAAAACCAACTATAAATTATATTAAATGTTCTTGTAATGTATGTACTTGTTTTCTAGTACATTTTTAGGAACTTTGCGATAAGATCACCTAAGACAACTTTGATAAGAATATAAAAGTTTTTTATTATTTATTAAAATAAGCTAAACGACCTTAAAGAAATATTAGCATAATTTTGTTTTTTACCTCCCTCTCTCTCTCGTTCTCACTAAATTCCCTTAGTTTAGCATATTTTTTCCAAGGCTCCGTAACAACATTTTTTCAATAAAATTTTCTAAACTCGTTCATAAAATTAAGTTTTACGAGAGTAACAGTTGTGCGCTATTTTTCTATTATCCTTCGGACATACATAAATACGTACTAGGAAAAAAAGGAATTATTATTTGAAAATTTTTTATTGCAATTTAATGGTATTTGGCTTATGCTCCTCTCAGTTTCGATGAAAATAGAACAATTTTTTTATATTATTTTTTTGGGTAGTATTTGAGGAATGTCCTTATGTCGGTAGTATTTTGGGAATTCCGGAAAGGGTAAACAGGCACAATAATAGGAAATAAAAGTTTTCATTTTTATGTTTATTTTTTGTTTTTGCAGTTAAGTGTTGCAAATATTTGATTTAAACTTTTTTAAATGAAATGAGTTTTGTACGCCAGGATAGTAAAGTAAACGATAGTAGAGGCACACTTAAGAATTTTGGTATTTTATTTACGCTAGCAACTTGCAACTTATAAAATTAAAGTATTCCAGTTGCAAATAAAAATGAATACTTGTATTTGATTTACTTTTATTTAAACGATTCCATCATCAATTTCAATCATTTTGTATTCAACTCGAAGCTTCATTCATTCACCAAAGCATACTTGCTTCATAATTTATCTCAGTGTCCTCAGTGTCCTAACATTATTTTCTATATTAATAAAAAATGCAGATAGAAGAACTTAGACAACTTAAGCACTTGCATACCAGGCAGTCAGGCCATAAAGTAAAACTCCTTTTCTTTTGATGGGCATTTGACAGATTACCGAGACTTCAAACGTTTACTTTAATATTTTCTTACATAAAATTTATACCACACTTTGCCCGGCCCGATTTGGCAATAAATGCTATCAAATAAAATAAAATAACAATGAAGACGTATGTATGAGTTCACTTACATACATGTATATATATATGTATTGTAAGTATAAAATATTATAATAGAGCTAATAGCGATAATGATAGATACAAATGCTGTGACTGTTGCTGATGATGATAATGAGAATTGGGTTTATCTGCAGTGATAGCCATTGTTGTTGTTGTTGTTGTTGTGACTGTTGTTCCTTTGGCAGATGACAATGACGATGACAAATAATTTCATTTTGTGTTTGCCAAAAGGAAAGCCTGTTCCTGTGCCAGTGCCTGTTAAACTTGCTTATTGGTATGGAAGCCGTCGAAGTGATAGAAACTTTTGCCAAAGATCAGTTTCATTTGATTTGACATTCTTTCAAATTTACAGACAATAGCACAAGTAGCTCCGGTTTCGGCTATTGCTGTCTTATACCCGTTAGGGTTGGGTGAAAATGTTTAAGATTTTGGCAGCAGGTTGCTTTGTTATTGCCATAAGCTCTGCAAGCAGTAAGCAGCAAGATTTCAGAGATTTCTATAATTTGCTGAAAATGATGTTGGAAGCAAAAAAAAAAAACAAAAAATCAGAGCAAAATTACGAGGCAAGTTTGTTTGTTGTGGTGTTCACATTTCCAGTTGAATAAAAACTAAAACATCACAACAGTTGCAGCAACAACTACAACAACAACAAGAACAATTGTACTTACATTAATAGCTTAATTTCTGGGAAAAAATATAGCCTACTTCTTTCCGATTCCGTTGACTCGTGTGAGCGGATTTCTTTTTTTCTTTATTTATTTTTTTTTTACATAATTGATTCAAAATGTGCAGTCGAATTGGTAACATAACAGCACGCGGATATGACGAAGTCAAAAAACTTTTTACGCAAAAATGAATCTGTTGAAGTACATTTAACGTCTATGCAACCGAGAACATATAGCGGGGAGTGTGTAAGCAGAAGTACTTTTGCTAACAAAATAAAATACCGGAAAAATGCTTCTTTTTTTGCGGAAAATGTTGTCGGTCTGCTTTCTAGGTCGGTGAGGCAACTGAAAATCTCATTGCATTCGCATTCTGATTTTTAGAAAATTTTCTGTGCTCACTTGTGTGTCAACTGAGAGCAATATTTATTGGGCGGTATTGATATATTTTTGCCAATTTATTTAATTTTCAATTTTATTTTTACTTAGTCATGATTTGTGTATAACAATGACTATATATATATGTAAACTCGTATACGAATATTTTGCAATTGAATTTGAAAACTAATTGATTGTGGAGAAAAGTTAAAAAATCTCAAAAAACATGACTTGTAAGTTTTTAGTTACTGGCATCCATCAAAGGGGGGATATATGTGGTGTTGGTATGAACACACATAAATATTTAGTTGGCAAATAAAGTCAACTAATAGCTTATACCAGACTGTTGGCCTGAAAGTTCGAATTCAACTTATATTACATTATTACATAAATATTTGTAATAGACGTAAATGAAAATTTTATTTAATATTAAAAAATATTAAAAAAAATAATATGAAATAAAATTTAATAAAATCAAAAAAGGAAATTTTGAAAATTTTTTTATTAATTAAAATTAATAGTCTTGTATTTGTACTAAAATTGCATAAAATATTTACATTGGAAGGATTAAAATGTGTCGAGTACATTTTACGTAAAATTGTTTATTTTTAAAAATAATATTATTTAATATTTAAAGAAGTATTAAAGGTGAAAAAAAAATTAAATGACCAGCTATTTAATTTTATTTCTTAAAATATTCTGAATACTATCAACATGAGTTGAAATAAAAATAATAATAATAATAAATAATAATTTAATTTTAAAACTTAAGTACTGTGAAAAATTCAAAGCTGAAGTGGTAAATACTATAACCACAACATTTTAAATAAATATTTTTAAGCTTAAAAATATACATAATGTACCATATATTGTATACAGTAATTATTTATAAATAACAAATTATTTTTATAATTCTGTGTTTAAGTAAATATAAGTTTGGAATTTATATTGAAATTGTATAAAATATATGAATTGAACCGATTAAAATATAGTTAAAAATTTACACATATGTAATTTTTTTATTTATTTCCAAGATATTTTGTTATATTTATTAAATTAAAAAAATAAATAAATATTTATTTAGTTTTATATTTTAAGAATTTTAACTGTTTTTTTGATTGCATTAAATAAAATTTCGATATGAGTAAGTATTAAAAGCTTTAATATTCCATTTAATATGAATAATTTATTTGTTGAGTTTTAAATTTTTAGACTTTAAACCGAAAATTGATTAGGAAATAAACAATAGGAAGTGCACACATATAGAGTGTTGCCATACACAATTTTTTTTCAAGCAATAAAAATTCAAAAATATGACAATTTTTTGCTGTGTTGACTTTATCAAATGTTAGCTATTTTCTGCATATAAAAAATTAAATTTTTTTTTCAATATTGTGACTTTATATAGTGCACTGACTCAACTGGCATCATTCTATCTTTAGTTTTATTGTAGGTATATCCATACCCGTACGTAATGTATGCGTTTGATGCACTTAAAACATTTATTCAAATATAGAGAACCGTTCACGTTTCGTTAGACTTTTTATATGTGAAATTTCAAAAATAATGGTTGAAATGATTTCAAAGAGTTTATTGTTTAAGGAAAAGGAATTCAAAAATGTTAACATAAAAATATAAAATTTATTGAAATAAACAGGGCTTATATTTTCTGTGAAGAGCCATGAGTAGTAAAAACATAAGTGCATCAAAGGCATAAACTATTTTTAATGAATTACTAACATTTCTTAAACTTAAATTATTTATTTTTTTCAGAAATTTTTTTTAAAATTTTCTTTACAAAAATGTTATAATTCACTTTACAGAGTTTATCCCACAAAAAAAATTTCGCATTATAATGGCTGAAGTTGCAGTTGGATTATATAGTGATAATGTAATTGAGTTCGACTTGACAACTCAAAAGTAATAGAAAGCAATCCTTTCCTTTTTTTGTTTTGTTTTATTCTGGAGTTGGTTATGGAGAAGCCTTTACTCCTTAAGTGGACAAAATCCAATCCTGCCATCTCTTCTATTCTGTCTAAATGCTTCTAATTCAATCCAGTAAAAATCATTTTGCTTCAGGAATACCTTTTTATATAAAATCTATCTTTGAGAAATAAACTAATTCCATCTTTATAGAATACTAACAACTAAAAATCTCATTGAGAAGCCATATGCTCCACTTAGGAGAGAAGGACAGCAGTAAGTAAGTAAACCTCGTTGAAATTATATATATATAGTTTATAATTTATATTATATTAACACTAATGCATATATTATGTGCAACAAATTTACAGAATTATTAAATGAAAAGCACAAATATTTTCAATTAAAATATAACTTGTTCTCTTTAATATAAGTTTCATTGAGTATATAACTAAGTCAACGATTAATTCAATCCTATACACATATCTTATAAGTCGACGGTTGTATTATGTTCAACTTCTACACAGTCGATTCAAAACAGCTTTGTTGAAGTTGTCAATACAATATAATAAAAAAACTTAGATAGGACATTATCAGATGAATACGGTCCTTGGTCGACAATATTCACTGATTTTTTTCCAAAACACAATCACACAGTTCGAATTGTTGAAATAGTTCGATTACTTAAATATAAGCGCATAAAAAATTAGTCGAAGAGTTCGTCCATACGCGAAACTATTTGTATAGTTCGAACTTCTAGATCTGTTGTATATTTGTGTTCGGTTTACGTCTTTTAAATTTAAATTCAAAAAACTTGTAAAAACAAATATTACAATTATCACAAACACTTTCTCAGAATTTCATCAGTTTCATTAAATTAACTTATACGATGCTTTCGTCGGGAAGTTGTACTAGAGTGAAACAAGGATCTCGGTGTACTCTCCGCCATTTTGTATACCATACATGATGTATAAAGCAGTTTCATTAAATTAACTTATACGATGCTTTCGTCGGGAAGTTGCACTAGAGTGAAACAAGGATCTCGGTGTACTCTCCGCCATTTTGTATACCATACATGATGTACAAAGCTTGAAAAATATCCGAATCTGGCGGTTTCAAGCCATGTGCCTCATTCTGGGAAAGTGAAAGTTATAGGCTAATTATAGGCTTTTATCGTACTACACTTGATTGTTGAATGCTTTTAGACTTCAGTAGAGTTACATGTTTTACTTTATGAAAAATTCTGTGGTTTGTTTTAAAGCTAAAGATGAACCATTTCACAAGATAGATATTGGAAGATAAAAGAAGAGTTTAAATGTTTGTATTATTTGAAGAAGATTACGTTGATAAACAACGTCGAATTCTGTTAAAAATTGAGATATTGCAGATATTGGAAGTTAAGAGAAAAGCTTGACTGTTTGTAATACTTGAAGAAGATGAATAACGTCGAATTCTGTTAAAAATGGTTGTTTTTTTTGGTTATGCTACGGACTTATTAGCTGACGTGTTATTTTTTTCTTTAGACGAAGGGTAAGTTTAAATGCGAGTCAATTACACACTCTAGGTACAATGCCTATGGGTCACTTACATTAATTTGGGAGTTCTGCGTCAAGATTTCCCCGCGCCTAGTGAATATATTTTTTGGAGAGTTTTTAAGATAAATGTGTTGCTGATTAGGGAACCTCATCAGAAAGTTTTAAATTTAATTTTCAAATTCCAACTCCAAATAGGTGTTAACTTATACTACACGTAACATGTTTTCTTTCATGGAAAAAATTCTTTGAAGTTAAAGAATCTTACAAATGTAAACTCTTTTCGCTTCTTATTTCTTCATAAAAATTTTATTCTGTTCTTAAAACTTACATATTTTTGGTTAGAGTCGAGCCATTTAATATGTTATCAAAAACCGTAGTAGTAAATTGAATGGAAAACAATTTATTAAACTTAAAAATGAGTACTAACTCAAATGAGCTGTAGAAATTTTAACAGCATCTCATCACTGGTTGTTTCGAAATTTCCAAAGCAACTGAAATATCTTCACACCTCCACTACTCATCAGAGTCAAGGAGGCAAGAAAGCATTGTGCATATCATCCACGAATAATTAATCATTTTGGTGCGTTTTTAAATTGAAACCGCAAGTTTAACATGAAAATGAATATGAAAAATAATATTTTCCTGAAGCTTTCGAAATATTTCGATTTGAAAAATATATGCCAAAAAAAATCATAGAAACTAAGACAAAAGTTCAGTTGGAGAATGTAAGTAGCCAAAAATCATAATGTAGCTTTAAAATGCTCGAATGTGGTTTGCTTTCTTATTTTTCTGTTTATTTTCGGAAAATATTAAAAATAAAAACCAGATAAGCATAAATAATACAGAGAGCAGAATCTAAGTGAAAAACACCTACAAAATAAATACAAGAAAAACATAAACAGTAACAACAACAACAACAACAGTAACAAAAAAAAAGGAAAGAGAAAAGAAAAAATTGAAAGAAAAATTCTATAAGGAAACGGAAGTAAATATAAATGGAAAATCCATTTCCGCTACTTTTCAGTTTCAGTGAAAAGCTTAAGGCGTGGTTGTTACTCAAATTTTAACTCCTTACAGCTTACACAACATCAGCGGAGGCAACGGCAATGGCAATGGCAGCGGCAGCCTCAGAAAGTACAAGGAGTAAGGATTGGGAGTAGGAGTAAGGATGGTGAGTAAAGGCGCCAACAGTCGGTGTTACAGTAGCTGATTTTGCTCATATTTTTTTTTAATTTTTTCACCTCGGTTCCTTTGGTAAGCGTCAAAACTCAAATATAATATCCTTGTATCTCTTAACCGTTTGTTTTTTACTCTTTTAAGTTGGTTTTAGGTAAAATTTCGTTTAAAAGAAAATTAATTACCTTTAGCAAGTTTGTTTGTTTGTTGTTGCTCTGGTGTTTGAGTTGGTTAGTCGCTTAGTTTGCAAGCCATACCAACAGAATGCAGAGAATGGCGGTATCGTTGGTCGCAGTTCCATAAAAAACTATCTTCTTAATTGAAGAAAAAAGACGAGTAGGTAGGCAAGTAAAACGTAGTTGTCATTGCCATTGAATTGAGAGAAAAGTTTCATCCTTAAATAATTTTAATTTCTGCGAAGTTTTATCAGTGAATTTATACATATCCGACATGCTTAATTCATATATATCTTTGAATTTCTTAGAATTTATATAAGAAATTCAAAAATAATACTTGTTTCCTTATAAATAATTTTATTTAAATGGTTTTTACACTGTAACTGAGGAAAAGGGATTTCTTTAACTTTTAAACTTCTTTTATAATATTTATTTATTTACGTATGTAAATTTAAACTCATCTAAATATTATCAATTTCTTCAAAAATGAATGTACGGCCCATTCAGAGAGTCTTCCCTGAATTAACCGAAGTTTAATTATATCCTTCACCTATATTTATTAAGAACTCATTATCAGGCGTTACATATAGATAATGACTTAGCCAGAATTGTCTCAAGACCAGAATATATCTTTTGAAAATGTTTATTTTTCTGTTACGGACTCCAATAAACCAAATTTTTGTATTAGGTATATATTATATTGACAAGGGGGATGGAGATTTTATTACCTAATCTTTTCCCCGTACTTTACCCCATACCTGTATACATATATGACATTATCAATTAATCATATTGCTCTGAGTATGGTTGGTTTGGTAGTAGTGACGGTAGAGCTTCCTCTTATGAACAAGTAGCACATGGGTGCACTTTTTTTTAACACATTTATGAATATACGACTCTAAATTTAAATCTAGTTAATATTATACCATTATTTATAAAATCAATAATTGTGGTAATCTTAGTAAGTCGCAAACTTTTTTAATGGAGCCATTTTAAACTTTACTGTTTATATAGGAAGTATTCAGTTAAATTTTTATCGTCTTCTTCCCTGTAGATGAGATATCTAATTTATGGCAAGAATGGTTACTAGTTAACCAGTCTCTTGCCACATCTTTTGTTATTTGTATACGAGTATATATATATAAACCTATTTTGTCTACTAGCATGTTCTTATTTTAAGAATGTTTTTGATTACTGAGAAATTCGTTTTTCATTTTGTGTTTATGTTTTTCGCGATTTCTTTCGGTTCTTAAATCAATAATGTTGTGCACTGGTGTCTAACTGAACTTTATTAAGTTCTGCATTTTTTTTATAGAAATCCTTTCTGTAGCATGGAAAGGATTGTAATATTGTTTTCGTCGATTTTTTTCTGATATTAATTACTCTGCTTTCGTGATAGCAAAATCTTCAACTTGAAAGGCATTGAATGAGTTCGCATGGCAAAGGGTCTCTCGTTTCTTTTTGAACTGAGAAGATTCCATACTTCAACTTTGAAGTACCATATTCGTGATATGATAATTCTGTATACTATTTTGATGGAATGATTGTATGAAAATATTTCTGGAACTCATTGTAGTTACATAAATAGTCGGAGTTTACTGTTACGTTACGTGGTAGGGAAGCCAGAAATGAAAGCCAGACTGTATATAATTTAATGAAAACAGTGGTGAATGATATCACGAAGCCAAGCCAAGACATTTTAGAAAAGTTACAAAAGTTTTTTATAAATATTTAATTATGCAGTATATTCATTCAAGCAATGGTAGATGCTACCTTACCGAAGTTATACACTTTAACTGTATTTTATCGTATGTGATCTATGCGGTTACATACAGTACATGTTATGTAAAGCTCCGTAATACGTGTATCACATGAATAAAAATTCAATAAATCCATAAATCGTTTTATAGAATATAAAGCTTTCATTCATATTTTTTACAAAATGGATGAAATTTACCTTTAAAGTATATTTTCTTTGCATTCAAGTAAGAAGAGTAAGGAGCTTTAAATGTGGCGCACTTACTGACCAGGAAGAAAAAATTGACTTAATTCAATACTCACTTTGTATTGAAAAGGAAAGCAATAACGAGTAAATAACAAAGCTGGCTAGAATTTTATATGAATCAACTGAGCCGCAAAATGTAATACTCGGGGCATACAATTGCTATGCAGTAAAATCATATCCTTTTCCTGCAAGTTTTTATTTCCATTTTCATTTTGATTTTTTTTCTGATTAGTTTTTCTTTTCGACTTTTGAAATATTTCTCATTTATTTTTTTCGTACATATTTCACACACAACAGAATTTGTGCCTTTGTTCAAGAAATATTTTAAAGGGTTTTTTACCTAAGCTGCTCTGTATCATATGCCAGTGCTCGCTAGTATGGTTTGGTTAGAACGTCTTGACCTTCCGTTTCCGTTACGGACGAACGCACAGTGGTACTGTGGAAGTGAACAGCTGCAGTCCAGATACAAAGGCATTCTGTATTATATAGAAATGATAAAAGAAAGTAAAACAAAGTTGCAGCGCACAAATGGCAAAGGACAAAAGTAGCATCGTAAGCTATTTTTAAATAAATGCAAAAGGATTTTTATTGGAATTTTTGCCTCTCTGTCTTTTTTAAATGTTCTTCATTTTTATGCTTTTATACATATTTGTGGTGAGTTGCAGGTGCAAAAATTGCTGGTGGACAGTGCATTTTAAAATTTGCGGCAGCCAGAGTTTTCTACAAATCTTAAGTCCATACTGTGGATAAAGGTACGAAAATAAAAAACCCAGAGATAAAGGATTAAGATATGCGCATTGTAAGAAGTGCAGCGAGAATGCTTAAGGGATCTGTGATTTTATTTCGCAGTTGCAAAAACCACCATTCAATTCACGAGTTAAAATTTTCCCGTCTTAATGCACTTGGGTGTACTGTTTGCTTTGATATCTGAAATTATAACGAAAAACAAAAACTCATTACAATAATCCGCTGAATTTTTGAACTTAACAGCTTATAGCCAACAACAACGAAACAACACAAACAAGTAAATAAATGGAAAACAATTGCGAATTGCGTAAATACTTTTCACAGTGATTCTTTTCTCTTCATTCAAATAAAAGAATATCACACTCAGCCAACAACAATTGTCGGCACGCTAATTTCCAACTTTATTAAGTACAATTTGGAACTCTGTGCCCGGGGGCGGCACTCATTCAACTTCCACGCGGAAAATACTGCCGAAATACAACTTAAGGTTCAACACCTGCTTTCAATTTGGAATTGTTCCTGAAGTGGTTTGTCAGTGTGGTAAAAGCCTAAAAAGCCTAAAAAGCCTTCTCGAAATATTTATTAGCAAACGAATTTGAATGAGCCGAGTACGATACCAAAACAATTCCGAATGCCGCTGCATTGCTTTCTGTGAGTGTTTTTAGGTGGGCGCCCCAGCCCGTCATGAGTACCGCCAGCTGCATTGTTCGGAAATTCTTCACAAATCTTAATAAACCCACTTATGAGCTTAACGCTGCTAAAAGCAATATCTTCAGAAATGTAACTACAACAAATACTCGCAAGTGGAAAGCATATGAATTCATAAGTGACTTAGAGTTTGATTATGAGCGAGAAGTTTGTACCAATGCTTTTAAAGGATTTTGGATGGCTGTTGCTAGTGTAGAATCACGATTACCTTACATAAAATATTTTCATTTTAATTGTTTCAGTTCAAATGGAATTTAAATCTGTTTCGTGATTATATTTGATTTAGCGTTTACTAGAGTAGGGAAGGTGTAAAAAAAAAGTGTTGAATTTTTTATAACTTATTCCAGTGGCGGTTTTATATGAAAAGAAACCAGTATATATGTGCCTAATAAAACAAATACATACATTTATGTAAAAATATAAAATCATACTTCAAGAGCGGTACTTATAGTTTGGTAGCCGACTATACAGCTAAAGACTGACTTAGTTGTCATAGGTCTAGCGAAAAAATGAAATTTTAACTGCACAACGCAAATCAAAACAGCATAACAACACACACAACACAAGTTTAATCCGATCACCAAATACTTTGCATAGCTGAGATATAAGATTTTTGATTTGATAATAAGATGTCGACGAAATTGAATCTTATACTTCACCTTATATTTACTTTGCAGGAATAATTGAATATTTTGTTATCCTAAACGTAGAACGGGTCAAATGATTTCTTACTGCCCTTTCATCCAATTATTTTATTTCATGTCTCATCGTAGAACCCACCTTGCCGTTCAGAGTTGATTAAAGAAATTACAACAGAGTTATAATTAATTATAACAGGCTTTACTAGTTAGATGTTAGTTATAGCTAATAACACCAAATATGAAATAATCTGTATCTGTCTTAATATCTCAAAGATTTTAAAAACATTAACATACATACATACAGTACTGTAATTTCAATTTGCCCGCATCCTTCCCTAAGAAGTCAAATTTTCTGCGTGATAATAGTATTTTAAACAGTTATTGTATAACATTTCTCTAAATTTTTCACTATTGAATTAACGGTGTTGATAGGTTCTAACCAAAAAAGCGGAGAAAAAACTATAAACGTTATCGGAGAGAGATAAGATCAGAGGACTCTAAAGCCCACATTACATTTATAAGTATAGAGTTATTGTGGAAGAGGGTACAAGATTTGCAGTAGTGACTACAGGGTCCATACGTGTTCGGACGATCCCAATATAGCGAATTTTTTTTATCAAAATTCTTCATAGTTAACATACCTGTATTAGGTATAATACATCAGGTTACATATAACAACTCTGTGTTTATAACGACACTTCTAAAAAACATTTAGTTTTTAATTTGACATATTGATAATATTTTTCTTTTTCTAATTTTTTTTTAACATTATTGAAAAAAAAAATGTACTTCCTTACGTTTTCAGATAATCAATAAATATAGCTATTTTCGTAAATACTTGTTAGAATTTCACGTAATTAAAATTGACGAAATGTCTACAGTATCGTTGGATGATTATAAATTAAGTTGTGAACTTTTCGGACATGGCACGGATGTGCGTGCCGTTGCAGTCGGTGAAACAAGTTGTAATGGAGAAATTATAATCTCTGGTTCTCGCGATAAGACAACTAAGTTATGGAAATGTGAGAATAATGAATTTAATGAAATGATTACATTTGAACACCATGTCAGCTTTGTTAGTTGCGTTTATTATGCAAAGCAGGAGGATTGGATATGCAGTGGCAGTAATGATGGCACGGTTTGCATATATAAAACAGATAGTAATGTTCCCATTTTAATACTAAAAGGACATCAGAGTAATGTTTGTGCTATATCAAGTGGCTTAGAGAGTCGGAGCCTTATAACAGGAAGTTGGGATGGTACAGCAAGAGTGTGGAAAATTAATCGAGAAGGAGTTGCTACATTTCTTAAATTAATTGGACATACAGCAGCTATATGGGCAGTAGACGCAATGCCCACATTAAGTCAATATGTAAGTGGCTCAGCTGATAAAAAAATTTTTATTTGGAACGATAAGGGTGAAAAAATACGTACACTTTCTGGTCATACAGATTGCATACGTGGACTAGAGGTCTTGCCAAGCAATTTCCTAGTATCTGCTGGTAACGATTCTGTTATACGTTTGTGGGACGAAAGTGGTAAATGCGTTGGAAAGCTAAATGGTCATACTGATTACATTTATTCTATTGCACAAAATACTGGTGTTGGAACAAACATTATTGTGTCTTCAGGCGAAGACAGCTGTTTGCGTATGTGGGATCTAACAGAAGGTATAGAGTTAGGTTTACCTATACTGCACCCTGGCGGATCAGTTTGGTCAGTTGCTTGTTTCAATAATGGCGATATTGTAACTGGTTGTAGTGACGGTGTAGTACGAGTTTTTACTAAAGAGCCTAAACGGTTCGCTAGTGAAGCTAAACTTGAAGCTTACGATAGTGCAATTAACGCCAGGAAACTGCAAATGAATGAAACAATTGGAACCCTCAACATTTCTGAGCTTCCAGGCCCAGAAGCTTTGTTGGT
Source organism: Teleopsis dalmanni (assembly GCF_002237135.1). Lineage (NCBI taxonomy): Eukaryota > Metazoa > Arthropoda > Insecta > Diptera > Diopsidae > Teleopsis > Teleopsis dalmanni. Next base: position 219,483,009 of record NC_051847.1, read on the forward strand.
AAGTGGAAAAAAGGATGGTGAGAGTTTACTGGTAAGTTATTCTGATGGTTCAGTTAAGTGTTACAATTGGCAAGCTTATGTATGGAAGTTAGTTGGCGATGTAATAGGCGCTTCTGGTGGAAGTGAGAGTACATTTGGCAAAATACTTTACGAAGGTAAAGAATACGACTATGTTTTTTCTATTAACATTTCAGATTCACTGCCAGAAATAAAGTTGCCCTATAACCGCGAAGAGAATCCATGGATTGCTGCGCAAGTTTTTTTGAATCTTCATAACTTACCACAGACATATTTGGATCGGGTAGCTAATTTTGTGATTAAAAACTCGAGTGGTAATGTTCCATCAATTGGTGAGAGCAGTTTTCAAAGCTCTTTGTCTGGTAGCACACGTTATTTGCCTGATTCATTACTTGGTAGTATCAACAGTTCCGTTGCATCATTGTCTGATACCAATATTGAGAAGCATTTTCCTATTAACAAATACATAGTATTTCATAAATGTGATGCAGATAAAGTCAAAAAGAAACTAGAAGAATTTAATAGTACGATGCCGAATGAATATAAGGTATCCCAAACAGTTTTGGAGTTGGCTAATTTAATGGCAGAATGTCCTACTGCAGCAGATGAGAATATCGTTATGGCGCTAAATCTTTTGTTGGAATGGCCAAATGACAAGATATTTCCTGTTCTCGATATAATACGTTTGGTGGTACAAGAAGAGGAGGCTTTTACAATTTTTGAAAACCATCACTTAATGGATAAAATGTTATCACTCTTAAAAACAAATGACGCAAACCAACTAATGATTCTACGTTCTTTGGCTAATATGCTACGTCACAACAATGGACAGGTTCACATCAGGCAACGTTTACATAACTTGCTGCCGCTACTTAAGGAGATAAGAGATGGCAGTTCCAATTTGCAAATTGCGCTTGCGGTCTTTTACTTGAACTTGTCCATAACCCAGACAAATGACTTAACAACTACTGAATCGTCTAAATTTATTACTGAGGGTCTTTCTGACTTTTTTGAATGGAGTACTGATTTAGAGGCCTGCTATCATGGTATACAAGCACTTGGAAATTTAACAACAACATCGATTCGTGAAAAGATTATTGCTGATGAGTTCCTTACTGAAAGAATTCGTGGTTTTGCAAACTTATCTCAAACTGATGGAAATGCTAAAATAAGTTCGGCAGCTAAAGCACTTTTAGATACTTTCTAAATTTTTTCTATTTTAAATATGAACAATAAAGAATATAAGTACTTTCTTGTACTGCTGTATTTTTTACTTTTAATGAGAGATTATTAACAATCTGTTATAGTTCTCACTGGGGCTTGGCACTAATATTTCATCATGGTGCAGATAATTATGCATAATTGTAGGGTGCTACGAAAAGGTTAGGGAGTTACCTAAATCTCTGTTAGAGAATTATTTCTTGTTTCTTTAAAAGTGTGACTGATTTATAGTACCAACCTATGAGAGAACTATGAGTTTGTATGAAGCTTAAAATAGTTTCTGTGTTTACATTCGATTTTCAATTTTATCACAATACATATATTTGACAGAAGCGCTGACTTAGCCTCAAATTTATTTCAAGTTTTCTTCAACTTTTTTCGTAAAATTTTATTAAAACTCACTTACATGGATGAGTTAAAGAGGGTATTACATTGTGACCGAAAAGTTTCCGGTCATAAATAAATAAATCGCAAAATTCTTAATCTTCATCAATATTTATTTTATCTCCTTCAAAATATGCTCCATTAGAAGCGATACACAAATGCCAACGTTTCTTCCAATCATCAAAACATTTTTATAGGCGCTTTCCGGTATGGCTTTGAGTTCCCTCTGCGAATTCTGTTTTACGTCTTCTATGGATTCAAAACGCGTTCCTCTGAGTGGTAATTTGAGGTTGGGAAACAGGAAAAAGTCACACGGTGCAAGATCAGGTGAATACGGTGGCTGTTCGATGGTATTTATTGAATGTTTGGCCTTAAAATCGTTGATAATGTTGAACAAATTGAGGTGAATCGGAACAAGCCGGGCGTTGACACGTCGCATACACAAATTGTCCACCAAAATCAAACGAGCCATCTCACGACCGATGCCTAGCTCTCGTGCTATCTCTCTAACACTCACATGAGGATTTTTGAACACGATTTCCTTTGCCTTTTCAATGTTTTCGTCGGTGGTAGAGGTCGAAGGTCGTCCAGAACGCGGCATGTCTTCGACGGTCGTACGACAGTCCTGAAAGGCTTTGTACCACTCATAAACTTGAGTTTTCGATAAAACTGATTCCCCATAAGCCTTTTGTAGCATTCGCAACGATTCTGCACACGAAATTTCGTTCGAAAAACAAAATTTGATGCAAACTCTTTGTTCAATATTTTTTTCCATTGTTTTTTTCGCAACGCACTACTGAGGTGAACTGGTTTCAACAGCTGCCGTAAACGAACTGTCTGACAGATCGCGCTCATTTTTGGCATAGTAATTAAGGACAGTGCTGCCAAACTACATAAACTTAAAATATCGAAAAATATACAGCGCGCGAATTTTAAATGAGAACCTCCGAAAACCTTTCGGTCACAATGTATTTAAAATTTTTGTAGATTTTTTCAACTTTTTCATTAGTTCGTTTTTTTCTTCTTATTAGTGGCATGTTTGTATCTATAACTCGTTGTACTGGTGCGATTCTGTCTTCTATAACTAAGAAATATTGAAAATTCATCGCACTTTGTGTTGTTGACTTATAAACTATAAGAGATGAAATTGTTCTTTTAATATGATTTCGTAGATATTCCATTTTAAAAACACTGTCCATAAATATTTCAAAGTATTTAAATATTTTTTAAGTATTTACTAAAAAAATTCAATTAAAATCATTATGCATATATCCTAATAGCACTATTACCATTTACTCCTGTCGTCCTGTTAAAAAGTTTGTTTTCAGTGCGAAATTATTTTGTTGTATTTGTACTGCGCTGGCAATGAAAAGCGAAACCTTATACTCTATGGAGCACCGCAGTGGAACCGCCTGTGGTGAAAATTATGAAACCTAATACTAAACATACTTAGACATTGTACATAAAGCTTACTAAAAGATAGCATTGTGAGAATTTAAAGTACTTCACCTTGAAATACACTTTATTGTTAGGCACTTTTAAATGAAGTCCTTAAAGCAATGAAAACTTTTTCCTTATTTCGAAAAGTTTCCAACTTAATTCCTCACAGTAGCTTAAGTATTGTATGCCCTCAAGTTAATCTGTTAACAACAGTAACAGCAGCAACAACAACAATAATGACAATAGCAGCAATAACTATTGTTATTTGTTGTTAGATGGGCAGGAAGCGTGTATTTCGCAGGAAAAAAGGTCTTCAATTTAACCCATCACCGCATTGCCTTTCAAGCCGATCATTGATATGAAAACATTTGTACGTGCATGTCACGTGAAACTCGTTGATTGTATCCTTTGCGCTTTAACATTTTGACATTTAACTTTGCTTGTCTGTCTGTCTGTCTGTCAGGCCGTGTGTCTGTATGTCCGTTTGTGCGTCTGCTTGTCTTACTTTCAGGCTTTTTTAAGGTTTCATTTGATTTCTTTTGTAATGAATTCAAGACGACGATACCAAAAAATGGGGTACAAATATTTTGTCTTGCAATGGGAAATATATATATATATATATTTGTATTATATATGCATAAAGAAAAGAGAAATGTCTAAATATAATATATTGAAATATACAAAAACTTTAGAGTTGTTGTTTTTGTTTATTTTGATGTAAGGATAATAGATTGTAAAAAGTCTTTGAGGCATTTTGAATGGTAATGGATTAGTTTTACATATTTTTAGTTTCTTATTTTCTAATATTTTTTTCCGCAAATATGTTATTACGATTTCTTTTTGGGCTCTGACTTAAGGTTCAATGTCAACTTCATTAGAAGAAATGCGTAAGTCAGTAATGAAAGGTTAATATTATTTTTGTCTCATGAGCATCAATTTGTCAGGGTTTAGCTTTATGTGTTAGGAAAATATATTTAAATTGCTTAACATAACTTACCTCCTTCATCAGTCATGACTAGAATTGTTGTTTCAGGTCCCAAGCCCTCAGGATTGAAAACCTGTACAGTAACTTTGTACTGCGTGTAAGTTTCCAAATTGTGAATTTCATGACTCTGCAAAATACAAATTTCATATGTAAATAAAAGTTTTATATTGTATAAAAATATATGTAAGATATATATTGTGCAGGAGAGGATTCAGCGATAGCAATTTCAAATTGGCATAGAATAATAATGTGGGTATATAATATAAGTTTTATTTTTTATGAGTATGAAATCTTAGTAATCTAACAAATTTCAAAATATATTCCATGTGAGTATACTGCTTTGATCCATTACTCTACGGTATGTATTACTTAAAATCCCTGCGATATATGACAGTTCGTAGACTGATGTCCTACGCTACAGTCGTATGTTTTGATCAACAATTTCATTGTGAAAATTCAATGTCTAGAAGATTGTTTTATCATTTGATTGTCAGAGATAGCGAAAATACACTTTCGGGATCTCCTTAACTTCATCTAGTAAACCAAAGGGTTTAAGTTGAACTAAACACAGTTCTCGTATTATGGTAAGAAGTTAGGAACGAAGTATTTTAATTAATCTTATTTTATTTAAGTTAAATGACTAAAAAGCACTTAGTTTATATAATAATCTCTTTGGACTATAGAAATGAATTGGTATAATAATCTAAGTTAAGTCAAGGAAAATCAGGGCAAATCTTCTTCTCCTCTTCTTTGTTGGACATTTTCGAAAATTTAATATTTGTGTAATTTGTGTAACTGCAAAGTGAAGTAAACTGCAATTTGAATTTGAAAACGAACTTAAATTATTTGTGGAGCAAATAAAGTCAAAAAAGTTTTGCAGCAAATCAAGTGTCGAAGTATTTGTGCAGGCAAATCAATTGAACTCCTGAAGTTATTCAATTTTCAAAAATAATATTTTCTGCATTTCATCATTTTGTAAAATGATTTTAGTATACATTTTTGGATTAATGCCTTTATACTTCTCTAATGTAATTTTCGTTTAACATTTGTGGAAAGTTTAATTTACATATACATATACTTTATAACATACATATATGGTACTTAAGATAAGTGTTTAATTGAAAACAGTGATAATAATATGGACTAAACATACACTAAATTTCTGAGAAGGTTCATTAGTTGCAAGACGTTGCCTTGAAAGGTATGTTAGATTTCATCACATTTTCCAAATCCACATATGGGCCAACTGGGCTTAGTGAAATCATTATATTAAAATAACATATTCAATTCAACTTAACATATAACAACTCAGTTTTTACACTTTTAGGATTAGATCCTTCTAAAAATATGCTAAAGAGCTTTTATAAGTGTAATTATAATCATAGTATAAAGTAAGTGAGACTATAAGAGAAGAATTACTTAAAATATATTTAATATATTTATTGGAATAGTTTCAGTTCAATTTTAGTTTCTAAATTGTAATTCAAAATCTAACAACCATTGCCTTTATATTTGGTACACTTAACAACTATTTATAAAAATGTATTTATGTTAGTTGAACTATAAATTCACTTTAATTTCAAATAAGTATCTTTACTTTCCGGAGTGAAATGCTCATTAGTATTGCATATCTCATTTATGCAAAATTGCACTTATACATCACTGTTACGATTATTATATGTGATGATGATTCTACGAGTTTACAAGGAATAATCGTTATCTGAGTCATTCGACTTGCCCTTGTGCATTCGACGAGATTTATGTTGTACTGGGAAAAATTAAATTTATCAAAGGTTCACAAACGCGGAAAACCTCAGAAGTAAACCGCACACAAATGTACAAATGTACGCGAGCGGTCATTTATTGAGGTTTACTGGGTCTGGTTTACAGACGTGCATATATTAAATCATTCCACAGTGTGGAGAATGAAATGAAATTCATGTCGGGATTTTAAAACGAATTTGGTGCATTCAAGTTTCGTTGCCACTGACTCAATTGTATGTATTCGGTTGCAATATTCGTTCTTTTGACGATAATAAAGATACTTTAATGAAAAAAAAAATATTATTTCAATATTTTGAAAATACTATGAAATATTCTTTTAAAGTTTTATTACTATTGAATTTATTTTATTTAATTAAAATCATCTTGTAATATGTAGTATTGATAACACTGGATGATAGGGTCATGAGTCATGGCCAATTTTATACAGAGATATTTATTTTTAACTTTTAATTTGGGAAAAGTTTTTATTTTTATTACTTTAAATTTATATATTAGTCCAAATGTATTGTATATGTATTTAAAAATGTATGTAATAACGATATTATTATGGAGTTCCTTAACTCCTTTTATACCACTGACAAGGATAAGATTATAATCGTTGTCTAAAATGAGAAACAAATCTAATTATTTCGAAGAAATGGAATAGATATACTGCCATAAGTCTGACTTAAACCCAAAGATATTGACCCGCTGTGATATCACTAAAAAATTTGAAATCATGTTTAAAGAAATTTAAACATGTAGAGATATGTAGAGGGTAGAGATAATAGTATTTTTGACCGGAAAACCACAATAAACAAGCAATGTCTTTAACGTATTGTTTGCGTATGTTGGTTACACATTAAAGACAGTGAAAACATTTGTCGGAAGAATTTTTTTTGTCCAGGTAATGGCAGAGTAGAAGAGGCAACATATTTCTGTTGCTCTACTGAGTCATAATTTTGGTAGTAACCAGGAAAACCACTTAAAAGCAAGCAATAGCGTTAGTACTTATGTAGTGGATTTTAAGAATTGGGAACCTATATTGTAAAAACGCTTTCTGGATAGGTGGTAAAAAAGCAGATGAGCAATACTCCTCCACTATGTCCACAACATTCATTGTGTGCATGCTATATTATGAAATATATTGCTGATTTAAAATTAGTAATGATGTATGCAGCTGTTTTTTGGTCGCTTATTTTGATCCTATTTATAAGATAGTGTTTTGTTACTGTAATAAATGCATAATACCATGATAGTAGTTCAGATTAGTCAGTTTATTTTAGACGCGCCATAATATACGATTTTGTATGACTTAAGTTAATAGCAAATTTAGTGATTCATTTTAAAATATTCAATTCAAATTTCCAGATTACCCGCGGCTAAGATGCTGCTATCATTTAGTTTAATTGATTTTATAAGAAGTTACATGCAAATTCTGGTCGACTCATCATTCAATTCACTGAGAAAGAAGGTTCTAATTTTTAGGAACGCTCTTCTTTTTTCTTACAGGAATTTAGTTGGCCCAAGTTAAAACTGTGAATTGACGTGATTATTGCTTTTACATTTTTGAATATTCTAGTCATGTAGCTTAACTTAACTGAGATGAAAAGTTTTGTTAATATCTAGTTTGATTATTTGTTATAAAAAGTTATGTGTTAGTTCTGGCCAGCTTTAAAGCTGGTAGGCTTATTTTCATGACCCGAAGCATATTTAAAATTAGTCAAATTATTCCAAACAACTCATTCAAAAAGTAATTACATGATAATATGAAAAACTTGATAAAATACTGAAGTAACACATAAGCTCTACCATATATGGAGGAATATACACTTTTTAACAAAAATACTGAATCTTTTAAAAAATTGTTTTAAAATATGAAAGTTCTGTTAATAATACATAAATATATATTATATCCTTCAGATTTGTAATTGACATAAGGTTCTAAAATTGATTGTAGGACTTCAGTTTAAAAAAAACATTAAAATGTTTTACTAGATTTATGAGTATCTTTTCATATCGTCATACTTTAGCCATTATTAGAAGCTAAAATGCACTGCGACTGCAAGGAAATGTTAAGTTCTTGTATTCTCTACACTTTTGTATTAAAAATTAAAAGATTTTTTGTGTTGTTGGCATACATATAATATCCATTATTTAAATATTTAGTAAATTTTTAAAATAAAAAAATTTTAATTGTGTTTTCATAATCGAAACTTTTGGATGATAATGTAAAATAGTGAATATCTATTAAAATTTATAATATGAAATATATGCATACGTACTCGGTTTACCCAACATAATATACGATGCACCATAAAGTGAGGATATTGTGTTATATATTCATAATACCGCAATTTATGAACAAACTTTAAACTTTTCTTTTGTGCTTTAATCCTTCGCTGCATGTTCAGATTAGGTAGAAATTTCGTTGTATATTTTAACAAATAAATCCAAATTTTTTATTCAATCCTACCGCATACCGTACCGCATACCCCACCGCACACCCTACGACGTACAGCAGCAGCGCAGCATATACTCGCATTTGTACTCAACTTCAGCTTTATTTGTGACACATAAAAGAAAAATATTATCTTGTTGCAGTTGCATTATCAACATCAGGTTTCAGTCGGTATTTTAGCAACATTTTATAGCAAAGTACGTAAATACTTTTATTTCCCTTTATTTTCCCACTATGAATTAGTGCGGAGTATCTAAGTTTGTGTGCATATAAAAAAATCGTAAAAAACTTTACAACGTACGTAATTTTTTCCAGCTCGAAAATGGAACTTAAGTTGCACGTTCTCGCTCGTAGTATAATATTTCAACATCAGAGCGTTATGCAAAAATGCACAGATACACATACTAACAATCACAAAATGTTCAGCAAAATGTTATATAGTCAAAAAAAACACTGAAAAAAATCAAAAAAAATAAAATAAAATTAAAGAAAAAATAAAAAACATATAAGATAAGGAAAAATATGCATTTGGGAGCGTATAAATCCGTACGTGAGCATTATCGCTGATAGTTACTGAATATAATTTTATATAATAAAAAAGTTAAGCACTAAATGGAATAAATAAATTTAAGTGCATAATTTACTTTCATTCTTATCGAATTAAATATTTGATATAATAAATAACACAAATTGTTTAGTCCTAATAATTTGTAAAGAAATTGTTTTCAATAGATTGTAGATTGTTGTTTTGTTTCCGCTTTTATAATTTTTAAAGATATGCATATGAGTAAGAAATACACATGAATCCCTGTTGAGAGTTTAATCAGATAAAAATACATATATTCATATTTTGTTAATTTACAAGTACAAGGCTGTTTCTTCTATAGTGAATTAGTAAGCTGGCGAAAAAAAAACTAAAAATCCAATATAACAAAGTTCTAATTGTAATCTATAGTCAGTATAGTATATACATGACTTCCTGTTGAGAGATTAATCAGATATATATATAATTATGTTATTATTGATACGAGTACAGGGTTGTCTTTTCTATAGCGAATTAGTAGCTGGCGAACAAAAAACTTCAAAAAACTATTATAAGAAAGTTTTAATTTCAATCTATAGTCAGTATAGTATACACATGACTCCCCGTTGAGAGATTAATCAAATAAAAATACATATTTTATTATTGATACGAGTACAGGGTTGTCTCTTCTATAATGAATTAGTAGGCTGGCGAGAAAAGTTAAGATTAACGAACAAGGCTTAAAAAAACGAAAATAACTAAGGTTTGTTTCGAATCCGTAGAGCTAAAAGTTTTATGTAGTGATCAAGTTTTCAAACAAATATTTTTCCAATATATTGTTCGGGGTTTGCTAATAACACATTTCAATGATGATGTATTTCACAAAGTATTTCATAATTCTGTATACTTTTTGATAACTAGTTAACGTACAACTGGAAATAGCTCGACCTTAGCTTGACAGATAGTCATTTTCAAAGCCTCTGCAGTTTGAAGACTATCCGCATAAACGCCATCCACCCAGCCACCCCATAAAAAAGTCAAGCGCTTATAAATCGCATGGTTTTTCTGGTTTATTTATCTTTCAAATCATGAAATAACAAGTTCTGAACAATTCTTACACAATAAATCCAAAACAAGGCGTTTTGAGAGACTAATGAAATCGTCTTCTTGATAGCACTTATCTTCTATAATCATATCTACAATTTGAAATCATGTTACTGTATCAATTACAGCGATCAAAAGTAATGGTTTATGACAAATTTTTGCCATTGTCAAATAAGTAACGGCGTATTGTACCTCTACCATATCAAATGCAATACCATAGTGGATTTTTTGTGATTGCAAAAGTCATAAGACAATTACTAATGAATTTAGTATGTCAACATTCCAGATGGGACAATTTTTGTGTTAGCATATATACAATCCGAAAAATGTGGTTATCAGTAAAGACAATACGAATAGTATATCAGTCTCATTAGAAAAGATATTCGATACGAAATATGCTTAGACTAATATCATCACTTTGAATTAAATTTTCATGATTTCAGCGCGTTCAGCGATTGATAAACGAATCATATTGTAATACGACACAACTTTCATCAGACATGTGTCGCATGTCACATGTCTAGTGTTGAATTTTGATAAGAAAGTAGATAAAGCTTTTATTTTATGTAACAAAAAAAAAATAAAAACATTTCATAAAAAAAACTTTATCTGTATAAGTCAATATAAGTCAATAAGAGTATACTGCAAACTTAGTAGCGTATATTTATAACGCTATTAGAAATATTAAAATTTAATTTTTATTTTTATTTCAGCAAAAATACCGGAATAGCCTAAAAACTGACTTAACGTGATATATATTTTCTTCGACATTTAGTCAGTGAAAAATATTAGAAAATTAAAAATTTTAATATATTTTTTCTTATTGTAAAAACCTTAAATAAATACAGTGAAATTCTGATTGCTTACGAATTCCTATGGCGATGCTTAATTTGGTATTCAATGTCTTAGGGAATTCATGCAACAAATTAAAAACAAATCATTTCTGTGAATCCTTAGTACGGAATCACTTAAACGAACCCGAAATGCTTAGTAACGATTCATGTAATTCAATCGGAATTTCCAACAAAACTTTGTACTTTCCTACTAAGATGCGTAAATTAGTTTTTAATGTTTGACATAAGCTTTAGAGTATTCTGACAACAACAATAACAACAACAATAGTAACAACAACAATTGAAATAGCGAAAATTGTGTCACACACCGAGAAGTCAGTGTCGTAGTATCACAGGTAAGAACACGAATTGCTCTCTAAGCATGAGATACTTTGAAATGCGCCAAAACATTTCCGAATTGTAGTTGGAATTGGATTTGGTGTTCGGAGTTTGGAGTTTGGGGCTGAAGTCAGTGAAGTTGGCACTTAAGTGTTTGTAGCAATGGCGATACGGCAATGGCAGTTCAGCGCAGTTCAGCGCAGCACACCCTTGACAGTTCCTGCGTTAAGTTTTTATCTCTTATTTGATTTTGGATTTTATTTAAATTTTGTTTTCCATTTGTCTTTTTGGTTTTGTTAAAATTAAAACCGAAAATGATATTCACGTAACATGACAGCAAATGAAAATAAATGACACTGAAAGGTAAATGTTGACGATGAAGCCCCGCGCCCCGCGCATCTAGTACCAAACACGGAAAACTGAGCACCGCCAAGCGATGCCATACCAGTGCAGTACCATAGTCTATTGCAAATACCATAGGAGTAACGCTAGGCGAAGGGCAAGTGACATTAACGAATGTAACACAAAAATGTTGGCTTTCCCATTGTCAGAAATTATAAGAATCAATTATGAATCTTTTGGAGCTTTTGTTAAAAATAATTGTTGTTGTTGTTGTTTTGGCACTGAATTCCGGATACGCTATTACAGGATTTAAGCTCTAAATGGCTTACAATTGTGGCCGACTTTTTTGTTGTCTGTACATGTGTGCGTGTGTGTGTGTGTGAGGACCTAAAAATTTTATGTACTTACCTCAACGGTGTTATCGCGTATGTAAATCTCTTTGGTATCATTTGGATCCCGATCTCGTGGTCTGTACGTGATGCGGTAGCCAAGAAATTCGCCAAGTATAGTGTCAGCTGGTGGGGGTTTCCATGAAATATAAACCGAAGTGGACGATGTGTTGTGGGCGGTTGTCGGTATTGGCTTTCCCGTTGGAGCTGCAAGTAATTAGAGTAGAAAAAATAAAAGCAATAATTTTTTAATATTTTTTAAACTTTTTTGTTTTGTTTTTGTTTTAATGCATAGCAAATATAAGTTAGAGTAGAAGTTATATTTTTCTCCGTTTTCAGTTTGAAGTTAAAAATGTATGAAGTGATTTGTGCAGTGTTTAAGTCTCAAATTTTAATAGTGTGACAGTGTCTGCGGTATTGTCAAGTTGCTTTGTGCCTTAAGTTTGTGTTTCCGTAGTTCGTCCCTTTCCTTCCTCGAATAAGATATTTTTTACAATTTCTTTAACTTGCTGCTTTGGAACTTTTTCCTACTGCATGCTTAGGCTTGAGCTTGCCAATCATTCTTCTCTGACATGATTTGAAGTTTCTTGGCTTTACTTCTGGAATCTTTTTCCAGAATTTTTCGTTGCTTTTTTTTGAGAATATTGCTTAATGATGCGTAAACTGCGTGGCTTGTAGAAATATTTTTAAAAAAGGTGTCAAAGCAATTTTTTTAGCTGTCATCTCGAGCAGTGCTTCAATGAGTACGTAAATAAATCAAAAATAGTTTGGAAGATACTAAACTTATTCAGGCTCTTGTAAAATAGAAGTTGTAGAAGAAGTAGTAGAAGTTGGAAATTTAAAATTTTATTTAAATTGACTAAACATTTTTGTAAAATGTGACTTAAAAGTATATTTGTGATGGTATTAATATTAACTTTATTATTTGAAGTGGATCTATAATTGTGAATAAATTAAATAAAGTTTATAAAAATTGCTAAATCGTGAAAATTATGGGTGAAACAAATATTGAATTATATTTTTAAGCACTACTTTAAAATCTAAATAGAACTACAACTGTTTTTTCCATGAAAATCATATGTACTAATATATACTAAATGTATACTAAATATGTACTAAATGGACAGACGTTTTTGTTATATGATTATGTATATAAGGCGCACTCCAACGTAAAGAGAAGTTTCTTAAAACAAGTTCTTGTTAGAGGATCATTTATTGTTAACTATAAGTCTTGATAAGTTAGAATACAAATTCATACACTATGAAAACTGCAAAACATTTGGACAAGTAGAAGCGGAGTTATTGTTAAAGTAGTTTAAAGTGATTGCCATATTCAGAAGGTTTCTAAATCGCAAAAAGGTATTCTCTCATCAATAAGTGCCTTATTTTCGAAACGGTTTAGTCTAAAACTACCGAATCAGGCTAATATGAAAAGTAGTTAGTAGTTCTGATGCGTTTTTTGACTATTAAGTTAGTTATAAGTATTGTTCAATGAGTGATTATTTTAATAGTTATTTCCAAAACAAATCATGTGTACACTTTATGTAAAATCGATAAATTGAGGTTTTTGAGATTTTTAACATGAAGTCAATGAGTTCCAATGATGATTTGGACTGATCTTCGACGATTTCAAGCATAGCTTTGGTGGAATCTATGATAATTAAACATTTCAGTTAGTAAATGACATCATTTATGTTATCTGAAAAGTTTTGTAATCCCATATAATACTCGTTCACTCTGTCACATTATAAACAATTATTCTATAAAGTTGCCTTATTAATTACTTTTACAAAATTTAGTTAGTTTTAATGGAGGGAGGAACGAGTCCTCCTAAATTAGTTAAAAATCCGTTTCGAATCCACAAAACCTCGCAATATCGGGTAATAAAGAAAAGGTCAAGCTAGAACCAGCCAGAAGCATTTATAAAGCCAATGCTAGAGATATCGCCGAGTGTGTTGAAGAAGGAAACTTAAGCCTAGTTCTGAACAAACCTGTACATTAACACATCAGGTGTTTTGGTGTCCTTTTTTCGAGAGCTGGCAGACATGCATTGCAGGTATTGACTTGGAACAGGTCTAGTGCCCTGTAATGATAGGTATTAGCTTATATACCTCTGATTTGCTTCTGTGTAATACGTCAGAGATTCTACATTTGGAATAAATTGGCCATGTAGCCCTCGACCCGGCTGCTGAGGTGACATTCAAAAAGTTTATTTTTGTAAATCTTTCACTGTCATTTCAAATGCAAAAATTAAAGTAAAACTTTAAAGAGGTTTTCGAACAGAAGTGAAACAACAACAAAAATTTATTTTTTTGTTTAATACTTTAATATTATGAAATTTTCCGAATATTATGATATTTTCATAAGTTACCAGCAAGAGATCTATATACAAGACCTATTCTTTAATATTAGGATTGCCTACTATATATGTATTCGTAAATTCAAAACTGACTTAAATTACATTATTCGTTAATAACAAGCTTCTATATGCAGGACAGTATTATTGTAAAAATACTGCTTTGAGCAAAAAACCAATTATTTATCTGAATAACCAATATGTACTTCGATATGGAAAGCAACTTTAACATAAATTTCAACAATAACGCATATGCACGTGTAAAGTTTAAGTATTCCAATTAGTCCTGTTAAATGTGCATTAACGCAAATATGCTTCCATATCCTTGAGCGAAAATATTATGCACCTTTATGTTGTATTTAATGCGAACACCGCAGGCATGCGGTATTACTAGTTTAATAAAAGTACCGCAACTTTACCGCACTAAGAACTTCAGGACAAAGCAGCTGTTTGCATTCCTAACTAACCGAAGGCCTCATAAAATTGGTTAATTGTTGATTGATTGCATCGCATGGTTGTGGAGACGCGGCAAATGAATTTAAATTTCTGATTGCATTCTATGTTAATTGTTTAATTTATTTATATAAAATAGATACCTGTGTATCTAAATAAATAAATGTATCTGTAGGAAATAAAACATATACCGCAAATTCAAATTCTTTAAAACTCGAAATAGTCCTTGTGTAATTTTTGAAGAGAAGTCTGTATTTTTGTTTAAAAATTTAAAAAATATCGTGGCATCAAAATTTTGCTTATTATAATTTTATTGTAAGAGTTGAATGGATTTCAAAATGAGTTATTGACATACAGCATATATATTCAAATATCCTTGAAAGCGGAAGTCATTTCTAAGGGCTTTCAATTGATTCTATTTTGTAACACGTTTTTTTACCCTTTTATTTTGTGTTTTGAAAAAACTCAATAGCGCCATAAATTTTATTTGCTAACACAGTTTCAGATTGTTTATAGCTGCACATCATTTCTATTTCTATTTCCATTTTCATTTTTAGGCTATTCAGCGCTATATCTATGAGCGGAAAAACTGTTTGCATTTGTACGAGAATGAGTACTGAGTCACACATGTTGTCGGGCTTAAGGACCTCTCCGCGTTCATGCGTCATTTGCTGTGTTTTACATGTTGCGCGGTTGTTACCGAACGCACTTGTGTCAATATTTGACAATTCGCTGTTTATATCAATTTTATATGAGCGCTCATAAAACCGCAATACACCCGCAGATACACGTAGGAATACATTGCATAAATATTTAAATACTTCTCGGGAATTTTTTGCCTTTATTCTGGCTCCTGAAACATACTTTCCCAACTGCATTTAAGTATGTAACAGTTTTGACAGCTAAAGTGCGAGTACTTCGGCTTGAAGTATCGCATCAATTGCCATTGTAACATGTTGCATGCGCGTTAAAATTCTAAGTGCTAAGTGTTCAGTCATTGAATTTATCAAAATTTTAAAATTTAAATTCAAAATTTAAAATTTCGTTAAAAACACACAACATACGAACATACGGATGTATATCCGTATGTATCCGTATGTTGTGCGCACACAATTGCAATAAAGCGGCATACACTGCGTATGAGCACCAATGGAAAGTGCTACCGCATAGCATAATGTTGCTATAAATTCTCAATAACTTTGTGTAATTATTGTCGAAAATTAACGCGTTTAGTCTGCAAACTTGGTTTGCGAGCGCTGAAAATTGAAAATGTTACGGACCTACCAATCAACCGACTGTGCTTTGCTGGTATTTCTTTTTGGTGTGAAAAGCTACAGTCATTCGTTAATAAAGCCATTGGTGGATGCACCCTTCCAGCAATTCCCTGCATGCGGCTCCACTCGTGTGTCGCTATAAAATGAGGCTGTAATTTTAAGTACGTCGGGTTTGTTTTGATGTCATGTTTACAGTTGCTTTATCATGATTCGAAGGTGTTATTGATGTGTCCCGCGCACACAATGAGTGCTATATTGGTTGAATGTAAAGGATATTGCCGGAGTGTAAAATAATTAAATGTAGTTTGCCTGGTTTATGGTGTAATTGAGCAAAGTCGAAAGGCAGCAGTTAATATGGCTGCTACAATGGTGCAAAGGAGCATAAAAATAAATTCATTGAAACTTTAATGAATCACTTTTGCTGATACGGAAGAACAAAATAAAATAATTAAACGACTTCGGCTTAATTTGTAGTTTTATGATAAGCCTGGCAAGTCAAAAGGCTTTAAATTTTAATCATTTCAGTGTTGCTACTAAAACTGAAGAAATAAAAGCAGTACTGGATTGAGTTTTGTAGTTTTACTTACCTTCTCTCAATGTGACAATGTAGTAGGACTCCTTGGACGGCGGACTTATGCCTAATTTGTTTACTGCAAGCAAACGAAAACTGTAGACTGTGAAGGGTATAAGTCCAGTTACTTGATATGATGTTGTATTTGTTTTTGTAAATATTTGCGATACTTGGTCCCAAGGTCCATTCTCACCCACTCTGCAAATGGAGAAGGGAATAAAAATTATTTTAATATTATTATAAGTAAATAATTATTGCTATTATTCCAATAATTATTCTATGAAATAAATACATAATCAAATAAAAAATACTTATTGATTTATAGCATAAGTGAAACTAACGTAATACATCTAAATGACAAGAAAGTACTGGTTATGATTCCTTCGCAATTTGGAAGAAATGAATTGAAAAAGCCGAAAAATTATTGTTCACTTGAAAAAAAAGTTATTTTAACATAGGTATAGGATGAATAGATTAAAGAAAATGAAACTCTTACAAGTGACTAAATTACTAAAATCATCCCTGATATATATAATGTATTTCTCGTGAAGAGTCATATTTTATCTTCTATTTTTGTTACTATTTTCCATTCCAGAACACAAAGAATTGAATAAGGAAACTCTTAATTGAATTTATTGGTGCGCTTTTATATAAGCATTTCTAAATCGCGAAATTAAAAAGTAAATTAATATCCCGAAACTGCCTCTAAACTAAGTCACTATAATAACGAAAAATGCTTTGATCTTTTATTAAATGATTTTCACTCGTAGTTAATTAAAATTCTAATAAAAAATAATTTGGCTCATTTAGAAAATTACTTTGAGAGATTAATACACACTAATATATTAATAAGTTACTTTATTTTAAGCTTGTTTAACTTTAATCTATTATTATTAATTATTAGATGCATTCTAATTAGTTTCGTTATTAATTAAATTTCCAATGAAACGTCGTAGTTTTCGGAAGTAAAATTTTTAGTGTAATTAGTAATGATATTAGGAAATAAATAATAAAAAAAATTAGAATAAATTTACTTAAAGGTATTAGTTAAAAATAAAAACGAAACAATTTTATCAAAATATTTAAGAAATCAGCAATGGAAGCTGAACTATTAATTAAATGCTTTTGATTAACATAAGAGAGCTAAAGAGTTTGTGCTTATGTGGGACTAAAACTATATTAATAATTACTATGATTTTGTACTAATCCTCCCTTTCATCTTTACTACAAATATCTCAACACTTTTCAAACATTTCTATAATCTTCTCACATAACGAGACTTGCTGGGTGTCGTTATGTAGATCTCTTTTTAAACCAAATTCATTTTCCTGAAACATCTAGAGAATCATGAATAGTTAGTCGCCGCTAGGAGCTGGAATACGTACGCTGTGGAAGGAATTTAGGGAACAGTTACAAAAGCATGACATTGGTGCATTGTGTCACTTTATGATAAGACTCAAAGCTTTAAGAACTACCACTTAGCTTTGGCAATCCAAAAAAAAATTCTACAAAAGAAGGTCTTGAAGTTGGCTAAGATCATCTAAAAAATAAGCTCCTTCATATTTAGTTGATGTAACAAATACGCTGAAGAATATATGAAAGACTTTCTTTATTGTTCCCAGAACTGCAATGGGAATGATTTAGTTAGAGATTTATCCTTCTGTCATGGTTCCAGCTATGACTATTTCTACAAACTTACAACAAGGCTGTACGATCGTGGGTATATTCAGCAAATAAATGGTGATTTTGTTAAAACAAAAGTTTCACATAATTTTCAAAGAAACTCTAGTTAACAGTATTTTCTATTGCTAAGAAGTAAATACTACATTTTTATATTTTTCGTTTCAAAAATATAGATATATATATACTTGGAATGTTATTAAATTTTGACAAAGGTCTTACAAAGATTGATAGTTGATTTTCTTCTAAAAGGCGCAATCTATATATTAAATTAACAAATTTTCTCTTAGCTAAAGCAATTCAACAAAAATGATGGTGAAATTTATTTTTTCATAATATTCCATAGAATATATTCTAGAATATACTAAGTAACTCATTTTACACCAATGGCTTAGATAACATTAAAAGAATATTAGCGTTTAAGGATCATATTACATAGTTGACATGTACCGTGAGACTTAGAGACGAAGAAGTTTTCCTCCAACGTATTTAGTTTGGGGTAAAGAAGAGTAAAATGCATTTTTGTAGATAATATTTAGTACGAACGAAGTATCTAGAATTTCTTAAGTACCTATTCTGTAAAACTGTTTGTCAAAAAACTCAATGAAAACTATGACCGAAGCAGTTAGTTGCCATACGGCATGTGATTTGCTTCTGCTACTAAAACTAGTAATACTTCAAGGAAGAAGTATTGAGGCAGTTATGGTCACAAATCAAAATTTCCAGAATTAGTTGATAGTTTCGCTTGATAAGATTACGACTAATATACGGTGGATTCGATTAAGTGTTGATATACAAATATAATAGTTTCTAAGGCGACAAAATACATATTGAGCGATTGATATTTATCCGTTATTTTATGTAACCATTATGCATACGTTTTTCAAGGCTTAAACAGTGTACCAATAGTGTATTTAACTATATTTAAGCATGCTTGAATAAAGATCTACAAAATTTATTTAGTGATTAAATCAATTAAACTTTGTAATTAAACAAGAGCACTTAAGGTATGTCGCAACTCGTTCACACGAGAAGTTAATTATAATGTATAAAAGCTATCATCACATGGCAATAGATAAGGTTACCTCATCTAATAATAATTCAATCAAGTGTTTTATTATTAGAGACAGTAAAAGCAGTAAAAGTATAAACAATTGTTTAATTTTGACATATGAAAATACTTTGATTTTTGATGAAAGCAATTTAAATTTACACACTCAAATTAACAGGATACGTTTACATTTTTAATTAGCACTTATTTGTCTTTAGAACTTCTTTTGTTGATCTGAGCAGGCAAACAAACTCAAAATCATGAAATAATATTTATTTGCACAATAAAGCACATGTACGGATCGGAAGGAAGTAGATGCCTCATTATAGAAAAACATTTGAATGTAAAACGACACTTTCGTGTATTTATTTAAGTGCAAATTAATTATGCTTTTATGCAAACGAAAGTCGAATCAGAGAAAAATACAAATATTGTTTGCCTAGCAATTATTTTATTTGTACATAGAAAGAAATCCACACAAAGCCAAGGGCGAGAACAAATACGAACGTGCAACATTCAACAATTTTCAAAAAATTTGGTTAAATTTAAATGATTGCCCCAAATGAAGCAGCACGTGAAGCCCTTTTTGTGAGGTGAAGAAATAATAATTTTACTAAAATAAACTCAAATGTTTAGACATTGTGCAGTCAATTAAAAATAGCATAAAATTAAAAATTGTAATTTCATCTTCTACGCTCCTTACAAGCCAAAATCGTACATAAGTGCTACACATAAGCTACACATAAAAGAGTTCCCATGCCTAAATTGCTGCTTTAATGAATAAATTTTCATATAATTTAGCAGCGTTTCAGGGCGAAACATAAAAAGGCACAAGACACAAGGCACAAGGCAAAAGGCAGAAGGCAAAAGTGTAACTTACAAAACAAGGTTGCCAACAGCAATGCGAAATTTTTAATTAAGTTCATCATGAGGCCCGAAATAAAAGAAATTAGCACAATTCAACCCATTGAAGCCGAAATACTGAAAAATTGCTATTCGTACATGCAGAAGAATATGTGCACATGAAGGATTTCATTTCAATAAAATTAATATAAATATTTTAATATTAAAAAGCACAGAAAATATTCCATACGTGAGTATATAAATACCTATATTAACCCATGATGCTTAACCAAAACAAAAAAAAAAGAATACGTTTTGAACCATCCGCCCACGGTTAAATAAATCAAAGCAAACCCACACGTCCCCACAAAAGCCAGACATACTCGTACAAGCAGCACCAATTGTGGGTTTCGTGTTGTGCTTTAAACGCTGTTTTTGTGTTATTACCACGCCTGCGATATTTTTATGCTGTTGACCATTTTTTCATAAATAACTGATTCGTTTTGCATTAAAATGAAGTTTTGCGGCAAATAGCTCAGAAAGAAAATGGACCCCTATGCCGCGGTCTAGTATCACAATCACAGTCACAGTCACAGTCACAATCATAGTCACAATCGCAGTCACAGCCACTGTTCTGGTATGCAGCACAGCGAGAGTGCAAAAGTAGGTAGACCAGAAGATTTTTGTTTTATGAAAATGGAGTAGAAAAAGTATGTAATAGAGAGAAAGAGGCACAAAGAATGCATTTTTCAACGTAACCACATTTTTATTTAATTACGTTCTGCTGACTGCATAATGAGTTTAATTATATTATTTATACACAATTTTTGCTTATGAAAAAGAGTATCCTTTGAGCATTGTAAATAAGTCAAAATAAAATATACTAAACCTCAAAGTAGAGTTCCATATTCCAACAGAGTCTCACAGTGATATCACAGTATGAGATGGGAAGTTCTTACTTTTTGTGCACTTGCAAGAAGTTTTTTGTGGTTAAAGAACACATGGAAGGATTTCTGTCGAATGAGATGTAAGATTGAATATTCAAGTGTATGTGAGTTATTCATTAAGCACTGCATTATCATTCCTTAATAATTTTTTAAAAATTATACTAAACCAATAGTGCTATTCCTAAAGTACTATATAATCACTTCTTTATATTTTTTAAAAATTACACTAAACCAATAGTGTTATTTAAGCTCAAAATAAATTTCAGATATAACTACTATGTATGTTCATTAAACTAATTTTAGTGCTCAATAATGCTAATTAAATTAATTTTAATTATTTTTTTTTTATTTTTAGTTATTAATTCCTATTAGTTCAAAGCCACTTAGCGAACATTGATATATAAATGGTATTGTCGACCAAATATTTTTATTCCTCTCATATGTGAATGCAATTAATATTAAAAATATCTAAATGTATAGTACATAGATATAATGTGCTTTAATATATATGCATGAGATATATGGTATATATTATTGAAATTCAAAAAATTCCATTTTTTATATTCAGTATAAAAAATGAGTATAAATTTTAAGCCGATTAAATTTGTATTTTCAGATGATATAAAAATCCGATCAGGTTCAATTATAAGCTGATAAAATGGAATTGATTGATTTGTTACAAACATATGCATAATACTATATATATACAAACATATACATAATACTAAACATATATACTATATGTTTACATACATATGAATAAATGCATACTATTTATTTGAAATTGGCTTACTGAATATTAAAAATTCAGGAGGTAATTTCTTGGATTAAAAACTTTTGGCTCATATTGATTGAAAAAAAAATCAATCCCTAGCTATTGAAATCATAATATCTCAGAAAAAACATTATACAAAAAGTCATTGGTATCTGCTAAAACTACAACTTTTAAATTTTCTTCCTCGGTGTTTCATTTCTTGTAACTTCTAATATATTATTAGGGGAATAAGATTATGTCTAACTGTAGAGTGGCCGACGAGTAATGAGTATGAAGTATGAAGAGATGAATTGTTAGAGAATAGTTTTAATCTAGAATTCTTTGATAACAATCCTAGCATATACTATATAAGTTAGGGCTTAAATTTCAAGGCATTTCAAGCTTTCACTTATACCTTTTTATTTAGGACTTCTAGCATAATAAGTTGATATAAAAAGCGGAAATCCTTATATACATTTGCCAGAAGCATTGTTGTTTTTATGATCTTTTAGAAGCAGAATTTTTTTTTTTTTTGATTAAATAACGAGTTCGTACAATTGTTATAAAATTAAATCAAAGTGAAATTTTTAGGTTAAAAAGTTTAAGTTTTTTTGCTTAAAAAAGCAACTTCCTGCAAATTATTTGTAAGTAAATTTTAGCAAACACTTGACAGTGCTGTCACTTTATCTGTTCCCAGGAGCTTGCGAGATTTTACGCTTCATTAATTTGGGAGCACAATTCCAGATACACAGAAACCCAGCAGCATTAACAATGAAAGTAGAAAAAGTAGAAAAAATTTGTATCTATAGCATTGTATTTAAGGAAACTAACATACACGTATACACACATATTCATAGAACGAATTACATAAAGAGTAAGTGTGTCATTTTAACTCTTTACCCTTGTGAGATACGTTGAATATGTGTCAATAAGTTAGCAAACGTATAAAATAGCAATAATTTTTATGACAAATCAACACTATAGCAGCTGTGCCACCAAAAGCGCAAAGGGAGCGAACAGAAACAATTTCCACTATTTTATTGAGTTTAAGCTGTCGAGATGGATATGTTGTATCCTCTTTCAACATTTTTATTTGTTACTTTTCATGTAATAGTTTTTTGTCAGCACTTTCATCATCATCATTGCCGTCAACGTCGTCATCGTCATCGTCGTCCTCATCGCCATCTCGAATCACCATCTTTATATTGGCTCCAGCATTCAGCAGAGTTTGCAATTTCATTCTGTTGATATCCCAAAAGTATGCTTCAAATTTTTATATATTTGTTTGTTATGCGTTCGCTGCAATTTTGTTTTCGTTTTGTTGCATATATTTACATTGTATTTGTGTTGCTGTTTCAGCGCCAACACATGCATCCCTACACAAAGTACAGCTAACTAAACCAGGACCAAAATAAAGAGTGTAGAAATGTAAATTAAGCAAGTAGTGTCCTTCCGTCATTTACCATCTTCAACGCGGGCAAGCAAGGCAAACAAATCACCATTACGTCTTCTCACGACCATGAGAATTTGCATAATATGCCACGCATTATGCATACAGCAAATGAAAGTTCCTTTTTAGGATTCTATAAGTTACACGATTTTGAAGCGCTATGTTTCTTGTAGTTTCTAGTTTCTTAAAGAGTTGCAAGTAAGCCGAACGTCAAGTAGCTACTACACTTTTTGGACGACCACGTGTCACTTTATCTGACATTAAAGGAAATGGATAAGTTGTCATGAAGGTGTTCCAGAAAATTGAACCATGTAAGTGTAACTTAAGTGAATTCATGAAAAATTTGTTGATATTTTATTAATCAAACTCATTTTCGCAGATATGTCACTGCTAAGTTTGTATTGAATATAAGTTTTGTAAGTTCAGTTAGAAAGTTTGTGCTTTTTTGTAATATTTTTAGGTGGAGAAATAATGAAGTATTGATTGAATGGTGACATATGAATATTTACAAATAGTTTATAAAATGAAAAGGCATGAGCCCATAATTAATCAGCTATTTAATTTCGATATATTATATGCAGTAAATTATATGCATTTCAAATATGCTTTATTTCTCAGTGAAATTAAAATGCCCTGAGCATGTACACAAGTCGGTTTAAAAATTCGTAGAATTATTATATATTTCACAATATCATAAAATTGAAAATATCATATATATTACCATACCAACACGTTTCCAGTGTACGCGGAAAGCGCAGCGAAATCGCCTGAATATGTCCTTCAACTTGAGGCACTCATATAACCCAAATTGCAGAAAAATTGAGGATGCCACTGGTTGCAAGAGGAAGGAAAAATGCATGAAACTTAATAAAAACGAATGCCAATGATAAAATGATTTTTATTGAAATCATGTTGGCATGCATCAGTGAATTGAAGTGAACGGGACTATAAGAGACAAGATGACGCGATTATTTTGTATGCATACAAAGACAAATGATTGACTCGCCACTATTGTGAAATAACAAAAGAAATAACAACAACAAAAAAAATTATTTTATTTTATTATTTGAATCGAAAATAATTCACTGGTAGCAACAATTAAAAAGGTTTATTATCCCTATTGATGCTTCTTTCCAGTTTTTGAAATCATGTTAATACTGAAACTTTTCCAGCATTAAATCACGCATCATTACTTATTCTTACACCGTCATGCATAGATGTCTGACTTCTTATTCGCACTAAATGGTGCAAAGAACTTTATAGTGTATTAGTCCCGCAAGGCTTTGGTATTATTACACATAAATGCACCAAGTTTTATGCAGTTGTTTAAAATGTTTGTAGTGCACATCACTGCCAACCTCCCTCTATAAGTCTTGATTATTCTCTGCAGGATTTTATGTTGGCAACGTACGAGCACTGCATTTGCGTTTTTATCGTTTTACTTACCGTGTTTCGATAATGAAATGCGTCACAGGTGCATTTCTGGGATGCTGCGAATGCGCCCATGATAAATTTACTGAACGCGATGTGAAACTTATCAGTAAAGGTCGTTCAGGTGGATCAGGCACATCTGTAAGTAGAAATGTGTTAACAATAAAAGAGAAAACGTAAGTACAGTTGAAAATTTGTAATATAAACATAAAAATACCAACAGTAATGAAATCAGTGGAATGGAAATAATTTAAGAGTTATTGTTCCAAGACTATATAAAAGTAGGTCAAAAATGTTAATGGATCGTGGGTTAAATCAGTTGCTTATTGGTGTTAGCGATAATAAAACGGAATATATTTACTTTACCTATATTTTATAAGAAAAAATATAAAAATACTTTTATTACCCGCACTCGTATAAGTTCTAATCTTATATAGTTATCATTATCAACATTTTTTTATAGTATTTTTGAAGAAGTTTCATTAGCATAGGTACATCATTTCTTAAGATATAAAAGAAAACTGAAAACTGGATATAAACGGGTGGATTGAACATATTTGTAGTTAGTTATATTATAAATTCTAAGTAGTAAATACAAAAGGATATTCTCAGATTCTATCAAGAGATTTTGGTAGTTAGTTAAAGAATGTGATTAGTATATTCAAAGAAATCGAAAATTAGAAAAAGTTTGAGAAGGAGGCAAGGAAAAAACTGTTGTAAATTATACAACAATACTTTTGTTGTTAATCAGAGTAATGACTTGAATTTATCATTACACAATAATAATAAAAAAGTTCTATTATAAACTAATTACTTTGAAATAAAGTTTCGATTTCTCTTAATGATCCTTCAGCTAGGTATTTCTAGCTTAAGCAGAAGGTTACTAGTTTGCCTGTACTATGTTATTGCACTTATATAGACTTTAAAGGAACTAGAAATTGGGAAGTAGTTAAATAATTATTGATAGCTCATTTCAATCCCTATTCAGTTACACCCTTTTAGTCTACATAATTGGAAGGTTAAAATAGAATTCGATTTGTTAGAATAGAATATATATGCTGTACAATATAGATATGTATTATAAACTGTGTACTTAAGTAGTATTCATAAGAATACATTAATTTTGTTATTAACTATTAATTAATTTTTATTAACTATATAGAGATACAATTAATCAATTAATTAAAATATCAATTTTAAATAAAATATATTTCTGATATCTCTGCTATCTTCAATAGTTCCTTTTGGAGAACAAATTATGTTAATCAGTATTAAAAAATAATTATTAATTCTATTAACCTATTTATAAATAATATTTTGCTAAGCGGTCTTTATTATTATTAATCCGTTTATGATAATAGAGTTTAAAACCGTGGCTGCTTGTTACCCTATATTTATAAATTTTACTGGATTAAAAAATAGAGTCTTGAAAGGGAATATATTTACTTTCGTGACCATAAAGATAGGTAATATAATAAAGATTTGCATGTTCATTTGGAATAAAAAAGGATGTAGTATAAGAAAATTCTTAGTCCAAAAATTATTCTGTATCAAGCGAAATTTATTAATAGACAATACATCATTAATGTATATTCCCGAATACTGATCGTCATAGTAAAATAATTATTTCATCTTTATTAATTTAGTGAATAATTTTTATTTTATTTTTCAAAAATAAAAATTGTGATTTTCAGTTTACTTCAGATGTATGTAAAATGTACTTACCCTGCACCAATAGATCCACAATGGCTTCTGGTATATGTCTGTCATTTACTAGACAAATATATTCAGCGGTGTCGGAGGCAATTGCTGGTACAAACTGTAAGCCAAAATTTTCAGTGAAAAGTTGTATCTGCAATAAAGAGAAATAAGAATATTAAAATATAATAATTAAAATTAAGTTTATTAACTTAATAAGAGATGAGGCTTAATTATGTTAAGTAACTTTCACAAACTTCAACTAAAATTTTCATTTCCTCCATGAGCAACTAGCAATTCTAAGAACTTGTGCCCGTATGTACCTTACCTTACCTTGCCTTACCTTGCGTTACCTTAGGATACATTAAAAACTCTTTTATGTCCTCAATATTCATACTACAACAATGAGGTGAAGAAAAAGAAGTATATCTGAAATATGTCTTCAGATAGAAAGCACTTTTCTCTTAATTATGCTTTTGAGATTTAAAATACAATTATGTGCAAATATTTCCATTAGCAAGGCATGGAGGATGTGGAAATGCACTACTTCATTGGAAACTTTTACTACACAAAATTTTCTGCTACTTTTATAATTTTTGCATAGATTCGTATATACGTTGGCTGTGCAGGTATCTATCTTTTAGTAATATTTTACATATATGCAATATATATATATCAGTAGGTAAGGGCGTGGCATACGAAAAACTTTTCAAAGCATTATTTGAAAATTATGTGTAAAAAAGTTTCAGAAGTTATGACGCTGAGGTGCGTGTAAAAGCTGTTAATAAAATTGTAGTTGTGTGTGCAACTAAGCCACATACGACTGTCACGCCTATAACTATTTTTAATGTTAATAATTTTGAAAATTTCACAACTAGTGGAACACTTTCTTTACTTTCGTATAAATTTTGAGTTCCTCTCTTGCTGTTATTCAACTACTATGTGTACTATTTTTTTCCGTCTTCCTTAGCTTAAGTACACACACGGGAGTCCTGAATTGAAGGTAGCAGCTGCAGTCATAAGACTACTGATTAAGGATACGCGTGCCGACTATCACCACTGCACTGAAGATGTGTTAAATAGCGCACTGGGACATTTTAGTTGCACTGCCAGTCCTATCCAAATACCAATTCACATTATTCTTCTCTACTAAAGGCAGCAAAAATCGCTGCGATGTGTATTAAAAGTTTTCACTTTAAAGTCATTTGTATTATTTCACTTCGGTAGTGTTTTTGTTGCCATATCCATGTGCCAACAACCATCACAGGAGCAGTAGTAGTGGCAGTAGTCGTAGCAGCAGCAGCAAACGCAGCAGCGGCAGCATCCAACACAGTATCTACTGCGTCCTCTCATATACAGTTTTTAGTGCTTTTGCACTGTTGTTGGAGTTACTGAAGTTGCTCCGGCTACAGTTGCTACTCTTAGTTAGCGGAGCTATTAACTTTTGTTTTATGGATGTTGGTAATGATTTGTGTCTCAGTTGAGAAGTTGTGAAAATTCTGCATGGAAAAAATAACACAAATGAAGGTAGCCAGGAGTGCGACTATGGAATGAATAACATTTCTTTGGACTTAGTCTAAGCTTACACGAGGTGTACAAGCTATTAAAATGATTTACTTGATAGAAGTGATAATTTTGTTTTTCTTTTCCCTTCACAAAAATTTTTTCTTTATTCTGCATTTAAAAACGCTGAGGACTGTAACTCGAATGGAGATTGGAAATTAAAGCTGGTAAACTACTGAGCATAAAAAAGTTAAGCTGATAGAAATGAAATTTATAGCTTCACGGTCGAATTAAATACGAAATTTAAATTTCAAGAATTTAAATTACCGATTTTATTTCCACGATGCGACTTTTTGTGAAGTATGCAATGGTGTGAAGTTCTTTACGGCGGGTTTGTGGTAAAATTTACACATAAATGAGAAACTTTATTGCACAAAACTTTTTTTATTAATAGTAAAACGGTTCTGATATTTGGTATTGGTATTGAATAAATATTCTCTTTTATAACCTACACATTCTTGTAAAAAGCGTAGAAGGTAATCAAGTTTGTCATTAATCAATAAAACCCTAAATCTATTAATAAATGAATCGATTTAGCGTTGTCTATCGATTTCTATTATAATAAACAGATATCAGACATTTTCGGGAAGTAGGAACTAACACTTAAAGCAGATACTTCATAGAATTGAAACTATAAGAAGAAAAGAGGATCATTATAATTGTTTTCTTTATTAAAAGAAATGGATTTATACCGAATTATCTTGAAACGCGGGAATTGTTGTAAATCTTTTGGTTATTTATAGTAACTGAAACAAATATGGCTAAGCCTTTCATATATTGTGAAAACACTTAGGTCACAGTGTAATAGCTGATTATTAAGAAACTATAGTGTAGTTGTACACATGTCTAGTACTTTTGGCAGGACTTGATGACTTTATAGACTTATGACTTTATAATGTCAAGTGATAGTGCTGATAGCAGAGTGGATGTAGATGGCAGAGTAACTAGCAAGGTGAAGAAAGTAACAGTACAAAAGATTTTTGCTTGAAAAATCATGAGAAAGAAATGTAACAAACCGATCGAGCTGGAAATTCAAGTATTTTAACTAGTCAGTTTATGTGTTATTGACATTATTAGCATTAGCTTAGAGTTACCGAAGGTAAGATTCTTAGTGAAGTGAGTTAATTTAGTCCATTTGCGTAACGAGACGATAATTTTAGTGTGGGTTTGCTAGATTTAAAAAGTGGCTTGATTACCATAGTGGTTTCTTGCTGGGTTTTTTTTTAAAACATATATACTTTTGTTTAATAGTTCAAATTTAAGCTTTTAGGAATTTATATAGAGTAATTAAAGTTGAATTTACAATTTTACAAAAAGATGAGTCATTTAAGTTACTTTAAGTTTCGACCAACATTTTCAAATTTTTGGAAGGGGCAACTATTGTTCAGAAGAATGTTAATATGCAGTACAAAGAAAAACTATCTAGAAAATTAATTTCACCAGAATTTTTTTGAAATTTGATTGTTCAATGGAAAAATAATAAATTTTCAATGAACATTTAAATTGAATTTGTTTGTTTTTCCTGTTTGTGCTCAGTTCTATGAACAAATCAATTGAAGAAAATTAATTAATATGCAATGTAAATAATATTTAAATTTCTCTATAAAATTGTTTTAAATACAAAAGTTTTGAAAAGGATGCAGTTTTTACAATTACGTTTTTATTGCATTCATTGTTGTTGGTAAATAAGAAATAAAATTGCTTAAAAATTGACTCTGAAGTGAAATCAAGCAAAAGTTTTGAAATATTCTTAAAACAACAAAATGTGCATTTGAAATAGAAATTCTATTGAAACTATAGAAAGATGTAATAGTTTCAATAGAATACAGGGTAAGAGAGATTAATTAACTTTATAAAATAATAAAATTCAACAGAAATTAAAATATGTACCTAGATATAAATTTTAATAAGAAAAAAGACGAAATTAGATCACATGACTGTGATATTTTCACCTGTGAGATAGTTTACTTATAAGCAAAAATGCAAATAAATGCTTTCAAAGAAATACGGCAACATAGTTATTCTTTTTTCTTATAACTAGAAGTAGTTCATTTACTATTTAAAGGCTTTTCCTTTTTTTAAGTAACATGAGTATTAGTTATCTGACGTGGTTAACTGCCAAAAGACCATTGATCTCAACAGACGATCATATCAAGATAATGCGCCTAATTGGACAAAACTTAGTCGGTATCCATTGAGGTTATATGTTCGGATATAATTTAAATTTTTTGTAACAATCGGGTGGACATATCCCAAAACTGTCAATGTTATGGCTAGTCATGACATATATTTCTCTAATCTTGGTTCTACTCTACCAAATGGTATAACCCAAACAAGACGTTTTGGTGCGATATGTGTTGCGAACATATACATAAACTAACAGCACTTTAACTCAGATGGACTAAATTCATCCCAATTTGCAAATAATATATAGTCATCTTAACCATCATTTTATGATTTACACACATTGAAGAATGGATGAAAACTTTATCCAACCTTTACAGTTTTTATTAAAACCTAAGTTATTTTACAAGATTATAGTGTACATATTTTACTTATATACGTGTACGTTATTAAAAATGCTACTAAAAAATACTATAAAGATTTTTTAAAGCACTTTTTGAACTTCTAGTAGAGTTTAGATTTAAACATAATGTTTTTTCTTCGAAAGAAAGAACTGCAGAATACTATTTAGTATTGTTACATGGAAATAAAAGGTAATGACGTATGCATTAAAGCAGGATATTACCAGCAGTGATGATTGCTCCTAATGCAGGTAAACGTGTATCAAGTAAATACTGAAGTAATTTTTCTGTTCATGTGGAAAAATTAAATAAAATTGTTTTGAGCTAGTTTTGTAGTACTGCAGTTCGTCTGTGATATTGGGGTGAATTATATCTCAGAAATCGCCAATGAAACACATATCTTAAGTAGCGCGTTTCTTCATTAACTGTCTTCAAGGACTTTAGTTTGGTTTGGTTACGAAACTTTCAGGTTTATGCAGGGTTTTAGCACTACTTACATATCTTTTTTGTCTAAACTGATCTGAGCTAAAATTAATGAATTGTTTTTAGGGGTTACGATGTCTAACACACAAAATTAAACATCTGGTGAAAATATTGTTCTAGTTCTGTGTATATCAGAAAATGGATGTAATATCTCTAACTACCTTATACTGATGCAACGAAGGTCTGAAGACTTTAAGCATTCAATTTTCTTGAGTTAATTAAGAGCTTTATATATATCAAGTTACCTACGCAGACTTTCCTTTGGTATAACACGATTGATCTGTATATTCCCGGGTATAGCAGAATAGATCTCAAAGGTCATGTTACGTCCTATTGCTTTCTAGCAGTTATATTTCTTGTTCATTGCAATTTAAGTTACTTAAAAGATCAATAAATTTTGCTTTACTGTCTTTCGAATTGTTTAGAAATATATCAATTTTAGTTTATGGTCGTACGCAGCACTAAATTCTTGTTAGTTACAATTAAAATGCAATGAAGCAAATTTGCTAAGTCAAGTATTATTGAATTTGGTGCACCAAAGATTCTTAATTAAATTTAAGCTTAGCATATAATATGTTAAATTTAAAAAATATTTAACAATAACTACAATGTCTGTCTAACTAAGTTGGCCACATAAGAGTGCATATATCAATGAAAATGTTTTGGAAATGAGTAAAAACGATACGAGCCTTTTGTGCATAAAAGTATCTAAAAATACTGAATAAACTTTATAGTTAAAATTTCTTGCAAGATTTTTGTATTATTTATGCTTTTATTTATTTATCTAACAATTTTTTTTAAACTTTTTGCTAGGATATATTTAATAGTAACTTAACAATATTTATGCTTGACAAATTTTGATGCTTCAAAAATTCAAAAAAGCTATAATAATTTTCATACACAGTAACGTATTTATATATATGTAAACATATATACTCATATATTCATATGTTTGAAACTATAGTTATACGTATATATGTATGAGTGAATGTAGGAGTAAATATTGTATCTATGCAGATTTGTGTAAATGCATAAGAGCCGCACTAAACATTGCTCGCAGGAGTGTGCAATCTAAAACTAATTTCATTTGGTTCGTTTAATGTTGCTTTTACTTGTAGAATTAACTTTTATTTTTGCAGTCTTATTTGTTTCTGTTGTTGTTGTTGTTGTTGTCGTTGTTGTTGTTATGTTCAGTAGTATCAGCTTAAGCCAAACATAGATACTCGAAACCACACTCACATGTTTTTCGTCTAAAATTTTTCGGAATATGTGCTGTAAATATAGCCACTTAAGGCTAAAAGAAAATGTTAAGCTGTTTACAGCCAAGTTCGTGTGTTGGAAGGATTTTATTGGCATTGTTTTGTTGCTGACAGTGTTAACACATTCAAAGTGTAGTGTAAAATAAAGTGAATTAAGTTGGAGAAATTTTTAGCACATAGAGCACATACCTTCAATATGGTTTAAATTTATTTATTATTTATATGTTAGTTGAAAAATATATGGCAATAAAGTTGTTCATTGCACTAAAATGCTATAAAACTTAGAGTTCAACAAAAAGTTTAGATTAAAGGACTTAAAACTTTAGCTAGCAATGAAATGATATTTTATCTCCTAAGCTTTTACTATATATCGTCATGTCAACACGGACAATAACCGCACAAAAGTTTTGTTAGCAACAAACAATTCAAAAGCATTCAGTTTACTTTAAATAATACTTTTTAATTTTACTAAATACAAAGTAATATTTAATGATTATTTTTTTACATGTATATATTTCGAAACAAAATTCTAGTGATGATCTTGAGAGAGACATGGACATCAAAGCAGACATCATTGTGAGTACAGACAGTGAATTAAAAAATGAGGAAGAACTCTTTATTTAAAATAAGTGACTAAGACTTTCATTGAAATATATTTCTATAGAGAAGGAAAAATATATGATAGTTAATTAGCATTAAAGCAGTATTTTCAATTAATCTGTTTCATTAATATGTAATAGTTTAAGACAAGTATTAAAGTTATCTTATTCCATTAGCTAAAAAAACATTTGCTATTTAAAAAACAAAATCAAAATTTATTATCATCAAATGAGTATATAGCAATATGAATTAAAAAATTAATATACAGGGTTTCACATTCTGTGATTTCTAAAATCAACGTAGAAATATTATAATTGTGATTGAGTTTTGAATTACAGTTTTTTTCTGTGGTCGGTTATTGCTTAGTCTGTTGAAGTGATAAACAATAATCCAGTCAAGGCGTAGTGAGGGGTTATGAAAAAACCTCAAAGTTAATAGAGATTAAAGTGCTCAAGTGTACTTACTCAACTACCCTCAACATAATAATAATATATTGTTCAGACCATGTGCTTGATCATTAGTTCAGCATTATCTGAATATCATGTTATTTAATTAGTTTTGGTGAACTTACCCTTGGACTTGGTAGTAAAGATATTCGATTAGCAAATTGCGCTACAACTGTTGTTGTAGTTTTCCAAACTAAAGTATCGACCAATGAGTGCTCGGTTACTCCAGGACAAGGTATGGTGACATTTTTGCCGGCTTCTGCCACAATTTTTACATAATCAATATTCGTCACATCTGAAAGAGGAGTTAAGAAATAAAAATAGTTCTTATTATTAGTGCAGCTCAAATAAAAGTTTATTGTTAAATTAAAAATTAATACGATTTCTAAGTGCTAAAGTACAAGCTTTAAAACAACAACAAATCACGTTTCTATGGTTATTGCTTTAGGCAGAGATATGTATGTACATTTCTTTATGTGAAGGCATTTTAGAATCTGAAACTCTTCTTGCATATGGAAAAAACTCGAATGAAGAAAAGTATGAATGCTTGTAGATAAATTTAAATTGGATTTTAGTGCACATTAAATGCTGCAATATAAGTGAATTTGTACATTTTCAACAGACCACAAAAATCTGTGTTTACCTTTGTTTCTTATTTGTTTGAAATTTTATCTGCAAGTACCACAAAACACAAAATACCAACGAAATGCATTTCATTCGTTTGCTCCTGATATGTCTAAGGAGCTCAATAAAAATATACAGCAAGAATGGAAGATTCCATTACTTCAAAGGCTTCGACTTCGGAGCCAATTGAGAGTAAGAAAATTTATTAAATTTAGGTTGGTTTAGAAATTATTGCCGGCAGTGGAAATTTAAAATTTGTTCTTGTGAAAAGTTGAAGAGTTCGGTTGGGAGTATGTGAGGACTATAAGTGCTCGCAATAAGACTACAAAAAGGCTCTGTAATCAATCAAAAGAAAAAATCATAAGAAAATTACAAAAAAGGCAAATATTATATGAATTTTCTGCAAAAGAAGGAATTTTCTATACAAGGAGCAAGTAAAAGACTATATGCTTTATGTGCGTTTTATATGAGCTCAGCTGTAATTTTTAATTAAATTAAACTGTGTAAAATATATTTATTCATTAGACAAGACACATATGCTTTATTAAATTTACAGTTTTTAAAAAATTAATAAATTGCTTAAATTCAAAAAGTAGTAACAATACTTTATAATGAAATATTTTGTCATCTTTTCCATTTCGTAAAGAGAATTGACACTAATTAACATAACTCAGTTTTTGGAAGTAAGTACCAAACTTCTTAAAACTCTAATATTTTTATAGAAATTCTTTTAGCAAAAACAGAAAAAAAACTAAATATGTTGGATCTTACTTAGGCGGCGAACTGACACTTAAGCTTACAGACAGATAATATTGGGTTCTTGCCTATAATAGACATGTATTTTTTTACTTTGCGGCCTATATTGAGATTGATTGGTTTTGCTTTATATAAGGCTATGGTATTGCTTTCACTAATAGTATTTCGATTAAGTTTTGCCATTAGAATTATTTCAAACTTTCGAATATCTAAATATCTATTAAGCCTTATAGTCTATACTATAGGGAATCGATTTTCTAAAAATTCCACGTTGCAGGATTGTTGAAACTTCTTTTGTCACTAAGTTGGTAACACTGTTCTTTTTGATCAAGCTGAATTTAATCGTCTCTTGGCATTTGGTTTATTTACAACGCGATAATGTATCAATTTCCGAGTTTAATATGCAAACCGGTCGATGAAAAAAATATGTCAAAATCCAATAAAAGTTTAGATGATGTTTATAGTTTTCGTCGATTGCAACGGTAGTGTGTACTTTGAATTCTTATCATAAAGTAAGGCAGTAAACAAATATTATTGGCTGATATAAAATTTGTGAAAAGAAAATTGCGAACGTATTTCTGTCCAGTAACTCAACAAATGTTTTCGATCGGCCAACGTGCACCCCTGAAATGGCTCCCATCGACTTTCTTCGTTTTTCAAAACTTAAATTACTACATCGAGGCGTAAGTGTATTATTTCAGAAAGAATCTACCTATAAGTCGACACCAAAAATATTGATATTGGTACGTATTTTGTATTTTATTGACTGATTCCCGGCACTTTTTTCATATATTAGTTAATATGTTGGACTATAATAGTTATAGTTTTAACTCCAAACAAATACTAGGATATCGTCACTAGAGTAAAAACTACGTGGGAACATTTTTCGGTAATATTAAAAATAAATTTCTTTGTATTTTCCATTGCTTCGACTTTGATACATAAACTCCTGCATAAATTGTGATCAATTGTATAAATGATAAATTTCAGTTTTATTCCAATAGTTGAGTTAATAATTTCTTTGCTTTAAAATTAATATATTAGTAGTTAATGTCAGCAGATAATGAAATCCTTCGGAATCTAATTTCCACTGTTCATTATATCTTTCAAAAAATCACTAGTGTATTAACTTATCGAATTTTTCTCTGCAAATGAGCTTCTCTCAATTTCCACTTTCTTCTGTTTTTGTAATAGTCAACTTCTAAATTAGCATATATTATCCTTTGAACTGATTTACTTGCTCCGCATGTTATTCGCCTTTGCCACCAACGTTCCCTTTGCGGCCGGCAAATGGGTTTCATATAATTTATGGCACACTCATAAGTATAAAGTATTGCAATCCGCACAATAAACAACAAAAACTGCTCTTTCCTTCATTTACCGAAATCTACATGAACCGTATTTTCGCAACTCCTCTACACGGCAGTAGCTGTTGCTGGTAATGCGGTACTCTTTTGCTATTTTACGAGTCCAACAAACTGATGTGCGACGCTTTTAATTTCCTGATGGTTTTTCGATTGAAAATCTTTGTCGCCGGTATCGAATTTTAAATTGTTCGGGTGTTCGAATGGGGGTGTAGGCAATGCTATTAAGTTCATTTCCAGCTGTTAGCGTAAAGCTTTAAGTACACGTACGTACTTCGTTCAAATGCAATCTGAACGCTGAAATGCAATAACAACAAAAGTCCTCCCTTGAAGTTTAATTGGAGTTGGTTCGCTGTAGTTTTATACGCTCTCGCATTGCCATTTGCATGGAAGGATATTAATGAATTCATAAAGCCAAGGAAACAATTGCACAAATTAATGTGAGCGATTGACTACGACAACACCAACAGCAAACCTACAGCAATGCGTTGTATGGAAACGCATCGACAACGTTTTAGCTGCAATGCTCATTTTGGGCTCTTTTGGCATTATTTCGAGTGCAATGTGCAGACAATATCTGCACGTACAACTCTTGCAATCATTGCAACTGCAGACAATGCAAAGTTATTGTTTGTTTGATTGGTCCTTGCTGAGTGCGTTCACGATATTCATTGTTCATTGTTATTTTTATGATATTTTCGTTGCGTTTTCCATATATTCAGCTTATACCGCGGCACATTAAAATGTGGATTTGGCTGCGAAAATATTTTTGTTTGATTTTAAATTTTACTTTCGGTTAAGCCGGCAGAAGCGAAAGTTCGATTGGGGCTTTCGAAGGATACGTGTGCATATTTTGTTTATTCAATCTTTCAGTAGTCTTCACCAAAGTATGTCGTTTCGTTGTTCAACAGTTAATGTACTTTTAAAATAATTTGAAGATTATTTTCGATTTTTATCAACCACAAGTAGTTTTGAGTGTATGAGACTTAAATGCACTTGCTGCAAAAATACGGCATTTAAATAACATGGGTTGTTGGCAGTTGAACTATTGCTATTTGTATGAGAAAATAATATTTACAGTTTGAGATATGCATATGACATATACATAGTTGGTTGGTTGGTTGCAGTGACAAGCCATTGGATAACTTTCATGTACCTCAGTTAGCGATTTTTCGCCGTTTTGCTACCACATTCCTTGCAAGAACCCCTAGTATAAAAGAATAAAGAATAAATCCATTCCGTTAAATTTAGATAATGACGTATAGATATTGGGATCTTACGAATAAGAGTACACCTTACTGATGAATAAAGTATCATCCACCAATCGATGTGGTCATCTAGAAATCAACAAATCCAAAACGAAAGTCATGTTAGTCATCTTCGTCTATATTCAAGTAAATCAAATCTGACAATGATCTCAGGTTGTAGTTGACAAGTTCTTACCACAAACCTCACAAAAAGAAATTGAATTTGAAAAACATTAGTAAAGTCTTAAATGCATTTATATTTCTTAAAGCTTTCCTGACTTTGGTTTACAATTTAGTAATACAAATTGTGGATTGCGAAAACATCAACGAATAAGTAATTGAAATGTGGGTATATCTAAGAGTGTTAAAACTCTTATCGACTTACGGAACCAATAACTTCATGCCTGACGAACTAGGCTAATGAAAGTAATCTGCAATGTTTATCCGACTTAATTCCTTTAGGTAGTCAGAAACCTTAAACCAACTGGTTATAGAGAGCAAGTTGAAGAGGAGTGGAAAGCGAGAGAAATCACTTACACGTTGGGACGCTGCTTGTATCTTTAGCTCGTTACATCCTTAGCTACATAGTTATATGTTATATGTTACTAGGCTCCTTCGCAGAATAATGAACTGGAAGAAGGTTTCATAAAATTTGCAAAATTAGTTTTATGATTTGCATTCAATTCTGAAGTTGATACCAATATTCAACAAATATCCAGTATAAGGGGGT
This sequence comes from Teleopsis dalmanni, assembly GCF_002237135.1. NCBI lineage: Eukaryota > Metazoa > Arthropoda > Insecta > Diptera > Diopsidae > Teleopsis > Teleopsis dalmanni. Next base: position 219,520,917 of record NC_051847.1, read on the forward strand.
GTGTGTTATTTTATTTTAAGGATGGAAATTTAGATGCTCGTTTTGTGTTTATTATGTCTTCATTTATAAACTATCAAATATTTCATTTTAGCATATCCCATACAAACATGGTACAGCAACAATCTTCCAACCCATATCAATTTTTCAATAAACTTTCAATAAAGAAATATCTTTATTTAAATAAAAATCAATAAATTAAATCTATACTCGTAAATGTCCTAAGCAATCGCAGACATGTAATTCAGCTGTCAAAATAATTCTTTCAATTATGCCCCAATCACGTCCAACGTCTCCCCTGCTTATGGGTCCAAACAACGGAATTGCTCCATTTTTGAGCAATCATAATTTTTATTATTTGCATCACTCAAGCGTAAAAAGGATGTCATCTGCCGCTGCTGCTGCTGCCGTCTGCCGTCTGCCCAGCTTTGTGAGTTGTCGCTTATTTATTCATGCTTGCCCGTGCGTGCCGGCATGTACGCGTATGCGTGTGTGTGAGCATTTTAGAGGCTGAGTTGGTATGGCTGTTACGTGTCCTGGCCACTGAGCCTGTTTCGTTGTCACGCTTGTCAAGCTGACGCGTGCCTTAAGCTGCGCTCCGTTTTAATTGGATAATTACTCAACTGTTTTGACAGAGTTCCAATTTTTTCAATCCACAATACATTGCTTTATAAAATTTTTTCCCTACCGAAATCATTCGGGATGTTCTACAAGTCCTTGTCGTTTCTTTATTTGCTGTTAACATTTATTTAAATGTTCATAATGAAGTTATTAACTTGGCTCAAATTGTTTTATATAATGTGCATATAAATTTGTGAATTTGTGAATATCTAGAAGGAAATTATTTTCTGATCTCTGCTCTGCTCTGCTGCTGAAACAATCACTGAAACTACTCTAATGTCACAAACGTTTGATTTTATGTGCAATAAAAAAGTTTTCAGGATATCATTCAGAGTCGACTAAAGCTTGCTTAAAGCTGTTGGTGCATTAGTTGTTGTTTGATTAAAAAAGAGATTATTAAAATTCAGTAAAAAACGTGCAACAACTGCAAACAGAACTGCATGTATTGGTTTTATTTTATCTCAGATACTATTATTTTTGTCAGCGATTTTTGTGTATCCTTTTTTTTTCTTTTACTACAAAAAGGATATCACCACTTGCCACTTTACGCAATTTTGAACAATTTCCAGCAATTTCACTTTGTGAATTGCATTGCTGAGAGGGTCACGCTACAGCATAACTTAATGCTTATACAAGTATGCGAGGGGGTAATTCTATATCAAATGTGGCAGTCTATTGCAATGATTTCGCAAAAAACCCAACCATAGCACAAGGATAACAGCACCAAATACACACTGGGCGTAATAAAAATGTGAAACTTGTTGGACACGTACATGGATGGAGCAGCAAACAGACAGGCAGACTGAGACCGAAACAGTGAAATGTAAAGCAAAAATGTTGAAATAAAAAGAAAAAATAAAGGATATATGAAAATAAAATAAAAATTCACTAAACGCAGATATGTACTCGTGAATAGTGCCGCTAACGATTTGCCTCTAAATAAGTTCGAAGCGCTGGCTATGCACACAATGCAACTGTATTGTTGCTGCTATACTCTGGAGTGTGATTTGGTGTAATGTTACCAACATAAAAAATACAAAAAAATTCTTTAATATAAATCTAAGGAAAAAAAAATCATTGCGAAACAAATATTGACAACATGGAACGGAAGTGGCTTTTAAGCTACTTTGCTTCGCATCAAGCATATTAAAAAGTAGCCAAACTGTACACAACTTAGAAGTACTTACGAGCGCGGAATCTGTTAATATCACGAGGAATGACAACAACATTGCAATGATGAGTAGATTTCATTTAAAAAAACAACTTATTTATATACCATATATCTATGTAAATAGATAAATGTAAATGTTAATAGCTTTATTAGTTCACACTACCTTATATATTTGATAGCAATAATAATGCTAGAAATAGGTCACAGTAAGTAATTTTGGGTAACATTACTATAGTTACTATACTATAATTACTATACTATAACATTACTATAGTGTTACTATAGTAATAGTACTATACTATTACTATAGGATTAAATCTTTGAAATCATTTCATATTTATAATTATCTATTAAGGGAATCGATTTGTATTCCTCATAAAAAATATTTACTTAAAAATGATGACTTTTCATAGTTGTCTGCTAACAAAACTGAACAATTACACGATATAATATTAACACGGATTAATTAATGATTTCAACATTGTTTTAATGACATGCTTGAAACACAGTTTTGTGCTTAGCGACAACTATAGTTTGAAGATCCTTACTATATTTGTTTAATACGCAGAAGAGTAGTTAGTAAAACTAAGATATATGTATTATAATAACAGTAGCCATAAGTCTTTGCCATCTCTCTCTCTCTCTCTCTCCCTTTCTCATACTTTATATCCGGGTTTTTGATTTTAGTCTTATCACTATTTGTACATGAACAATTGTAGACAGTTCAGTGTCTTTGCCATAAGTCTTTGTCTTTGCCATCTCTCTCTCTCTCCCTCTTTCTCTTACTTTATATCCGGGTTTTTGATTTCTGTCTTATCACTATTTGTACATGGTCAATTGTAGATGGTTCAGTGTATAGACCTGTAGTTACATTGATATGTTTATACTCTACTTAGTGAGATAATAGCTCTGTTCTCTTTTCCATCACACAATCTAGTAATAATTAGTTCAGATTATACGGTTACAACTATATAGTTTTAATCTTTAAAGTACTTGTTTAGTATACAGAAAAGTAATAAATAACATAAAGATGTTTATGCTCCACTTTATTAGGTTTAGGAAAACGTTTACTTCTTTCTGTGTAATGATAATTTATTCCAGGACAATTTAAAGTTGTTGATCTCTAAAATATCTATTCAGTATTGCCATTAAGAGTTATATTGAGATGTCCATGTTTCGTTAAATGTAGGATAAAATGTTTTATACACATTTCTCACTCTAACTTTCCCTCTATTATCTCGTCACTCTCTAATTATGTGTTTTGATAAAATTCTCTTTGATTCTATTCTCTCGTTACATTCTAATTATGTGTTTTGATACAATTATAATTACAGATCTGGAAAATACTTGTACGTAATATGGAAGTGTATTATTTTTGGGATATCTATGCTTCACTAACTTTAGTAAACGGTCTTCGCATTGCATTAAATCATATATATTTAGTTATAGTTGTTATTTTAAAAACAGAATAATATACTGAACTTACTTTTATGATTCTCATGCAGTATATATCTTATTTTTCATCATGTTTTAAATCAGTTTTGTGGTTCATTGCAGTTGACAGTTATAGACCATTCCGTTAGAAATTAGTGTAATAGTTCAACAATATCTGCAGTCTATGAGCCCAGAAGTTGGGAAATTTTTCTATTTCAGTATATGTAATATCTTTTTTATTTTCTTCCAATAATATTTTTTGTGTTGTGTATTTTGTTTTTTTTTTACTTTTCCATCTAAGCTTCATGTTTCTTCATTTGATTTTATAAATTTTGTACATTTTCCATTCCTACCATATTATTTTCTTGTTCACTTGCTTTCCTAATACCAAAGCAGAAAGTACTTAGCAACGCTTTGATGCTATTATTGCTCCTATTAGAGCTCACATCGTACCACTTCGCATCAGAGTTTCATGGTCTTTTGTTTTTGGTTTTTAAAATTGGCAACAGCTGCTCTTATTAAATTTATTTATTTATTTGCTTTTATTGGCAACATTTGGCTTGTAACATTGTTACTTGACTTGACTTTAGAGCGTTGCCTTGTTAGCCAATTACGAAGTGAAATCACTTGTGAAATAATGCGTCGCCGCTACCGCCTTCCCGAAATATTTGTACTTCTTTAAATTTAAGCCACTCAGCCTAAATGAATTTGTTGAAAAGCTAATCTCATCTCCTCTCATCTCATCATCTCAACTTTTGACTTGAAATTAAGGATTCCAAACTCAAAGTAACTTCATTCCACTTATGTAGTATTTTTGTAGCTGTTCCTGCTCCTTCACGTTTGGATTTGGATTTGGATTCGGATTTGATAAGCGAAATGCAATTAATTTTTATTTATGTTTGAGTGCGCCACTTCGCCATAGTTTAAGGGTTGTTGCAGTCATAAAACAATTTGTTATTAGTCAAGAGCATAAATAACGAAAAAGTTAATAGTATCTGTAGCTATATTTATATCTGTATCTGTATCTCAATAACGATGCTCGTACTCATGTACGATATCATGTGGAATCGTTTTATCTTGCATTGTTTGTTTTTTACATGTTTTATTAATACAGAGATGTGGGTTCCTGCCTTCTTCACATTTGAATTTGCTGCCTGGAATTTTGGTAGCTAATTTTCCTGTTGTAATCTCAAGAGGATAATCGCAGTATTAAGGCAAGTATCTGACGTATTATACAGTTAACGAAGTAAAAGTTACTTTAAGAGATTTTGCAAAAGTGTACTTGTAGCTTAAGCAAATCAAAGTAAAATTTGCAAGTATTTTTATTTTTGCTTTTGCATATAGAATTAGAAAAGTAGGTTTACATTTGAGAAGATCTATGAGTTTTGTTGAAGCTTTGTGATGAAATTAATTAATTTAAATATTTAGAATTAGAAGGAAAGAATAAAAGAAGGTAAAACTCAAGTTTTATTAAAATCTTTCAAAGTAAACAATTATATATTAAAAAAGCACTTAAAGTATTGGAAACTTAAACTTTTCAGTATTATTCAAATTGAGATTTAATACAGAGACTAATATATATATATCTTTCTAAACTGAAATTTATTTGTAAATTTATGTAGGAATACTAATTTCACCAGTGACAGATATCACGTCCACATTTAGATATATCAATTTCCCTAATATATTTGTACAGAATCCTTATATCAAATGTCCACCTATTCGCAGTAAGATCGTTTTCTTTTAAGGTATCAAGCAGGCAAATCATGATCTTTCTTTTATGTTTTTATACCGAATTCTTATATGTTATTAACTCACTGTCAACTTTTACGGATCACTTGATTTTCGAAATATCAGAATATTTATAATGAGAGCGTTATTTTTAAGCGTTATTTATGTCAACTGATAGTTATAACAGAATATATCTATAAGTTAATCATCCCATCAATTGTTTCTATGAATTTCATCTTGATTGCTGTAATTTGATTTGAGGAGCAGTCATCTAAGGTAGTAGTATTAACAAATTTCCAACACAAAATCAATAGTTGCGGAGATATTTTCATACACCAATGCAAGTTAGATTAACACAAGTATACAAATATATAGATTTTCATCATATTCCACAACATTAAAGGTAGTTTGCTACTATGCTGTGATATTACAACTGCGACTTACTTACAAAGAGCACGTATACTGAAGCGGAGATTAAAATGAGCTGGTGATATTATAAGCATGAACCATATAATAAAATATGGAAAAGATAGAAGAGGCTGATCACAAAGAAAATTGATAGTTGAAATGGAAAATATTTACAAAGAATAGGTATCACAATCGTAAACAAATTGTTGAAAAATCGGTAGGAAAAAGACATTAGGCTTATATCCTTTAAGGATCCTTGTGTCTAGAAAGAAAAACATTGTTTTTAGATATCCACATTTTCCAACCATTGATAATTTAACCATTGAACTTAAGCTGACTTCAATTAAATAACAATTGAATAAATTTCTAAAATATTATTTAAAAGAGTAATATTTTCAGCATACTCGTGTGCAGTGATTTTTACCAATTTTCCTGAGCTCTTTAAAAACATTCAATTTCTATAAAATAAATTTAACAAATAACACGAACTTCTATTTACTTCAATAATTGATCATTTAAATGGAAAGAAATTGTGATCCCAAATTAGTTCCGATGCGGAAATTTCATTAATTCAGCTTTTATTATTAAATTTTTTTTTTATTTATCATATTTCTTTATCAGTTTGTATTAAATTGTTTCGGAAAATATTTCACCCTGAAAAACCATGTCAAATGGATTCAATTAAAAACTCAACTTTTCAGACATTAAGGAATCTGATTAAAATGAAATAAAATCCTTTTTAGCGATATCCCTGGGGTATGTAAATAAATATTAATTATTTATTAAATACAAAGCATATGGCATGTACCACATACTCCCATTTGCCCGTTGCAACATTAGACACATCCTTGCTGCATAGGCAAATAATATTTTTATATAAAATTTTAAAATTAGTAATGGAAATATTTAAATGCATTTGGTGAATGGAAAAAACTGAAATAGCATTATTACAACAACAACAACAATAAAAGCGAGAATGCTAGTAATTTAAGTTTGCAGATGTAATTCCCGAGGGCTACGTGTGAGTAGTCTGGCTGCCATTAGCATAAACTTAAAATTGCGACTGAAGTGCCAGCAGCAGTACTAGCAGCACTGGTAGCACTGGCAGCAATAGTGGAATAGCGCCATTAAAATAAGTATAGTCACTTCCCCCAAACCATTCGGCAAGCTATACGGCAGTTGGCACTTGTCTTCGAAGGATGTGTGGACGGTGAATTTGTGGCATGAAGCCTTGCTGTTTGGCTCAGTTGGCAGGTTTTTAAGCGTGATTTAAATGTGGCACATGAGCAAAAAATATTGATAGCGGCTGTGGCAAGATGCTGGGGGTGTTTTAATGTTGCATGCATATCTCATGTGTTGTATGCCACTCATTTTCCATTTAACATATAAAATAGCTCAACTGCAGTAGACAATTTGCATCCCTTTGAGCTGATGAACGAATGCATTTGCTTGTTTGATTGTGGCAGTCGGAGTTTAAACTGAGTTGCTTAAAAAGTTGCAAATGTTGCAAAAAAATTTTTTTGTGTATGCAAAAGTTTTGAAAATTTTACGCTTTAAAATTCCACATTAGCCAGAGTGCAAGTGCTACATTGACCCTTTTTAGTTGCGAGCTGTGAGTTGTGAGTTGCGAGCTTAAGCAGAAGAGTATGTAGTCGTCGCCGACTACACTTGAGCAATTAAAGGAGATTTCCTGCTTTACAAAAAGCAGATGCTTAACGCTAACACTAAGGCTTACTAAGGGTGTGGTTGGTTTGCTTATATGCAAATTAAAAATGACAAGAAGACCGGGAAGCCGGGAGACTGGGACGATGAGAGACTGAGAGACCGGAACATCGAAAAAAATATGCAGATTTGGTGTATGTAAATTTTATTAGCGCAAATGCAAATGTTTGGGCAACGAACGCAAAGCTTTTCCTTGTCATTCTCAACATGTAATGTTTCCTTGTTGACATGTTTATCTTCATTTATGTTATTTTGCAGAGTTTTTTTCTCTTATTTCGGCTCTGAAAATAATTAATTAAAAGTTGTTTTATTTTTTATATTTAAATTCTTTATATTTTCGCTTTTTATTATTTCGGTTTCTTTACTTTCAGCAAAACAAATTGCTGCGTTCCCATAGTGTAAATGCTGGCACATCCTCCTCCAATCCTCTTCCAATTTCAGCGTGAATATTTGCTAATGCGCGGCACTTTTCTTCACTGAATTAAATTAGAATGTGGCATGATGAATTGGTATTGACTCATTAAGATTTGTGTATGCAAATACGGGTGTGGAACTTAACGCGGAATACATAAACAACAACTTAATGAGTAAATTACACTTCAGTTAATTTCACGGGTAGGTAGGAAAATGATAAAATTTTCACAACCAAATATTCATCTACAAGTACGGAAACGTTGAATGCTTTCAAAAGTTTTCAACTGCTCCTTTTTGTTTTTGTTTTCATTTTATTTAGTTATTTTGATATGAATTCCAAGTAACTAATATGAGAGTATTTTAGTCATAATTAAAATCATGTTAGTTGTACGAATTAAGATGTTTAATTAAGTTAAAATTGCATTAAATATTTCATGTATTTGAAGTGAAAACTAATTGTGAGTTCCTCAAATTGACAAGAAAATTTTGTATGTTGAAAATATTTTCATAAAATCAATGGTTATGATGGATTAAATTGAGCCTGATAGATATTACTAATAAAAAGTGAACAAGTCAGGGTTGGTTACTGACGTTATTCCAACACTATTTTCACATAGAGCCATATTATAAAGTAACATTTTTTATGGAGTATAGCTATAAAAGCTGCAATTCACTTTTTACTACAAATAGTTCAAGAAAAACCACAACAGCGGATTCTTTTTATTTATTAGCCAACTTCAGTAGTGGCAAATTTCTTCTTAAGCGAATTAGATTTTAAACTAACCATTTATATCTCAAATTAACCAATTGATGAGATGCTAAAATCTAGTATCACTAACCACTATGTTTTTACCTGTGGCGAAATCAATTAGTATTCTTCAATTGTCAGTAATTTTCTTATGAAAGGTGAACTTGCCGATAGTGAGACCAAAGATACCTTTCAGATATCATTTAGATGTTGGAAGAAATTTGCTTAGTAACGTCATCTTTAACTTTTCTCGGAGCATGGCAAATATAAAAATTTTTTTAGTACGGGTTTTAGAAAGCCTTACGTTGATGTGTTAAGATTGATACCAAGTTGCTCAGCTTACGGCTTACGTGCTTTGTTGCATGACGGCTATTGAATACGGCACAATCCGCTCTTTTAGAGCATCCTTATCCCGTACATCGTATTTCCTGGAAAGCGGAGGACACTAAACAGCAGTATAGATGCACCTTCTCTTGAAAGAGTTTGGACGTTGCATGTGCACATCCTAAATTCAAGTTCCTTAAAACGTTTACGTCTGTCGTTAACAATATGTGGTGTCTCTATCTGAAATTTAATTTTTATTTGCGCGGTGTTTTATATGGTAAGTTTGGATACCGACGTATAACCTAACAAATCCATGAGGAAAGTTTGGTTGCACACAATCACTCACTAAGAATTTATGATTGATGTAGAGGAGGTCATGTGAAGGATGTTTGTCAACTTGAAGAGAACAGTGACAGGAATCGAGGTGATATTTACCATGTTATATGTAATCAGACACTTGACTTTGTATGCTCATTCCTCCTTCCCTAACCATCACTTACTTCTGTTAAAGTATCTCATTGAAAACATTCAAGCAAGTGCATAAATACTTGCAGTGTATAAATAAAAAACAGCATTTTAATTGTAATCTAATATTATGATTTGATTGCAACAACAATTGTATTGTGTTTATCACAATTCAAATCACAAAAAATGCTATATATTAGAGTTATGTTACTTATTGCAATAAATATTATTTATCGCAATAAATTTGATTTATTAAAGAAAACTTTATTTATTACTAAAAAAAAGTATTTATTATGATACAAGCTTGTGATATTTTTAAATATTTTTACAAAGATAGTTAAATTATCTTCAAATAAATGAAGAATTATTAAATAATTTTTTTCTAGAGACTCATTTTTAATAATTAGAATTAGAAAACAATAAAACTATTGATCAAAATCCTTGCATTAGAATATATTTTAAGGAGGTTTCAGAGGATATTAAATTATTTTTATTATTAATTAATGGAATAATTGCTAAAATATTAACTTCTAAGTATATCTTTTAGTTAAACTTAATGCACAGTTGAGAAACTAATATTATTTTACATTGGACAATATTAGATTTAATTATACTTCTGTAGGAATAAATATGAAAATTTTCAAAACTCACATAAAGACTCACATAAATAAAGTCAGGAGAATTATTTACAAAATTATTTACAAAATTAAATACATACATTAATACATTTCAACTGTAGCTCCTAATAGCTTAACTCATATGAATTTAGTTTAAAAATAATTTTAACGAAAAACCATTTTAGAACCTTCGCAGACTAACAAACTAATTTTGTAAACTATTATATAAATCCGCTTTGAAGGGACGGACTTCTACCGAAAATATTTCATTAACATAAATTATTTTGTTTTTACGGTACTGTATACAATGCGAGGAAGAGCAGCAAGCGGAGAAAAGAAGGAAATATTAAAAATGCTTTTACAAGATAGCACATAATGCAAATCCACTAATTAGAAAATTTAGCTGTAATGAAAGCGAACATAAACATTCGTGTAAAATATATCTGAGAGTCATACAGAAATCGCTTTCAGTAGCGCCAGCGCCAGTACGAGCTACAACAGCGCCGTTGCAGGTCCTCGGCGTACCTGCACAGAAATGTGCTGGACCGAATAACATTTTACATCCTTGTTGGCAGCTAAAGTTGGTAGCTATGTATGAGCACTAACGCCACTAATTATTTTCACATTATGCAGGCTATTTTCTATTTAATTACAAAAAGAGCAGTGGAACAAGTGAACAAGAGTAGCGGAATAGCGGAGTAGAGGAGAAGCGGAGTAAAGCCCCTGCTCAGACGCTTTGTTTTTATGCTGGTGTAGTGCATATGTTCAGACAATTCAGGCAGTTGAAATTCATGGAATTTAGTACTAGACCAGCATCATCTATAAGCACAAATACGCTTCTTCACTGTTGTTAACTAGTGTTTTTGTTTGGGCTTGTTTTGTTTAACTTTTGCTGCTGTTTTGAATGTGAACAGCACCGTTTTAGGTTGTTTGCTACAAAAAAACATAAACGCTAGACTAATAACAGCAACAGCAACATCAGCATCAACAGCAGCAGCAGCTGCAGCAGCAGGAGGACAACGTCAGGCTTAATTGTTGCATGTTGCTAACAAATTTCGCTATGCAAAATGTAATTAACGCACAATTAATGTTTACGGCAAATGCAACAATAACAACAGTTAAAACATCAAACAAAAAGCTGTAAAGGAAGTAAGCCATCATAATGAACTTAAATACTTTAGGGCAGACTGCACCTTGATGATAAACTTAAAATTAATTACTAAAATAAAATGTATTTTATAAAAATAATATTTGTAATATACGTATTAAGTAATTTTCTTTAAATAAAAATAAGTTTATGAATTATTCAAATAAAATTTTTTTTATTTTGCTTGATTTTGCGAAGAGATAGTTTAGTATATTAGCAATTGGTAATTGTTATCATCTTCATTGCTGTCATTAAAGAAGTAATAAAAAAAAAATATCACTTTTTTAGCAGTAATTGTGCGATATTGAGTGTAAGTAAGTAAGTAACATTGTATTACTTAAGAATAGCAATACAATAGAATGTTGATATGCAGATGTCTGAGATGGTGATTCATCACCTTAACTCTATTATATCTGTGGACAGTTTTAAGTCACACTAAGAATAACTGAATACGGGGCTTTATAATATGATGAATGGAATGTATACCAATAGACCTTTGGATTTATTTTAGTTATATCGGTTTGGTTCAGGTAAAGTAATGACAATATTATTTTTATTCAAGTAATATATTTAAAATTATAAATATAAAAAATATATTGCTTTAATAATTGATGTGCTACTGTATTATTTGTCTAACCAATAGTGCTATTTAACTTATTTAAAGGCATAAATAATGATTTTGGAATGACTTAAATATAGTGCTATAGTACTACAAAAGTTAAAATTTTTTTAGTAACACAGTTTATAATTTATTAAAGCTAAAAAAATACAAAAAAATGTGTACAATTGAATAATGTCATCAGGTAACTAACAGTTATGAATTGTTTACTGCAAGCTATTCCTGGAGATACGAACATTTAATGGAATGAAAACGCAAACAGATTGGTCCTCCTTGATGCTTTCTTATATGTATACTTTGGGATACGGGTTTAAACAAAATAACGATTTATAAAATTTAGTAGTAGCTAAGCATTAGGTAATATACTCGGATATTCATTAGAAAGTTTCTATACAATTACCATTATCTATCAAAAGTTGGTTATAAGCAAAAAAATAAAGAAAAAGCAATAACTCTTATATAGTATTGAAAAACTGTAAAATCGGCTCTTACTCTTACGTATGCAATACACTTGCATTGCATGGTGATGATCAATTAATGTAGAACAACAACTGTTTGGATGGTGCAAAAAGATTTGATATAGCTACTTTGCTTATGCTTTATGCTCCCATCTATACAGAGGGAATGGAAAAATAGGCTCTCAGTGTTCACGTAGATCTGGGTGTCCTAGCAATACATTGAAATTCAACATAGCTCTGTTGATAATTCAGAATGAGAAAATTTTAATGCCACTCTTTTCTCTTATCAAGGACATGGATACTGAGTACTGAAATAATAATATTAATTTAATATTAAGAATATTAAAAACTCTAACACCTTCAATTCGTGTGTCTTTAAAAGATTTCGCACGCATTTCGAAGTAATATTTCATGAAACCGTTTATTGGCTGGTTGAGAATTATAAATCCTTTTGGAAGAGCTGCACTTAACGCAACTTCTGCAAGACATTTCAATTAATCATTTTTGTAATTTTCGGTAATATTTTTTGATAAAATGTGGAACGATTCGGAAGAGAACAATAATTTTAGTTGCATTAAAAGTAAATATGGCCGCCTTTCAACTCTATTAAACCGCCTTTCAACTCGATTAAACCGAATCTTTGTTGAAATCGTGCCAAAGCCGCAAATAAATTAAAACACATTAATGCTAAACGATGTTGCATTAGTGTTTGTAGTGGCAAATAGCCCAGTAGCAGAATACTCAAGGCCTTGTCAGAAAAAGGCCTTTTAAAAGCACTCCATCAGAAGGTGTAATGAAATTCACAGGCCTTTCGTTAAAGTACTTTAAAAAGGCCTTTACTAAAAAGGCGTCACTAAAGGAGTTGATGCGCATTGCGTACACGCAAGCGGTGTTCAAATCATATTTGCATGTTTTGTTTTTAAGTATATCTGTTTTTTTTTTTCGTTTTGGCTTACCTTTGCTTTATTTCGTTGTAGTCTAGACTAATGTCTCTTCTTTGTTAAGTTAAATTATTGCAAGTTATGAAATTCTAACAAAATTAGTCCGCTCGTGAATTCGAAAATATGCTGATCGCGAGTGAAATAATTTATAAATAGTGCTTATTAAAAGTAATTAAAATATATAAACTATTTAAATAATTAAATAAAATAAAATAAAATAAATGAAAAGACAACTGAACCATAAATATTAAATAATAGTGCCAAATCGTGGAAAATTGTACGTAAAAATTGTAACAAAACAATTGTAAGTATACTTTTATACCTGTATGGAATTATATTTAAAGTTGTCATTAGTGTATATTTTTTTCAGTTAGTAGTTTTGTTTAATTTTAAAATCAATATATACATTGTCTAATATTGCATTATATTACAGAAGCTGCAGATACTGAATTCCTAAGTGAAGAAAATTATAGGAATGACATAAAAAAGGGTTTCAAGATTGCAAAAAGCAGATATTATAGAGAGGCTTACACCAAAAAAAAACAACAAAAGGGATTAACTAGATATAGTTATAAATAGTTTTACAGTATTATTAGTTTAATAATGTTAATTTAAGTTTAAATAAATTTTAGGTATAGTTATAGATAGTTTTATAGTGTTGTTAGTTTAAAAAATGTATATATTATTTAATTTATAATAATGTTAATTTAAGTTTAAATAAATTTTAGGTATAGTTATATAGATATAATCATATTATAATCATGTTAATAATTTTAATTTAAATAAATTTTATTATAATATAAAAGATATTGGAATTTTATTAAATATAATTAATTATAAATACATGCATTTTTTAAAATCTTTTGGCGGCCTTTTCTACGCAGCGAGTGTGTAAGGCCTTCCTCAGCATTTGTGTTGCAGTGCTTTATAAAGGCCTTTTTTACGCAGCGAGTATGTAAGGCCTTCCTCAGAATTTGTGTTGCAGTGCTTTATAAAGGCCTTTTCTACGCAGCGAGTGTGTAAGGCCTTCCTCAGAATTTGTATTGCAGTGCTTTTTAAAGGCCTTTTCTACACAGCGAGTGTGTAAGGCCTCCGATATTGGCTCATCCAGAACAAAAAAGAAATAGTAAAAAATACAAGTGTGTAGGTACTACTTACTGCAGAAAAAGGCCTTTAAAAAGGCCTTTTTACTCCTTATTTCTGCTACTGGGAGGGCAAATGTGGCACAAATGGCGCAAATGGCGAGGCGAAAAAGGCGAAAATGGCATAAATGCACGAATTTCTCTACTTCACACACAGACACACAGACCCACAGACATATTATCTATGTAGGATTGAGTGTGTATGAGTTATTGTTTTGTACTTGAAATATTTCTGCAAACACACAAAGCGGCGCCAAGCTACCGTATAAACAAAATAGCACAATTTATCTTACTTTCGCTTAATTGTCAGCCGCAAATTGTTCGCAAACATTGTGTACAGAAGTACAGAAATTATATATACAATAAGAATAGAAAAGAACACCGAATAAAATATTGTAGAATGGAATATAGAATATAGAAAAGGAAGAAAAGAAAGAAAAGAAAGAAAAGGGAAAACGGCTTAAAAATGGTTGCTGCAATAATAACTACGGCAGGATTTACTTTCAGCGCAGCACAAAACAATTTCGGTTGACAATTTAGGCAACAACAAACAACGAATTTGTCAAAATGAATTGTTTACATTTTTCCTTTGGTTTTTTTTTTTATTGTTGAAGTACTTAATTTTTGCCTACAGGAAGCGCTTAGGACCCATGAAAATAGCGGAAATAAAGCTAATAACATTTAGGAAACGAAAGCGAAGGAGAATATGAAATGAAATAAAACCGACGAAAAGCAAATTTCAAGCTATTTTTAATTAAGCAAAATTAAAGTTTTAGAAAATAAATAAAAAAAAGAACTTGAAATTTAATCAAGAATTGCATAAGATTTCTAACAAAAAAATTTGTGGTTATTTTCTTGTTCTTGTTGTAGTGGCAGTAGTGGTAGTAGTTGTTGCTGTTGTTGTTATTTGTATGAATTTATTGTTGTTGCATTGTAATTCTACGTTGGTAGATGAAAACTTTTGTGTCTGACAGCTAAAGCCAACTTTCAACCGAAATGATAAATTGACTTGGCTGCGGTGTAAAGTGGGTCATTTGGATAATGGCGCACATGTACACTGCAACTTACACAGAAACCGATTTCCACTTACGCAAACATAAACAAACGTGAGAACAACAACAAAAAGTGTATAGAAAGCACAAAACATGCACTCGCATACATTCACACACACACACACACACATTAACACACTCGCACACAATTCAAATATATGCACACAGCGCACAAGTGCGGAAAACAATTTTTTGCTAATATCTATTGATAGTGATTGTGCCAGACAAGACTGTCTTACCATAAAGGAGCTTCGACACTTCTTCTATTTTTGGTACAACGACACTACAATTAAGGTTGGCATATTGAACTATACACATTTGTCGGTATTGTGTTAGGACAGGAATATGTTACGGATATGCATGCTCCTTAATATTTACCTAAAATATTATTGTTAGGTAAGGTTACAGCAACGTTTTGAGAAAATGTGTAAAAAAAGGATTTCAAAAATGAATGAGAGAATTAAATGAGAGAATTAAGAACAAGTATTTGAAAAATTCTGAGTGTGATAGTTTTAGTCATGAACAGAATATTCGAATAGAATGTATATTTAAAATTCTATAATGATGAAATTCAGCACCACATATTTGCAAAAAAATGTTTCCGAAAGGATATTTTTGATTTTTAATTTTTCCTGTTTATCCTTCATTTAAATTTTAAAATTATAACTCAAATCAGATTCGTACAAACCAACACTTTGGTACAAAAGCAATTTTCCTGCAATGACTTATACGGCAGCTGCACAAGTCATTTCTTATTTGTAGTGAAACTAAAATCTTCCATCAATTTTTACTCCAAATGACCGACAAAAGCTTACTACAAATGACACAAATTCTACTTGCAGTATTTTCATTTTGGCCCAACAATGCAGTCGGAAGATGCAAAATAATTGAATTCTCAACGCTGATAGACATTCAGAGACATGCACATGCTTGATAATATAGCAAAAAAGTTTGCCGTCAAATATGAGGTTAAGTGTTTTGTTATGTGAAGGGGGCGTGCATTTCGTTTTCTATTGGGAGACATTGATTTTGATTTTATATACTGTGGCAATAAGGCTTACCGAGCGCATTGTTAGAATGCCATGCCATCGTGCACAATCATTGATGTGTAGAAATTTTAACGAATGCTGGCGTTGTGTACTTAAAGTGCAACCCACAACAACGCCAACAACGCCAACAAAAGCAATCAAAACGACAGCAACAAACGCAATCGAAAACAACAGTGAAACAATCAGCACAACAACATTAACAGGCAACAACCAACACGCAAACTGATTTAAGTAGTAAGCACAACAACATTTGCACAGTTTGTGCTGGTGTTCCGAGTGTAGGCACTCCTCGTTTTTGCTGTTTGAAATATAAAAGATTTCGAACTAAAGGGTCAACCGGGGCAATTGTACAGCACAGCGGGAATTGCGGTAATTAAACATTTTATACTTTACACTTGAGAACTCAAATTAAGCATTTTAAGCTGTACGACTTTGTACAAATTTGTTGGCTTCAATGTTTAAGGATTACATAAATATACTACGGTTATATTGAAATATAAAGGCCTGACTTTAATTAAAATGAATTTTAGTTTAAGACATTTTATAAAATGTCTTGATTATCGCTGAGTTCAGATTTGAGGTATATTCAATGTACTTTTTTTATTACAATATCTATTTTTTAATAATTATAAAATGGTCAAATTTCTTCTCTATATGTATGAAAGAGGTCTTATGTTAATTTTTAAGATAGACTTATGTAAAGCAGAGATGTCATGTATTGCAACCATGAACATATTTTCAAGCAATACCATTTTTTTATGTTAATGTTCGCAACGGCTCAATATTTAAGTGTAAGGATATTCTTCTATTCTATTGGATGTCTTGGCAACAAAATTCAGAAACCAAAGAAAATTAAACTTGAGTAAAATTTCAGTTGCAAGAGTAAAATGCAATATTTATTTCGAAATCGTTCGAAATTTTAAATTAAATAATTTCTTATTCTAAATGCGTTTAGTTTGTTTTCATATATGTGTATACATTATATATTTTAGCAATGGTTAGAGATTAATTAAGTTCTTTTTTATAATGTTGTTGTCACAAATATGTAAAATATTAGCTTGCGTCAATGTTTCTTCTTGCGAACTCGAAAAAGAAGAATTCGGCATTAAAAGACAAAGGGCTCAAGGCATTGGTTTAAATTTATTCTGTTTAAAATATCTAAATTCGTCTTAAGTGTTGAGAATATAGAGATGGATAACGAAAAAAAGAAATATGTATTAAGTTTTAAGTGGATATTAAGTTGTGGTTTCAAGAAGTTTGTTATCGTATCCCTTGATGACAATAAAGACATGGTCATCTTGAACATTTAGCAGCAATGCTAGTTAAAACATTTTGACGGAAATAAGAAGAATACACATGTACATATGTAAATATAAATCTATAGTCTTCAGTGATTTTATTTAGATAAAAATCGATTTGAATGCATCTCTCATACATATATAATATATAAAAATTATTGCATGAATGGATTGTTAATAATGAAAGTATTTAACAAGAAGTTTCTGTAAAAATATTTAAGACAAATAGCACTTTTAATACTTGCTTCGCCATTGTTGCAGAAATTGCGATCGTTGTCACCGTTGTTGAACCTACGTTTATTTGATTTGTGAATGTAGTGCATACATTTGAGTCGTCTTGTGTGCTAGTTCGATTGAAGAGTGAAAATTTGCAATAACGAATTTGCAATAATAACGCTGTCTTTTCGTGTATTTTAACATTATTTTGTGTATAAAACATATAAATATATGTGTATACATTTTTTTTGATCTGCAATAAAAACGATCTTGTTTCATGTACTATATGGTATATAGAAATATTATATATTGCTTTTGTATTTAATTACTTTGAAACATTAAACAAACAACTTCATCGTTAGTAAACTCACATCTTTTTACACATATTAACAGTGTATTATTTAAGTAGTAACAATTGCTTTAAGGCAAAAAGGCAATAATGTGCGTTGTATTCATAATATAAAAGCAGTAATAAAAAATAAAGAGAATTATTATATAAATTAATTAGCTAAATGCCACTTAAGTGAAATCTTATTGATTTTATTTTATTATTAATTCATTTTTTTATGAGTATATGTGCTTTCAGCGTAAACAAATTAATGCTTATTAGCGATTTCCTTTGTGTTGTACAATAAAAACATACTAAAATTAATATTTATAAACATAGACAGGAAAAAAATAAAACATATAGAAATTCATACTTCCTGAGCAATAAAGTCAATTAAGCCGATTTTTATGTCTAAACGATATTTGCTTTGTTTTGCTTGTTTGTGTTTACAGTGTTTTTTTTTGTTGTTGGCTTAGGTTGCCTGTTAATATTTTTAACCTTCCTGTTTGCTTTATTTGCTATTGTGTAGCTGTCACCTGCATTGTTGTTGTAGTTTCTTCATGTTGTTGTTGTTTCTTTTTGTTGTTACTACCAATAAACGTCATTTGTTATATGCCAAACAATAAATAAAACATAAGTGTGAGCTCGTTTTTTATCGACACACACTATTTAGTCACAAAGTAGCTGTAAAAGATAACAACATCGAGGAGCCTATGAAAAATGGTATCAAAAAGCCATTAAAAGGAACTCAACAAATGTTGCGGTAACGCAGGTTGGTAATGCCTTAATAAACAACAAAACAAAAAAAAGAAAACAAAAAATATTGAATATTGTTTACATAATATGTGTGGAAAAGAAAAGAAAATGAAATTGAAAATAAATAACAATACTCGTAACAACTTGTTTACAACTACTAAGGCAATAGAGAGAAGTGTGCGTTAGCGTCGCTTTGGTAACACAAAGGTATGGCAACGTTTTTAAAGGAGTAACAACCGTGTATTGGCATTTGAGTCATAATAGTGGCAGCAAGTCAGATACTTAGCTAAGGTGAGTGTCAACCCCGACAACCCAAAGTTTGGAACAGAGCAAATAGTGAAAATGTGCTTATACAAAATAGCGTATGAGGAAGTTGCTTTAGTAAAAAATAAAATTTTCAGAAAATGGTAAAAACATAGCTACAGAAGTAATACCTAGCAGGTTACGGAACCATAGCTGTGCCATTAAAACCAATAACAACAACAACAACTGCAACAGAAAGAGCAGGAAGTGACTATTTGCCTATAATATGCGTGTTAAAGCTTATGTTTAGACTTGGTAATGCCACAAAGTCATTTGGTAGCTTACGTCGCCCCGTCACTGCTGCTCACATAAGCACCTACGCATACCGTAGCTGTCTTTTTGGCACGTTATGTTCATGTTGCTGTGTTGGCAGGGGCATCTAAACAACGACGACGAGCATATTGACATGGTGCCAGGGCTGATCGTAGTTAAAATTACGTATATTGCAGAGGCAGATATACAGGTGTTGCTATCGTATGCGTACGCATCAGCCTGTTCAGAAATACTTTCGTACCACTACAGATTAGTGGTATCTTATTTCACGGTGGAGGGCAGCCAGTAGCAGTTGACAGACGTCAAGATTGTCAGTATTAGAGACTGTGTTGCTGATGTGAAAAATATGCGTAAACAAAAGCGCATAATGCGTGCCATTAATAATGTTTGTGCCTGACTGTAAATATGCTACTTATAATGTTGCTAAGCACATCTATGTGTTTGTGTGCGTGTACATGTGTTTGCCTTTCCGCACTTGTTTATCTATGAGTTTGTGTATCAACTGCTGCAGTTTGATATCCTTTTGAGGTGTTTTTGATTTGTTTGCGTGCGGTAAATAAATAAAGCATGTTTTGTGTTGTTGGCATTTTTGCTGATGATAAATTAATTGGTTTTAGGAAATAAGAAACTGAAAGCTTTCTTGCACACATAATCAAACAAACAAAACAAAAACCAAAAATGCAAACACACTAATGAAAAACACAAAAAAAGATTTCAGTACAAACAAAACACGCAACGCCAACTTTAACGTCAACGCAAGCAAAGAAATGCTGATACGTTAAATGATTTTGTAGAATTTTGTGTGTGTGCGTGCGTTACGTTTGCGTTTGCGTTTGTTTATGTTTCGTAAATTGCAAACAGAAAAGTGGAATGAAAGAGGAAGCACAAAAAATAATTCTAATAATTCAGTTAAGCAAAATAACAAACATACGCACATGCACACGTACACGCATACAAATATGCAGTGAAGCATATTCTAGCGTTCATGCATATTTTACACTTGACTTATCATTCAATTAAATATTTACACACTCCACTACTTGCCGAACCAGCTTCCTGCCTACTTACTACGTTGCCAGAGAATTTAAAGTAAACCGAAATTTGGCAGGAGTTTTATTTATTTCTTACATGTGTCTTGCATCGCAGTGCTTTAGAAAATTTATTTCACTGGCCAGTGTTGGCAATGTTCATATTTTTAAGTGGAATAACTCATTAATGGTGGCAATGTATGTTGGCTAGCAATTGCACAAAATTTTATATAAAATCTGTTTGTTTAATATATTGTCTGTATACGAATAAAGTGGTTTCTAAGTGATAGAACTTCAATTGAATGGAGATAAAGATAACCATAATCGGACTAGTTATCGGATTTGCACAGAAAACACTTATGATATATAGTAATATCAAATTTATACCATAATTTATATTATTTACGAAAAGTTTAATTTATTATTTTTACAATACAAAACATTTAGGTCTCATGACCTCAAAACAATAGGTTAAGTCAATAGGTTGCTAGTGAGCCTATCTAAGTTTTGCTAGAATCGCTATCTATCGGTTGTTATTTTATTATTCACTTTTTTCGATGTCACTCTGTGATGGGAAATATATCAAACATTATGTGTTTGATTCTATAGTTGTGAGAACTGAACTAAGATTTTGAATACAAAATTCTGTATTTTCGAAATACTAGATCATTAAGAAACATTATATAGGTTAACTATATTCGAGACATTCTAAAATGACGGCTATGTAAATGTAACAAAAACTACCGCTATAAAATATACACAAAATTTCATTCTTAAAGTCAGTTATGACGAAGGAAACAATTTTCATAAAAGAAGTTATTATTTTATTAGAGAAATTTTAGAGCAGTTGTGAACTGCAATAAGAAAATCTTACGATTTTTATTTAATTAATTATTTTTTTTGGGCTGACCAATCAGTTGTTTTGTGTATTGGCAAATACCCATAATTGGTGGTCTTTTTAAAATCGTTTCCTATATTTAATTACTGGGGTTGAACTTGTATCCTGTCAAATTTATAGCTTAAAATCAGTGCTAGTTAGCTAATTGACACAAAGACGGACTTGACTTGTATATTCGAACTAAGAGTTTCATTAATTTGTTGTGAAAGTCCATTAATGATTTCACTCGCTGTGTTATATTATAAAATATATATATATATATATATATATGTATATATATAATTTATAATTATAAATAATATAAAATTATTTTCTTTTCTTTTCCTTTTTTTTCTTTTCCATTGTTGTTTGTTTCTCTCTTTTTGTTGGTTTTCGTTTACTCTTCTCTTGTGCATTTTTTTTGTTTCTATTTCCTTTCTTTTGTCTTTCCTTTTTAAGTTTGTTTTTTTTTCGTTTACCTTTTTGTTTACTTTTCCTCTATTTACTTATTCTTTTTTTATTTATTTTTCGTTTTTTCTATTATATACATTTTTTGTTTCTTTTTTTTTTGTAGTCTTTCCTTTTTAAGTTTGTTTTCTTTTCGCTATTCTTTTCTTTTCGTTTCATTTATTTTCGTTTATTACTCTTATTCTTTTTTTTTTTTCTTTGCTTTTTTTTTGTACTATATTGTTTTCTTTTATTCATACTGTTATTATTCTTTTCTTTTTTCACTTTTTATTTTTTTTACTTTACTATCATTTTCTTTATTCTCTTCTTTCTGTTCTCGATCTTTTGGTTTTTAATTTAAAATTTTTTTTTATTTTTTGTTAATAAGGATTTCACTAAAAAATATGTGCCTACTGGATTAAAATTGTCTAAATATTGCACTTTCTAGCAACGCCGGTTATGGCTTGTTTTTTCTATTTGTTTGTGCACCTAAGTGCATTGATGCATTAGATAGCATCATCATAATTATGAATGCAAATTGTCTTTGTGTGGCCTTGTATCGAGTATGAAGGCAATTATTATTATACGAGAACACTTAGAATAATGGCAGTTCTAGGCAAACAAAGTAGCAAAGCAAACCATTAACAAAAGCATAAGTTTGTTAGTATGAGAATATAGCTTATACATTCACACTTAAGTGTGAGCGTTAAAGTATAACAACAACACAAGCAACAACAGCAGTAACAACAACAACAGCAACAACAGCTAATAAATTATCATATCAATAGAAATACTCAAACAGCAGCCAACAAGCGTAGCACAACATATGTTGTGTACTATATAAGTATGTATGTATGTATGTATGTATTTAAGTGGTCCACATATGCAAGTGTGAAATGGGCGTAAAACTAATGCTAACGAACAGTAAAGCGTACTTTGTTGCGTTGAAAGTATTTGTATGATTAGTTGACATTAAATTATCGTAAATGTGTTGCAACTATAAATTTTTATTGTGCTTGTACTCAATTCCAGATATTTGCACAGATCGTAACTAATGCTTAAGTGTATTGTGCTAAATGTTTGTGATATATTGTGCACATATAAAATGTGCTCTCGTACTTGCACTCGCATTCGTATTCCCATTCGCATTGGGCACAAATGTGTGTCATACATGTGTGATACAGGGAAATCTATTCATTCTTGTGTGCGTGTGTATTGTGCAGTAATGAATGCGTGTGCTAGAAATGCACTCAACGTTGTTTTTTATCATTTAATAGTGCATTTTAATTTGGTGCGATACACTGTCAGGCGTTCGCTTGGAAACAATAAAGAAAGTGAAAGTCATAGTCTAAAGTGATTTAAAAAACAATATCATATCCTTTAGGTAGGAATTGAAATGCTTACAAGTAATTTGTCGTGCATTATGTGCGAGCACATGTTCTGCATATAGAAAGGTATTAATGGAAAATGCGAACGTGAGTATATTTATACAATTAAAGAGTTGAAAGGGTTGATGGAGTTTAGTATACGGTATGCGCTCGGGTTAGGGTTGGGGTAGTAGCGTTAGAATGCTATTATTGTGAGTGTATCTTATCTATATTTGTGCAGAGTTGTACAAAGAAAAGTCATTGTATAAGATTTAAGCTTTATGTTGTTCTAATTAAAAAGGAAAAATAATTTAACATAAGTATCTTAACAAAATTTCCACAAATAAATTTGTGTTATCTCGTCCTGCGCCGTATTTACACAGAAAATATTTGTTTTGTATTTGTAATTATCCTCCGCCTTTGTTATAGCCTTTGTTATGCAAAGGCTTATTTGCATAGAAATATAATACATCGCGTTTTTGTTCAATTACGCCCATTCGGGATGTACGAATTTGTAGGTACATCCATTTTGCCTGTTGATTTCTGATAAGCATAAATTTGCTTATTAGCTTATGTGTTTTGAAACGCTCTGAAGGTAGATAATATTTTCACTGCATTTAATTAGGCACAAAATACATCTTATCACTCGCAGAGCGATGGTATACAGCAGTCAAATCATGTAATTAAATGTTTTTGCCTCAGTATCAGTTAAATCCATCTAATGAAAGCACTAAACACGTACGCAGAACGTTTCAGATATTACTCAAATATTCCAAACAATAAGTACAAGCAGATGGAATTGATATTACGACTAACAATTGTCTCGTTCTGCCTTAATTAGATAACGTGGTAAGTGGTGTAGAAGAAAATCATTGTATTGTATTAAAAAGCAACAATTAGGAAGAAACTTGGAATAAGAAACTCAGAATTATTATTATGTTTTGTGTTCGAAAAGGAGACGATCTTAACTAATTGAGGAGGATTTGATCCTGCTTGATAGCAGCATTTTTGAAATGGTGTCAAATGTGAAACGTGCTATCGATGCATTAGAATTCCCTAGAACAATTATAACATTGTAGACGGAACTGTGTTACCGCGTAAATGTCGTCAAGTCTCGCTTGGAAGATATCTTGAGTCTAGTTATCCTTTTCTTCTGTCAGTGAAAATTAGGGTGATGTTAGAGAATTTACGTTTTGTGTGGATAGTAGCTAGATTTTCGTTCACTAGTGTGAACCGCTGAACCGAGTCCGAAGAACTCTCATTAATCAAAAAACCGCATCCAATTCACGCCTATTTGCCATGTCAGTTAACATGTTCTAAAGCCATGTTCTGGGTTTCAAAAAATAAACAAAGCTTCGTAATATGAAGAAATTCTTATACTAATACGAATGCTACTAATATCTGAATTTCGTTGTTTTCAATTATTTTTAAGTCCACCATTTATTGGTTTATTTCATGATTTTTTAGCTTTGCATTTGTTTTAAAGTAACAAAATCCGATACATATTCTCTGTAAAATTTACTATAATTTGCTATACTTTTTACGACTTGGAAACTTTTTTAATTTTCTTTCCATAATATTATTAAATAAACTTTGACCATGACTAGTCTACGTACAAAGGACTATCAATGCTTCAAAAGCCTATATATTTTTTTCAGTTCTTTTTCCCCCATTTTATTTTATTTTATTTTATTTTTTCTTTAATTAGCTTCTCTGCCATATTCAATCACTTTTAATTAAATTTTCATGCCAATATTTCGTCCTCATTTTTTCTCTTTTTGTACGTATATATATTACAAGTTTAAGAGCAGATAATATTTAAATCAACTTGACTTGGTATGGACGAGATTCATTATTTATTTTAAACTTTTAAAGTTTCCACTTCGGATACCTATAGAATTTCTTTGTTGCTTTTTATGTTACTTTTCCTTGAACCCTGAATGCTTTGTGGCTTATAAGCTTTTAGAAGTTTAACTTAGCTAATACTTAAAACAAGGATAATGCTTTTTCCAACTAAAAGTAATAAATTTGTTTAAGGAGTTTTATTAAATATTTTCATTTGAGTAATGTTTAAGAATGAAATTTA
This sequence comes from Teleopsis dalmanni, assembly GCF_002237135.1. Classification (NCBI taxonomy): domain Eukaryota; kingdom Metazoa; phylum Arthropoda; class Insecta; order Diptera; family Diopsidae; genus Teleopsis; species Teleopsis dalmanni. The sequence continues at coordinate 219,545,956 of NC_051847.1, forward strand.
AATATGTAGGTAGATGTGATTACGTAAAGATAACCGAAAATTTGTTTTGCCGAGTGGTTAATAATATAGAATTTATTTTGGCATAAATACTTAAGGGACTCAATTTTCCAATAATAATATTAAGAAGAAGTATAATTTAAACTAATGTAAACTCTTTGTATATTATTCGAAATGAGTATAAATAAGTACAAATGAAATTATTGTAAATTGGTTTCCACTAAAAAGGAATTTGATTCAATACCCACTGGAGGACAATGCGGTAGAGTTCGTCTACGATATGAAGGCAATCGATACTTCCAACTGACGACAGCAAGCCAATGATCGGGCTAGTTAGATGAGACGATTGCACACAGCTAAGGGCGACTCACGTTTGTAATTGGTAATTAATAAGTAAGAATAATGGAGGAGAAGCTATATCTTGAAAATTGATACCTATTTATGAGTTTTCTAATAGGAAAGAGTACACTGCACTTTTAAAAGCCTTGGACAATTTCCAAAGATAGTTTTCTAAGCTAACACGAAATATGTAAGGCCATTGATGGACTGAACAATATCATCATCATAGGTGGCGCAACGTTCCTAGTTGAATGTTGGCCTCTCTCAACAATATATCTTGTTCTAAAATATTAATTTTCATTTTATTCCATTAAAGCCGAAAGAAGATGATTGGAAATTTTACTCTGTATTAATTTTGTGCCAATTGTTATTTCTTTAAAGAAAAGAAGAAATCAGTTCCAACTTTGCCTATTGTTGGGACTTTGCTTTTATTGTCTTTGGTGTTCTTTAACTATACTAGTAATAAAATTGAATTAAGTAAGATCAATTGAAATTTTAGTCACTTATTTATAAAATAAATTAAAAATATAATGACAATTAAAAATAAATTTTTAATAAAATTATATCTGAAACGTTATCTTTTGTGTTAATTAAATTTGAACTAAAATAGATCGGTTTTGTAAGAATATTGAAAAACTATAACACATTTTTGAAGGATTCGGTACTATATATATATATAGGTACATAAAACTACTATACCTTTATTATTAGTATGTTAGTCTAATATACCTTTATTACTCTCTTTTCAATACTAACACTATTAAAGTATATGAGTACTTAAAACTAAATTTTAGCAAAATTTAGTAGATATATTAGTAGATATGTGGACATAACAAGACTAATTAGTTTCAATTAGTAGATCAATAACATATAATTTTATCGATTATTTATACTTCTTTGATTTTCTGACACACGACTTGATGAACTCAGTATAGGTTTTTAAAATATGCGCATGAAGGATATAACACGTAAGTTTTTAAGGAATGACTTAAGGAATGACTTTCTTTACTTGTTATATGTGAAGAAAGTAGAAGAAATATTCATTATCATTGTATTTATTTTTCTTATTCCTTTACTCTGCTTTGTCTCTCTGCTTAATACCTAAGCAATTTCTGATATTAACAAAATCTATTATGTCTTAAGTGATTTTCTCTATATTTTACTTCTAATACTACAATCCTTTATTAATTAAATTCTTACTTTTGTCATTATTGTAGTATACCAAAGTTGCAAAAAAGCACTTAGTATTATTAACCAGGTGAGAACACTCCTTTGGATTTGTTTTTACTTTCATTGCCTCACAGCAATTTGCATATTTGAAGCTACTCCCAAAAAATATATGAAATCATAAAATTCATTAAAATTATTTTGTTTTAGAATCGAAAGCGTTTCTACTCCCTAAATTTAGTACAGAGTCAAGTGAAAGCTTCTCAAGTATGCAGGAGTGAGTCGTGGTGTGCAATAAAACCGGGTCAAAAGAAATAAAATGTTAAATTTCGAGAAGTAATGGAAAATAAAATCGCAAATGAAATTAAAGTACAATAAGCAAAATTGTTTTAGCAGTGCTATAAAGGCGCACTGCTCAGTGTGTTCAGGGTTGCCCTGTAGAGGAACTGCAAGCTTGGCGATAGCAGCTCTGCACGTACTTACGTAAAGATGGAGTACAAAGTGGAATACGGCTAATAATACAGTAATTTCGTTTAAGCATTGCTAATTAAAACGTTTAATGCGTTGTAAGTACTTGAAATATTCAATCAATTCAAACGTTTCGTGGCAGTGTTAAATCAAATGCAATTATTGTACTTAATGGTTAAGCAGACTCGGTACTACTGCCATTAGAAATGGAGGAGTTTTGTGGTATGGTAAAGTGGTATGAGGAAGCAATTGTGGTAATAATGAGGTTTGTATAGAATGTTTATTAAAAAATTTGAAAATGTTTTTTATAAATATAAATTTAATGCATTTTTTTGACGTTATGAATTAAAAATGATTGTAATTAATTTATTTATTGTGTATTTATTTCCAAAATTTATTTCTATTATGCAATTATAATTATATTGCCTAATTATAATTTTAGGCAATTTCATGACTTTGAATATTTTTTATTGTTTCAATCCTATTATAACTGAAAATTAAAGAAACTGTGAAACTTTTCATGATTACTCATATACAGTATGCTTATAACAGCTGTGTTCTATTCAAAGTACACAAAAATTAGTTAAGAACATACGTTGTTATTGGAATGTCTTTATTCTAAGAGTTATTAAAAACTAATAAGAAAGAAAAAATCATATTAAAATCTACACTGAACTTCTTACAGGACACAGTAGGCTCAATTACCACATGAAAAATGTAGGTGCGGTAGAAAGTGATTTCTGTCCACTATGTCATGAGGAGAACGAAACATCAGCACATATTCTATGCAACTGCTCAGTGGCGCCAAGACGTAGACTTGACTACCGTGATCTTAGTCCCAAATCAAATAAGTAAAATTAATCGCACAGCAATTACGACCTTTATAAATAGTCTAGAATTGTTTTATATATATCAGGGTGCATTCGTTGCCTGTTATTTCAAAAAAGACTTTAAAAATGTTTTGCTATATGTAAGCTGATCTTCTAAATTCGAACTCATATCAATTATTTAATATAGTTCAAACCACCCTCACGATTATTTAGTTCTCAATTTTACTTATGTATTAATTATGAAATGAGTAATAATGAAAGCGCGAGATAATAGTATCAAAACCGGTCAAATAAATTTGAAGCAAATGAGTACCACCCTTCACTTGCTCACCCACGACATTTCAGATTGTAGTACCCATTTCTCTGACTTCTTTGTAACCATGCGTTACACACTTCCAATACGTTATCTTATACTTCGATAAGTAGGATTTAGATGCTCTATCATTCACATAATCCACATTCTATAACCATAATCTCCATAAACGTGGTTTTAGTGACCCTGGTTACCCCAGAGTCGATAACTAATCCACCTCCGCGATTGCACCACTTCCCGCTGTAGACTACTGCTCCATTTAATATAGAATATAATGAATAAATATGTGTATGATTGTTTAAACTAATTAGAGCACTGAAAATATGTTTTGTAGAACTTTTAAAGAAAAATAAACAACACTAGTAATGAAATAGATTTTTATTGAATTATTTCAATTTTTAATAAGTTATGACTTTTATATTGAAAATATTTTGACTAAAAGTAAAACTTTAATAATAAATAGTGTCACGCAATGAATAATATTAATTTATTTTTTTTTTTAATATTTTTGACACGTACGCACAATGTGACACAATTGCACCGCAGCCAAACATTTGCATACATATTTTGAAATTATTTGCATTAATAAATTAAACACACAAAAATGAATAATTTAACCACAAAACTAAATTTCCAAATTTCATTCTTACTACTCAAAAATATTTTTAAATTAGGCCTCAAAACTATTTAATTAAAGAGTTTTGGTTTGTTGAGTGCGATAAACTAAAAACGAACAAATCGAACACTTTTTAATAATCAATTATTTTAGGTTACGTATACGCCATGGTGTGCACCCTTAATTTAGCTTTAAATTTTACAGCAACTCTTGCTATGTCAGAAATGATAGCATTTATGTAATTTTATGCATTTTAACTTTAAATGTAATGTAAAATTATTACAGCTAAGTTATTAGGACCACATATGCACATATATTGAGCTGCTCAATATCTGACAATATAAATTCCGTCGCCTCATATTTATATTAGTAATTAGTGGCAAATGCTGCATAAATTTATGTAAATTTCATTAAAAACGACACATTTTATAAAATGTGCAGTAGATTAACTTAAATACAGTATAACTTGACATTTCAATCACTCAATTCATGTAGACTGAAGTACAGAATGCATGCATATCAGGCTTCACTTGTAAATGTCATTTGTGCTGATAAATATGGCAATAAATTTATTGTTGACTTAAAATTGTTGTATTTTCTTTTGGTTTATGGACTTTTGTTTCATTTTTATTTAAAAATTTAATTATTTAAAATAGAGAAGACTTCTGTTTTTATTTATTTATCATTGTTTATCTGGAAAATTCGTTGTGAATTTTAAAAACATTTATTTTAATAATATTTTTTCTTGATCATTCATAATACCTTTGAATAAGAATTTAATTATTAAAAATAATATAAAATAAAATATTTAATAGTAAATGTTTTTCAATGAACTTTATTAATAAAGCTATTATATGTTTATGGTTGACTGAAGTTATAATGAAGAACAAAACGATATAAATTTAGTGCCGTCAACTACTAAGAAATTAATAGTAATAACTGATCTAATAATAAATATTTTCTTAGTAACAACATAAGATTACTGCCTTCTTTTAATAGTATTTATAAGTGTGATTATTTCAGTGTAAGTATATCTTAATTGTTTCTAAAGAATAAGCTTTAGCAGCTCTTAAAGAAGAAGGTTTTAAAATAACCCAAAAGAGCTTTACATACACAAGCGAATCTAAAGTATAGCAGACTATAATTTTGAAGTAGTTGCCTAATCTGATAACATTATGTTACTTATAGTATTATCAGTAAAACAACCCAAAATTTAATCTCTGCATGCAAAGATGTATAAAATAATTTAATTATCAAAGCAATTAAAAAAAATTTGTTTCAGTTATGTGTGAGGAATACAAAAATTCCATAGCCGAGAACTAACAAACGCATCTTGAAGTTGGAGTCTGAGAAAGACAACAAGAATGCTTCAAGGTTATTCAGAGATATCTAGAAGTAGAGAGGGGATGGGGGCAAAATAAGAATACTGGTGTAAAACCATCAAGATCGAAAGAGGTGTTACGAGACTCAATACATACTGCCATGAACAATGAGTGTATTTAAAAAGAAAATGATAAATATTTTTCTTTAAAGATGTTTGCTTTTAAATCGTAACTTTTCAAACCATCAAAGAGGTTCAAGAATCATTGCCAGGTTGCAGCTTCCATAACAAAATTCTGGTGTTCTTCAAATTAACTTCATCTTCAAATATTATCATAGCTTGATGTTAGTAAAAGCTATGCTGTCAAGAGTACAGCTGCTTCCATGTGTGTTGAATAGAAGATGCATCTTCGCACATTGTCTTGTATATTTGTGATTTTTGATCAGGAATAGTATGAAAACCATCGGAAACCAAAGGTTTTAGCTGATTTAATTCCATGTTATTTTTTTCTAAATGAAAGACGCAAGAAACTATTCTGTGAAACGTATTTGAGAAGTTGAGTAGATATACTATTAAAAAATATTGCCTCGTTTAATTCTCTGTGATTTTCTCTGATGGTTCAAATATAGACTCATAAAAACGCAGAAGTGATTTTACACAGAGATTTTACATATTACAAGATATAACATATCATCGCAATCACACTTCGGTAAAAGACTGGTCTTTCAAATTAAAGTTTTTATATAGCTATATAAGCACTGAAGTGGTTTTGATGCATATATGTATATGTATTTGTTGAGTAAATTGATGAGTCCAATTTCATATTCGATATGAAAATCTTTTTTGTCTTATAAAAATTGCAACCATTTTATTACTAAGAAACCAACTAAGAACTCTATTTATTATTTTCGGTTTTAATAAAGCTGTCATCGAAACGTACGGTTAAGGATGAACTTTGAAGGACTTTGTTAAATAAAGTGTTAATAACTGAGTGCGATAGATTTTTAATTTATGTCTCCTTATAATATTTAAAGGAAAAATTTTGCTAAATATTAAAAAATTTACTTCAGTTTTGGCAAAGAAAAGCAAAAACTGTGCTATTTAGATTGAAATATCTACATCGATACTGAAAAGCAGTTTATATGTTTTCGGAAAATCAAAAAATATTACACATGTGCAGCTTAAAAGTGAAACTTAAAAGAATATAAATTTTAAAACAAAATTATATAAAGGCAAAAAGTGAAACGTAAACTTAACAAAAGAAAAGCGAAAAAATACAAAAGAAAAAAAAATCGAAGAAAAAAATAAAAATTTTTATACTGCAGCACCGAAATTAAGGTCATGTGCAGATACATTTTGACTATAATGATGATGCATTTTTTCATTGCCTTCGCTAAGTCAAGAACTGGGACATGTGCAGGCATAACGTACGCCGCTCACGCCTTCTTTGTATTAAAAGAAATATGCAAACACAAAAACAAAAAAATGGGGGAAGAAAACTTGGCGAAAAATTTAGAAAAATGCTAAAATACAATAGCACCCACAAAAACACTCTCAACTGTCAACCGAACATGGGTGTATACGCCCAGAAGTAGATAAACTAACTGAAAAAGTGAAAAAACTCGCAGCAAAAAGTGAAAGAATGCAGTAAAGCATGTGGTATGTTAGCAGCGCAGCATTTATTGAAAATAAAAATCAAAAAGAAAAAAAAACAAAAAATTATAAAAAAAATGTTGCACAATTTATCAAATACAAGTTACAATATATAAAATGTGGCAACAGAAAAAAATCTTATTGTAATTTACATGGCAAAATACCCACAGGTCTGAGCTTAAGATAGAAGTTTCAAGCAAAGCATAAAAAAAATAAATAAAAAAAAAAATTAATGTGCTCAGCACAAACCGGAAACAAATGCAACGTTCGCAATATTGCCAATAGTACTCCACCTCCAAGCAACCAACCATTCAGCATAAAGTTAATGGCGATATTGTCCAAACTGTTACCAAAATGTAAAATGTATCTAATGCAATAAGTGGCAGGGTCTCGGGTATCTTCTCATCTCACTTCAGCTTTTGTCTTGTTTTGTCTACTGTTGTGCTCAACATTTGCTTGTCATTTCCACTTTTTTTGGTTAAATGAAATGTTTCCTCTGCTAAGCTTTTAAATAACCTTTAGTAGCAGCAAATATGTTGTAAATGTTGTTGTTGTTGCTGTTGTTGTTGTTGGCTGAGAACAGCTTAAAATGAGTTGACTAATAGCGCATGGATATAAAATATACATTTGGAAATAAAATATTATTTAACAAGAAATACGTGTGGCATTTTTAAATAGAAATTGCAACGTAATGAAATTTTGGCAGGGAAATGCAAGCAACCACAGCAGATAAAATGCTGCTGTAAATGCGAGTAACGAACGCCAAGTAACGAGTAACGAGTAACGAGTAACGGACTTCTGCAAACAAACTTAGATAAGCACACACTCATAGAGAAATAATTGGACAGACATAAGTAGTACACAGTGACAGCAAAGGACAAGGAGAAGCGCCTTCATTGCTGCCAGTGCAAGTATCTGTGTGTGACAATAATTTCTCTTTTATTTATGCAATTTTGTAGTAGTTTTCACTTTTCTTTTATTGTTGCATTTCATTTTATTGCATTTTTATTATATTTTACATTTCTCTTTTTCCTTTTTCCTTTTTCCTTTTTTCTTTTTGCTCTTTATATTGTTGTAGTAGACGACACATTTTAATTTATTGTTATTCGAGTTAACCCCAGTTTCACATTATAAATTTATACAAAACTATCTATCTAGAAATGTGTCTGTGCGCCTGTGTGTATGCTGTTTTTTTGGCATGTTCGTATCTGTAGCTTAAGGTTAAGTAGATGTGATAACAATTTTAGTTTAAAGGAAATGACAAATGAAAATGTTGACAACTGCAGGAGCAAAGTTAAAATATCAAAAAACAAGAGGATTTTACTTTAGTTTGGCTTTGTTTGGATACGCAAAACATATTTAATATAAATATCACTTTTCGCCCTCTGCTCTACTATGCTTTTAATATAAATTACTTAAACAAATACTTGATTTTGTACAAACAAGTCAGATTTGCATCTTCAATTTAGTATTGTGGTTGAGATATTTTTGATAATTCTGAGAGAAATGACTGTTAAAGTAATTCTGAATTCTGCTTTAATTTGAGTGATTGAAAAACTATACATTTCAGGGCAGATCTATTTGCTATTCAGACTTCAATGTATTACTAAAACTAAATAGAAGAATCAATGCAATTATTGTCATGACATACTATATTATAAAGTGATATTTTTTACTCCATTAATGTGGAATCTAAAAATAATTTCCTAACATAATTGATACTTGAAGGAAGGACTGACTGTTTGCTAATAAAAACTGTAGGAGATATTTTTAGTAAATTAAAAATTCAATGTTTAAAGTCTTACTTACTCTAGTAAGAAAAAATCGTTTTAAATTTATTGTACACAACTATATAGGTTGGTTGATCTTAATTTTAAGTTATTATGACTTAAAAAATTTCTCATCTACACAACAATAATGTAACTAATATCTTTTTGTTTTTTTTTGTGGTGAGGAGGTGGAACGCTTGAGATGAGTAGGTGAAATGCACCGTCAGACTGACCGTTATCGTAATGGTGTGCCCGACTCCATAACAGTAATATATAGTATACGGACTAAAACATCTTCTCTTCAGCGAAACTTATTTCCCTCGAAATCGCTTTCCCACAACATCGAGGAGGATCTCTTTTATGTTGACATTTCAAGCCACACTCTAGTTTTGATCTGCGTCCACACCTTCACTTTCCACAATATTTTCTTGAGTCTCTATTAGTTTCTGTTTCGAAGTTTCTAGTTCTTCTTTCTATATCTTTCTAATATCTTCGTTTTAAGGACTTGAATCACATATGACTCTATCGGTTAGCAGCTATCTGGATTCGCTCTCATTTTTTCCATTGTATTTTTGGGATTTATTGGTCGAATCTGGGTTATTATTTTTTCTTCAAATATAAGCGAACTAGTACAATAAAAGAAGTCTTTCAGTCTTTCTCAAGTGGTACAGTTACTTACAAAAATATACATGTCCGGTCAGCATCTGAGTGAGATAGTAATTTGTGTCTCCAGATTTTCAGTTAAGTCAGATCATTATATTTGGTATGAGTCTAGCTGTTCATCTTTGTTACCACATTTCGATGGTTTGCTTCTGATCTTCAACTCTAATACAGGTGTAGCATAGATTGATTTTGACAATCTTATGCGATGAATGCATATTATGCCATTTTCTAATTATTCAGTATATTTTCTGAATAGATAGTCAAATAAATGTGGTAAAACAAAATTTTGAAAATTTTGTACACAAAACAAAAGCATCACTAGCAAATATCATTTTCCTAGTATTTTAAAATATAAATATACCATATGTATTTGAGTTTATGATGCTTTCACTCATTAAATTTTCACTCATTATTTTTTTCCAACTAAATCGTAAGTGTTAAGAAAGACGAAGAGAGTATTTCACATTTTTTTTTTTGTCATTATTGAACCATTGTGTGATCTATGATCAACATGCTAGGAAATATAATATAAGAAAGCCACACGGCAAATCCATCGCATTGGGATCCTTACAATATTTGATGTATAGCATATAGCTAAAATAAGTGGAAAACTAAAGTAAAAACTAGCATAAGCTAGCTAGCATAAGCATGGAATAAATTTATATATCACAACTATTGAAATGTCATTTGTACGACTTAATAAAGTAAAGATTAAATGTATTGTGCGGTCATATTCATTTTTTCAGTATTCAAGATATAATAAGTTATGTTAGCTAGTACAAAGCATAAATCAGTTTGATGCTTTCATGCAGCACTTAAATTATAAACAATATATAAGTACATGATCAAAATTCTAACAAGAGTGAAATATTAAACTCTAATTTTAATACATGAGCGACGATTTTAGTTACATTTTGACACGAACATTTCAGGGTTTTTTACATGTGTGTCTGTTTTCATAGCAGTCATTTTAGAATGTCTCGAATATAATCTGCCTATATACTATTTTATTATGAATTGGTATTTAAAAGGTATTTGCAAAATATTGTGTTTAAAATCTAAGTAAAGTTCTCAGACAGAAATGCAAACATCTGATGTTGACATGTTTCCCATTGTACATTTCCCAGATGTTATGGGAATAGGATTTTTTTTCGCTGAATAATATCGATGGCGTGACACACAAATAAAGATTTTAAAAGAAAGATTTCAATGGAGCTTCTTTATTTTGTGATTGCATTCCTTCTTTTGTACCAGATGCAGATGTACAGATGCAAAGGTAAGATGAGCAATTAATGGAGTGTAAGCTTTTCTGATCGGGAAACAGCTCCGCTTCCCAATTGTGTACTAACCTCTTAGTAGCGTTTATTGGTAATGGTAATTCTTGCTTGTAACTGCTGTGCTAAAAAAAATGAAGTACTTGACAAATTCGAAAGTATAGTCACGTGTTACTAGCTCGGTACCGGAGTGATTTAATTCTTAAATAAATTTGCAATTATTTTCATACTACTTTAAACAGATATTAATGTACAAGCGGATTAAATTAATTGTGTTCATATTTTAAATAAATTTATTTAATTACTAAGAAATTTTCAGCTAATTTAGTAAAACAATAAAATATATTAAACGATTTTACACTTTGTAAAATTTTGTTTTAATTAATTGTATATATTGTAAAATCTATGCGTATTATTTATATATTTTCTTTGTGTTCCTTTAAATAATTGTTAGCAATTAATAACTTTATTGAATATGATCAGATTTTAAAACATACCAAACAATTAATGCTTATGATATTTCAATAGCAATCAATTTTGTAAAAGTAAAGTATCTGCTTACCTGAAAAGTAAAATAAGAGAAAATTAATATTAATTTGAAACGATATAATTTCAATAAAATAATATAATACACATTGAATTGTTAAGAATTAAATTTCAAAATGACATACAAACTTTGAAATTTTTGTAAATAAATCGCTACAAGGCACAATTATAAAGCAAAAATAGATTAAATATGTGAGAAGAATATAATTACAAAATGTAAACTCTCAGTTAAGAATAAGTAGGGAAATACCTATGAGACAAAAGATTACAACTGTATTATTGAACTACAAAATTCACATTATGGTAAAGTTGCACTGCAAACCATTAATATATAATTCAACGTATCTGTAACTTTTAAAGTTTGCCAACATATTGTTTAAACTTTTGCAAAATAATAAAGCGTATGTCTTCTAGGAATGAAAGCCTTTAAATGTTTGTATATATAGGTATGTTTGCATTATATATGAAATTTCACACTCATATGCAATAGTTATGAGTTACTTTTCACTACACCAAATCTTATATTATATTTCTGCGCAACTTTATTATTGACGATTCTCTTTAAAATTAATTACAATCAAATATTTTTCAATCGAACTCATCAATCGTATTAAACCTCAGTACAGCAACCAATGCACTCTAGAAGTACCACGGTGCGTATGAGCAACCTTTTAATTTCTTAACAAATTACTTCGAATTTTTTTGACTGAAGGACTAAGTACTGAATTTATAAGTTCATTTACTTAAGTTAACTTTCTTTTAATTTAATTAATTTACACAAAATATAACGTATGCTTAAAGGAGAGGATATTTCCTGGTGCTCACTTTATGGATCAGCAATTTCTCAAAGTAACTTAGTGAAGGATTTTGGTATACATCTAGATAAGATATAAAAAACTCACATGACGGTATAATGAGAATGTATAAACATTAATTTTATTCGACAATATTGGATATTGAGAATATCTTTAACCCATTGGTACAGTTGGTTCAGTTGGTTAAAGTGCACTAACTCTGAGCTTTCAATTCAAATCCCGGTACTGATGATGGGTATTTGGTAATGCTTGATACATCTGTATGGTCAGCAAAAAATTTAATTAATTAAAATAATATAAAAAATGAATTTTTGTTGTTGTAGTTCACTATTTTTCGAGAGACTTCCACTTGGACTTATCGAACCTCATATCGAAATAAGCTAAAATATTAACGTGTATTTTGTATGGATTTTGTATAATATGGAACGTGCTGTTGCATATGTTTTGAATTAAATATAATAGCCTTTACATAGCATAACATGTATTATACAAGTAGAATATAGAAGAAAGTTCCATTGGAAGCTGTACAGCTTCTATGATATTAAAATTGTTATATTCACTATTCACTATAACTAATGAAAATAAACTATCCATTTATTGTATTTAAATAAACTTAGCTAAACATTAACAAAAAAAGTCAACCCCACACAATATGGTGGCCTGCTCTTAATGACCTTTTAAATGAATGCAAATACTTCGCTTCTAAATGAAAATCAAGTTCATTTTATATGCTTCTTCTTCTTGCTTTCAACAAATTTGCATATAAATTTCACTTTCCCCATAATCAACGTTTTAGAACAAAACTGCCTTGCAAATATGCTTATTATGGCTTAACAGTTTGAATTATTTAAAGTAAATAAGGAAAAAATAAATATAAAAATAAGTGAATCCTGCTGCTATTTACATAACAGGCGGCACAAGGATCTGCGTACAGCATCGCATAGCTCAAGTTGAAAGCAGTTCATGGTGAATGCTTGAAGATGCAAAAATTTGGGAATTCTATTGTTCAGCTGCATATTTACGAAGAAATTAAAGAAAACCTCGACTGCATCCCACAGCTACGAATGTCAGCGGCAGGCATGGATTGCAATCCACTGCGAGCGCCTGACGTATAAGAATAAACAGACTCGATCTGTTCTAGATTGTTGTTAAAAATCGTTGGTAGTTCCGCGTACAATGCAGTGTGAGAAATCTGTTTATGATGCAGTTTATATACGCGGAGAAACACAAGACGCACGCTCCGACCGTACAACGGCACAACAAAAGGCTTTAAAAATAATGTAGTAGAAATGGCAAGCGAAAAAAAAAATAAATAAATTTGGAAAAGTAAAATTAAGAAACACGAAAGTTTAACAGCATTTATATATAACAATTCAAAAAAAAAAAATATTATAAAATATAGTAAAATACAACAAAGGCAAAATTTCTGAATTGCAAACTGAATAAGTTTTTTTTTTATTTTTTTTTTTTGTTGTATAAAAAGAAATGCAATTGGTGTGCGTTAAGTTTTTTGGCTGCACAAATGTGCAATTTTGAATTTAATTCAGAAAAAGTACAGGAAGTAAAACAAGTGTCACAAGCAGTTTGGGGTAATGTCGATGTGAAAACAGAAAAAAACAGAAAAAATAAACAAAAATGGAGAGGACAGAGAATATTGCACAAAAATATTAAGCAAGAAAATGTACATAATAAGCAATGGGAAAGCGGAAAATGAAAATATTATGGAAAATAGTTCAGTTGTTTAGTTGTACAAGGAAATCTATAATGGGTCACAGCTGGTTTTTTGCGTATATTTGACTCAACCTTGTACCACAACCACTGAAAGTAAAAGTTTTATTCAATTTAAACAAAATTAAATTTTGTCAAATATTTTAAAGTAATTTACTAAATTTATTTCAATTGTATTCTCAAGAGTGAGAGATGCTTATAACTAGCAAACGCCACAAGACAGCTTATTTGGGGCATATTCTTCTTTATACTAAATATGAACTACTACAAACGATACTATAAGTAAGAATAGGACGAAAGTATATATTATGGCTTAGAATTATCCACGAACAGACTGGGCTAAAAACAGTCGGAGAAATTATTTACACGGCTTAAGATGGAATGGCGTACTGAACTTTTATTGACAATATAAATTAGTTTACAAGTCTTAATTTTTATTAATTTCTTTTTAATTTCTTCGCTATATCGCATGCTTTTTATGCATGTACAAGACACATATACGAAATATAATAAAAAAACTAAATTGAATGGTTGTGACCAACAATATCCAGGAGTGGATAAGCAGTTTAAGTTAAATTTCTTATTTTCAAACTTAAAATCATTAATATTGAATTCGTAGGCAAATGAGTGTTTAATATTTATACAATAAATAGAATATTCTGTCTTATGAACCACCCATCTCGAGGTATGAGGGATAATCTCTCGGGGCTGAGAGATGATAGGTTGCTTGAATACCCCTAACTGCCTTATTCTTTGTATTAAACATTTACTGCCTTATTCAACATTTATGATCCCTCCAACAACCAACAACCGTATTAAAACCTGTATGGACGTCTTGTACACAATATTGCCGCATTAACAGTAGAAACAAAAAATTCTAGGAAAATAAACGTGTACCTGGCACTTTGGTAATACGAAATCGTGAATGATTATTTGAACTAAACTTTTGAAATAAAGCTGAAATCGCTATTGATTCCTTCATAATCATTTTTGAACAGTACCATTATCTGTAAAACTTCAGATAAAGCTTCAACATTAAGTTTCTTACATATATATATATGCATTAGTAACATGAAAAAGAGTACAAACCAGAGCTGGCAGCTTTTTGAGCTGGTGACCTTAATGTTAGAATTGCTTGCAGTGACATAATTGTATACATGTGACGTGATTATATATCTGACACCCATCCGTAAGTACACATTGCATTGTGCATTGAATGGAATACGTACAGTCCCTCGCAATTTAGTCAATTGTGACTCCTCACTTTTGATCTTGAGCAGGAAGAGGTTACTAGACCGGGACCTATCCTCACGTGATATTAGCATCCCGCCAACGGCTGATATTATGGCTTTCATTTTAAGGTTAGAAGCACTAAGATTAGCAATGAAATATATCACAGGAAGCCAGTACCCAGTACATTGTCTGTTCTTCAGTACTTAAGAATGGATATTTGAGGATTTGGAACACTTGAAAGGTGAATATTTATTATGAAATGTAATTATCCTATGTTCGTTAATTAAAACCTTTCACACATTTGATTTTAAAGTATTATTTTGTGATTGTGATTGTGATTTCGTGAGTTAGTGCTATTGCGTACTTTCACCCTTTTGTGATTGGGGGGCTTATCCCTGCCACATACTAGGATTTAACTATGGAGGCTTATTGAAATTGATTTAATTTTATTTTAATTGATGTCATTTAATATTCTTTTTGTTTTTTAATTTGACATTTTTACTCAATTAAATATTATTTCAATTTTTTTTATTCCGAATTATTTTATTTTCCGTTACATTGATGGATTTTAGTTTATCTTATTTCGACAGTTGGTAGATTTAAGTGCTTTCATGGTCAATTTCCTTCTACCAATAATGTGAATTTATTATTGTGTGGAAAAGACTAAGAAATGGATTTATAATATGTCAATATCTCTGAAAATATATTATAAAATATTATTTTTTATCAATTTATTTTACTTGTTTATATTATATTTAATTCTGTTTCACTTTATTTTTTTATTTTAATTGCTTTTATTTTTAATTACTTTTTTTTTGTTGCAGCATATTTTTATAGATTATGTTTACATTATTAAATTTCATTTTAATTTAAGTCATTGATTTATGGCAAAATTTCATAGTTATTTTCTTTTATTTCTTTATTTGATTTCATATATTTTTCTATTTTATTAATTAATTTATTATGTTTTGGTTTGCTCCCAGCAATTCATTTATTTTACAATATTTCCAACAAGTTTTTTTTTATTTATTTTCAAAATGAACTATAATTTAATTGTCTTTTTTATATATATAAAATCCATTAACAGTACAAAATGTTTTAAAATTAATTATTTAAAATATTTACACCAATTTTAGTTGAATTAGAATAAACGTAAGTTCAGCTTAGAAAAGTTCACAGAAGTCATAAAAGATTTTTCTCTACTTTTTCTTTTCAATACTTAATATGTAAGTATTTGCTTATATAATATCAGTATATAGTTGTTTTTATATTTGTTTATACCTTTAAAGATATATATACATGTATATCTACATATTACTCGTTCAATAAATATGGATCACATCAAAACCAAAGCATGCAGTCGTTTTTTATAACTCAAGATAAGGAAACTTATGGAACTATATTAGACGTTTTTATTAAAACAAACAATAAAAACATAAATAAGGGAAAGCAATGTCACCATCAATGCCACAATTCAACAAGCAAATCCCACAAAAATATTTTCACAGATGCCTTAGCACAGATTAGAGACCATCACCCAAACTCACGTAGAACCGAATAAACCACTAAATTCACTCCCTGCTCCATAACAAATACCGAAAAATGAAAATAAATAGAAACAGCTTTTGCGATAAGCTACAAATAATGTGAACGTTTTACATACATTTGAACTGCTCACCAATCCTACATGCCGACATCAGATACAAACGTCATCAATGCTGAGCCTGTGAATGCATAAATATACACACTAAGGCGGACCACCAAAACCAAGGAGGCTGAAAGAAGGGAAATTTTGAAGTTAAAACTATGTAAGTCCGAGTCAGAATTCCAATGAGATCAGACATACGTAGACGTTTACAATTTCATGTAAGCAATTCCATGGAAAATGACTACCCAATCATTTGGTGAAAAAATTGGACTGCTGAGTTTATTTGAAGTTAGATGGACTTTGGTGCCTGTTGTCACATTGATTAGGGTACTTTGGTCAAACAGCAGATATCATTATTATTAAGTTTTTGTTTAACAATTTTAACATTTTTTACCGCTTTAACCACGCATACAATTTTACAATTTGGGTTTCGAGAATTTAAGGGTGAAATTGAAGGTTTCCGGGTGTAAGTAAGTATACTTAAAATGTATTTAATAACTTTAGTACAATGATATCATTTGACAATATATTTATTATACAACAACAAATTCTTTTATAATGCAAGAATTTTTTAATTCGGCAAGCACATTTTCACTTGTCCGTGTAATTTTTATACAAAATACTTAATTTAAATACTTTTTGAGCTTTGTGTTTCGAATTTTTAAAAATAAAATAATTTAATATCAAAATACATTATTTTCGGATTATAACATATATGAATATTTTAAAAAATAATTACAAACTTTTTTATATACTTTGTATCTTCTTTTCTAACACTTTTCTTATATTTACAGCAACTGCTCGCGGAGTAAAGGAAGTTAGAAAAAAGTTTAAAAACAGAAAATTAATTTGGTCAACTAATGTTTTCAATCGTATTTCTAAATGTATACTTATTATACGATTAACCAAAAATGACTCAAAGGTCAGAGTTTCTAACACAAAAAAAATTAATTTCGCGAAGTATTTCATTCTGTTAGAAGCCTAAAGCCGAGTTAGTTTCCAATTTTAGAACCAGTTGTAAAATGTTGCAAATATTTTTTTAAGATTATACACAGATAATTGTGGAATTCCTCTATAACCGTTTCCAGACAGTTATAAACACAATTATACAAAACCATTTCTAACCATTATATATAAACTTCCTTATACTTGAACCCACTAAAATCATCTCTTGGGAATGAATAGAGCAGATTTCCAAAGCATTGAGGAAACTTCATACCAGTAATCAGCGGATAGAGATGTGAATATTCTTATATTCTCCATAAACATTCTTATGTTCTAAAACTGTAGCCATATATTCTATATAAACATTCTTATATAATCTTATATACTGCAAAAACTACAGCCCCTTCTTTATTTAGTTGGCATATTTACACAATTTTTCAAAAAAAACTTCCATGTCTCCACACATTAATTTCTGAGGTACTTTCTGAATAAGCAGATGTGATCATTTTAGTTTAAAATTTTAACTATCTAACCAAGCAATAAACTTAAAGATTAACTCAAAATTCTGAACCATAAAATGGTCTCCACCCATATATGATACAAACTGCATTTTTATTAAAATCGTAATAAAATTCGAGCAAATACATTTATCTCAATTACAACATCCTTAATATGCTTATTTAAAACAGTTGCTGTATATATCTATATATATAAGGCGAACATGACTTTCAGTTAATAGCATTTTTACTGACATTTAAAAAATACAACTATACAACTATACAATCATACAACCACACACCAGTTGTGACAGATCCTCATACAACTCTAAATGCACTTAAATGTACTTAAAGGAGCAGCTGAAATTAATATGAAATAAAAAAAAGTATATTCCTTGATATTTAAGTGTTTGCATCCTGTTCTTAAATCACATTTACAGCAGCACATGATTTTTTAATGAAATTGAAACCAACACCAAAGTCGGTTGCCAGTTGCCGCTGTCAATGCAATGCATGCAATTGAGAGACTCTTCTCCATCTCATTCACATGCAATTGCATGTGAAATCCGTGTCCTGACACATATGCGTTGATGTGAAATTTGCATTTCTGCGACACTGCTGTTCTTCATTTTGTATAAAATGGTACATTTAAATGTAAATAACCTGATTTTACAGTGTCCGTCTGATGATGAGTGTCAGACCATTATCAATAAAAACGACAGCAAAGCAACTCATATGAGGTATACGCACATAAAGCGGCAACATCAACTCGAATGTCTTCTCTGAGATGAATCTGCAACCTTCAACACATTCCTGTTATATGTTGCGTTAATAAAATTGTCCTTGAATGCACATTGCTTTTATGCAACTATATCATGCGTAAGTGGTATACGCAGGTCCTTAGTCATAAGTATTAGCCATATGCAGTGGATTCCTGTAGTAAACTAGCGCTTAGTAATACTATATCTTTTTTCCTCTAAATAATGGTATGTCGTGTGTAAAAGTGATAAAGAATAATAATTATAATAATATGCGTCTGTATTGATACAGCTTGCCAAATAGATATATCACAGAATCATTCATGAAGAGCGTAAAGGTACTCTCTTTTGGTAAGTTTGTCAACTGTTTCATTACCATCAAGTCTTTATATCATCTGATTATGATGAGTGATATATCATTATTCTTTGCTAAAGAATATTTAAATATTGTGAAGACGCAGCTATAGCAATTTTTTAATCAAATACACAGACATTATATTCTTTTTCCATCGTTTAATTATGTATCTTACGTTTCCGTAATTAAGTTGAAATGCATCAACTCCTGGCTTGAGCAATTTCACATTAATTTATTTCTTTTAATTTTTTGTTTTAATTATGGAAAAATATATTTCAGTTTATTAAATTTCACTGAAATTATTCATAAATTATTTTATTCCGAAAGCGTAAACATTTTAATGTCATATATTTAATTGAAAACCTTTAATTTTAATGAAATCACGATTATGTATTTTTTAACTCATATTATAAGTAAATTTAAATAATTAAATAAGAGATAAAGTTCGTAGAAGTTTAAAATAATAAAACTGATCTGAGTTACTTTCTTTTAGTATTCATACTATACAGACAACTTTTAATAAAGGTTGCAAAAACTTTTATTGCAGTTAATGTTGTCGAATTGATTTAGCTCCGAGACTGCCTACTTGGAATTGCTGAGCAATAAAACTCAAATGACAAATTCAACAAAAAATATGAATTTAAGATATATCTGCCATTTGTTTAATCCATCAACAAATGAATTCATAGCTGAGTCAAAACTAATATTACAACCAAACTCGAAATTACCTTAAGCCTGTTGCTGGTATATGTCAAATTCATACAACGAAAGTAATAAGAAGATTAAGAGCATTAAATCGCTGCTAAGGAGCTTTCTATATTCAAAGCTTCTAACCTAAGTTAACTTATATGCAGACAGGTAAAAGGTGATGAGATCATACAGAAGCCACGTATATTCTAGGCTTCCGGATAAAGGCGCGTGAAACATGTCTTCTATAATTTAGAGAAGTTCATGAACATCTGTAATTTAAGTAAATAAATCTGCAATACTTCCAATGTAAACTTACAAATTTAGTATTGGTTTTTTCCTAAAAACACGAGAGAATGATGATTGATGCAGTAGAGGAAGATTGTCTCTTAATTGCTTAAGCCTATATCTGTGATGCAATAACTGCAAGAAATTTATATACTTTGAGAAAATCAGACTTTGGAATACACGCCATATAAATGACCGACCTAATCAAAGACTCAAATAATATGTGTCGGTACAATCAAATGTTACAATTTGAAGAACATTATATACAGAAGCCATTACATTCCTTCACTTTAAAAAGGCAAGCAATGTATTATTGCAAATCAGGTAGATAGTAAGTAATACCTATTGATAAAGCAATGGGAAAATGGTTCAGTAGTACCCCATGACAAGTAAATAAGCCTTTGTGATAAGACAATGCGAAAATAGTTCAGTAGTACCCAATTGGAGAATAAATATGCAGATCTAATAACCACAAGCAGATAAACAGCATTTAATAGAACTATCACTGTAAAAACTATATGAATAACGATCCACTGTATGCAAGAAATAATATTAGTAAATTAAATTTCGGAGTTGAAATCAATAATGAAATTAAATTTCTCTTAAATAAAGTTCATAAGGTGGGTTTTTTTCAAGTATATCAGACACTAATGCCCAACATGATTCTGTACAGTTCGCGCAAAGAAGGTTTGATTCAGAACCTATAAGGAATATTGTGTTTAAATATCACAACTGTTTTAAAAAAGACCAAATTTTATTTGACAAATTTTAATTTTGCGATACTGAGCTACTTGAACTACTTAATTAAGATTATTTAAAATAACTTTATTGTTGTTTTCATATGTTATGACTTTTATTTTTTGATTTTCTAATATTTCATTAAACTTTACAAAAAGAAGTTAATTTCAGTTAACTAATTCCGTATATAAATCCTTTGATCAGATTATTTAACAGTAGTTAGCTAATTGATATATTCAATTGTCAAAATCCAAAAATGTCACCTTTGCAGCATTTGCTCACATCACAGTGGAATTGCAAACATTGTCGCCAGCAAGGATAAATATTTACCAACAAACAAGCAAACATTACTGCTAATTCATTTCGAATGCTTATAGTCAACATTCAGTCAACATAGTTACGGGTAGGTGAAATTTCGTTGGGATAGTGCGGGCAGATGAAGATGGAGAGTCTTGCTTATGCTTGTTAATGGTGTTGATAGTTCTCCGCATGATTTACTATAGCAAGAGCTTAACTTTTTTCTTCCCTCCCCCTGTTTGACTGTTGACACTTTTGGGGTTTATTGTAAGTAAGTTTACATAAAGTAAGTAGTCGTCCTTGTACGTTCTGGTAGCGCTTACTACTCGCATATACGTACTGAAATCTATTGCCACATTCGGTTAACACATATGCTTAATTTTGTTTAGATATTCCAGTATGAATGATTTATTTGTCAAAGACTATTTTGGTGTGATTGTCGCACTAAATGGACACTAATGTTTCTGTTAATAAAAAATTGATTGTTTATAATTTATTTTTGTTTATTGTGCCATTTGCACAGATTTATAGAGCAGAAATTTATTAATAAGCTGCCTATAAATTAAATAAATTACAACTTGACATTTGCGTGAATTAATATTGATTTGTTTGCATTAGTCGATTATATTTTTCTTATCACTTATCACTTATCACTTTTGTATTTCAAGTCGGTCATCATACTGTATAGGGGCTTTGTAGTAAGTAAGTAAATTTATATGACAAAGCATTTAAGGTCGCTGTTGAATGTTTATATTTTATATTGCATTTTTTGTTTAAAGTAGTTAAAATAAAACGCGTGCTGCTCATTTTTATTGTTAATATGCAACCCAATGTTGACTTTCGTCAACCTTGCACATTACATACGGTAATCTTAAAAAAACAACAACTTTAATTTTATACAGTTTTTTAGCTTCCAGACTGAACTGGGTTTTTTGATTCTCTCTCTTGCATTTCAAGTCCCAAGTGAACAGCACGCGTTTTATTTTCAATTTTCGATTTATTAAAATTTTAATTTCTTAAATAAAGTGTAATTATTCTGAATAAAATACTTTCGTTGTAAATTTCATTTTTTTTCATAACTTCAATAAATACAAAAACTCTTGTATTTTTTCATTGGCGCCCGAGCAGGGACTTGAAATTAAATAATAAATAATTTAAAAAATTACGAAAAGTGAAATTTAGTGATTATTGTTCGGTGAATGTTGGTGTGGTGAAGTATCAGCACCAGACAAAAACCGCTAATAAAAAAAAAAAAAATTTTTAAACTAAATTTCGTGAATATATTCTAGAGCTGCAATTGGCAGCATCGTGATTTTCGGTCAGTTTAATTTTTCATTTTCCACGTGTGAAGTGGTTGCGGTAAATGTCGGTGTGTTGTCAAGTATCAGCACCAGACAAAAATCGTTAAAAAAAAAAAAAAAGAAAATTCGCTTGCATTCACGAAGACCGTTTGTCTGCTGCACTTGTCTCCAATCAAAATTTCATTTTGCGATCCTCCAGCCTAAAATTAAAACGTGCCCAAATCCTAAATAAAGTTTTGAAGTGAAATTATTTAAATTATTTCGGAAATTATAATTTTTTGTCGCAAAAATAATTAAATTCGCATTTTCCCGTAAACTTCCCGGAACTGTTTTTCGTGCCAGCAAAGTGAGAAAGTTTTCGCCAATTTTTACAACAAAAATTTTCCTGCTCAATTCTTATTGCTGCTGTTGGTCACTGCTACTGCAGTTTCCTGATCAATTCTATTGCTGCTGTTGGCCGCTGCTACTGCAGACTGCTACTGCATTTCGCTGTTGCTGTTCGCTGCTGCTGCAGATTGTCGCTGCTATTCACCGCTGCTGTTGGTTTTCGTTTGTTTTCTGGATGGCGTGCCACTGTAACACCACTGCCGTTTGCCAGGTAAGAAAGTGCAAATAATGAAATTGTTGTACCAGGTCATGCTCTGACTAAACAAAATAGTCAAGAAAGTATTTTAAATAACTTGGCACTGGTAATTATTTGCACTTTTAAAACACATATATTTTTCTATTTCTATAATAAATTATTTGACAAACGTGAAACAAATTTACGAAGCTGAGGTTGAGCTTCATTAACAAATACGTTCGGTAAATCCAATTATTTAATACAAATAATTGAGTAATTTGCAGGGGCAAATTATATACAAAGTGAATGCATTTTTCGTTTTCGTTTTCGCCAGTTACTTGCAACCACTTTGTTGGAATTTACCCATAATTACAATATTGATTATTTATCGTTTTTTATTATTCTATAAACAAAGTGAGTGCATCTTTCGTTTCGCTAATTTCTCGCGTTTACTTTGTTGGAATTTACTTACAACCGTCGCTCAACAGTATTCAAATACTCTTATCGTTCTTTGCGCTGCATTGCCTTCTCTCTTAAAAAATTTAGTAAATTGTGTTCACTATGTCAACAAAAAAGCGAGCATCATCCCCACAAAAAAATGAAGAATTGGATAAACTACTCCAGCAGCGAGAAACTGTAGTGGCCAGTATCTTGCGTATTAAAAAAGTAATTTCTGAAAAAACTGTTGATTTAAACCCTGTAGAACTGGAATGTAGGTTGGACATTCTCAATTCATACATTAAACAGGCCATGACTTGCCAACAAAAAATAAAGTGTATCAACGAGTTTGATGTATTTCGGCCAGATCTAGAAGAAATCTGCGTTGCTTCGAAATCATTGTTTCTACAGGCGTTAGGTAAAAACCGCAAGTCTAGTATCCCTGATACTTCGCATGAATGCAGCAATCATCGTTCCAGGCTGCCAAGTATGCGTTTACCTAAATTTAGTGGGAAACATTCTGAGTACAAAAACTTCATAAGCCTTTTTGAAAGCTTAGTGCACAATGATCAGTCGCTAAGTGATATTGAAAAATTCAATCATCTCATTTCGTGTTTGTCTGACGAAGCTCTTGGTACAGTTAAGGCATTTCAACTCACTGAAACTAATTACTCAAAGGCATTAGCTAGTTTAAAAAGAGTTTACGATAACACTTGTCTAATCTTTTTCGATAGTATCTCGCAGCTTTTTGAACTGCCAGAAATGAACAAGCCATCTGCTTCTGCATTACGCAATATCATAGATACTGTTTCTGCCATATATGAGTCCCTATTGTCAATAGGAGATGATAAGAACATTTCAAATGCGATTCTTATTCATTTAGTCATGTCAAGAGTCGATGCCGCCACGAAATCTAAATGGGAGGAACAATTAGATTACAATAAGCTGCCGCTCTGGTCTGATTGCGAGACTGCGTTAAATAAGCGATACCAACACATTTCTGCTGACGAAGCTTCTACGTCAAGGTCTCGATCGAACAGGCCAAAACAAGACAACTGGCAAGGTAAGAATGTAAAATCGTCACTTATGTGCAAGAAAAATAGTTCGCAAGAGGAAAGTAGATGTTTGTTCTGTAATGCGAAGGAACATGTAATAAATTCATGCTCCGCCTTTGCTGCCCTCTCAGTTACTGAACGGTTCAATTTCATTAAATCATCTTCGGCATGCATAAATTGTCTCAAGAAAGGGCACACGGTATCTAGATGCAAGGCGTCACGCTGCAGAGTGTGTAATCGGTCGCACCATACTCTTTTACACCAATATTCTACTAACACTCCTCAAACAGGTTTATCTTATAATCCAGAACAACCTATTATTTCTCGTGCCTCTGTGAATCATAGCTCATCGAATGACGATCAAATTATTCTAGCCACTGCAGTCATAACCATTCAAGGAAAATCTGGAGAGTATCAGCTGGCCAGAGCACTGCTCGATTCCGGTTCTCAAGTCAACCTTATAACCGAGGAACTTGCACAACGACTGCAACTAAAAAAAGAAGCGAAAACTCTAAACCTGATTGGCATTGGTGAAACAAACTCCACAGTACGGCAAAAATTACATGCCACTGTGAGATCACGTATTAACTCTTATGAGTTTTCTACTGATTTTTGGGTAATGCCTTCAATCTCCACTTACCAACCCGACAAATTTGTGTCAATGAGTAATTGGAATGTTCCTTCCAATCTTTCACTTGCTGATCCGCACTTTCACAAACCGCAAAAGATAGATCTTCTACTTGGTGCCGAAAGCTTTTTCGAACTGTTGTCGATTGGACAAATAAAACAAGGTACTAATCTTCCAGTTCTCCAAAAAACTTTACTTGGATGGATTGTATCAGGAAAATATAAAGATGTCCCAAGTAATGTATCTAAGATATGCAATTTAATACGCCTTCAAGAAGCAGAGTCAACAGGTGATTTCTGCTTAAACTCTCTTGTGAAAAAATTCTGGGAATTGGAAGAAATTCCCAAGGAGCTCACGGTCAAAAAATACACAATAGAACAACAACACTGTGAGACCAAGTTTCTCAACACAATTTTACGCTTACCTTCAGGGAGGCTTAAGGTGCAGCTTCCTTTCAAGTCCAACCCCAACCTTCTAGGTCAGTCATATGAAACAGCAAAAAATCGTTTTCTCTCACTGGAACGCAGGTTGTCGAAAGACTGTATGCTTCAGAAGCTGTATATGGAGTTTATGGCAGAGTATCGTGACTTAGGTCACATGACATTAACTACTGACAACTTTTCTTCGACACCTCATTACTATATACCGCATCAGTGTGTGTTGCGACCTCAGAGTACCTCGACAAAACTTCGCGTCGTGTTCGATGCTTCATGCCGAACATCTTCACAAGTGTCGTTGAACGACATTCTAATGGTTGGTCCAACGGTACAGGAAGAATTGTATTCAATCCTACTTCGCTTTCGTATGCACAAATACGCGATGACTGCTGACATTACAAAAATGTACCGTCAAATCGAAGTTGACGAGGCAGATCGCAATTTTCAGCTTATTCTCTGGAGGGAAAAACCTACGGATCAGATTAGCGTTTATAAACTGAACACAGTGACATATGGTACTTCACCTGCTCCTTTCTTGGCAACACGTTGCCTAAACTACTTAAGTGACCTGTACAAGAATTCTCATTCAGTTGGAGCAAGGGTTATCCGACATGACTTCTATGTCGATGACCTATTGACTGGAGCTGACAGTCTGAAGGAACTGGAAACAATTCGTACCCAATGTACTGAAATTCTTGATGCGGCTGGACTTAAATTAGCGAAATGGTTTTCAAACCATAAAACGTATGATTCGTCAGACTTCTTTCTAAATGTTAATAATACTGATTCCACAAAGGCGCTAGGTATACACTGGATTCCCCAGAATGATACGCTTAAGTTCCATGTAGACGAAAAGTTTCATGACTTGCGAGCAACAAAAAGAAACATACTATCAGTATCAGCTCGACTCTTCGATCCCCTCGGACTAGTATGCCCAATAGTGACTAAGGCAAAAATTTTATTGCAAGAACTTTGGCTTCAGAAGCTTGACTGGGATGAGTCAATTCCTATGCATCTCGATTCTAGCTGGCAAGCATTTAAAAGCAACCTGACTCAGATGGACTCTATTTCCATTCCGCGGTATGTTCATATTCATTCAAATATAAAATGCGATATTCACGGTTTCGCCGATGCGTCAATGAGAGCGTACGGCTGTTGCATCTACGTCCGAATTCATGATTCGAATGGGATTCATTCTGAATTGTTAACTGCCAAATCTAAGGTTGCTCCTTTAAGCACAAAATCATTACCCAGATTAGAGCTGTGTGCCGCTCATTTATTGGCTAAACTATGGTCTCGAATTCAGCCGTTGATTACTTGCGAAATCGGGGATGTTTATTTTTGGACGGACTCTGAAATTACACTTCATTGGATTAAAACTCACCCATCTACTTTAGCAACATTTGTAGCAAACAGAGTGGCAGAGATCCAAGAATGGACGAGCGAAGTTCTTTGGAGACACGTTCCATCAAAGCTAAATCCTGCAGACTTAGTCTCCAGAGGATGTGATGTAGATGAGTTGATTCACTCAATTTGGTTTCGTGGCCCATCATATTTGCTTCAAGATGCCACTAACTGGCCAAAAAATAGTCATTTTCCACTATCAACAGATGAGAAAAGTTTAGAGAAACGAAAGGTCAAGGTCGGACTTTTAGCAGTTGAAATTGAACCTAATGTCATTTCAAAACTAATCTGTAGCCAATCATCTTACCCAAGACTGCTGAGAATTTTCGCGTACATTCTACGTTTTATCACTAAGAAAAATGAGAGAGCCAACGCTTTTATTCCGACATCAAAGGAGCTTAATTGGGCATTCTTGAAAATCGTTGAATTTATTCAAAATCACGAATTCAAGGAAGAAATCGAAAAAATGAAGAAGTCGCATAAATTACCAGTCAGCATTCAAAAACTAACTCCATTCATTCATACAGTCCAAGATGGTTCTCGAACATGCAATTTGCTTCGTGTAGGAGGTCGTCTACTAAACGCACCACTGTCTTATGATTCAAAATTTCCCTTGCTGTTACCAAAAAAATTGCATTTTGTCGAGATTTATTTACGATTTCTCCATACAACCAATTGTCATGCTGGTCCAAAAGCCTTAGAAGTGCTGCTTCGTGAAAAAATTTGGGTCATAAATTCAAGCAAGGCATGCAGTAAAACCGTAAGAGCATGCATACATTGTTTTCGATACAAACCTAAGCTGTTGACCCAAGTAATGGGAAACTTACCTGCAGATCGGTTAAAGGCACTACGACCCTTTTTAATTAGCGGTGTCGATTTTTGTGGGCCTGTATACACCACTTTGAAAATTCGTGGTCGACCACCAGTTAAAATGTATATCGCAGTGTTTGTTTCACGTCAAAGGCTATACATTTAGAACTTGTAACAGATCTGACAACTAACTGTTTTATTTTTTGTCTTAAAAGGTTTGCCGGAAGACGAGGACTCCCAGAAAAAATCTATTGCGACAATGCGACAAATTTTGTAGGTGCCGATCGCAAGCTGAGAGAGCTGATAGAGGCGTTTCGAGAGCACAAGGACGATCTGGCATACTATGCTGCACAAAGGGGCATAGAGTTTGTCTTCATACCACCCAGGGCACCTCATTTCGGAGGATTATGGGAAACGGCGGTAAAGTCGGCAAAACACCACATACAACGAACAACCAACAGTGCGCTTCTTACCAGCGAAGAACTGCAAACAGTGCTCGTAGAGGTAGAAGCCCTGCTAAATTCTCGGCCACTCAGTCCATTGAGTCAAGACCCGAACGACAAAGAGGCGCTAACACCAGCACACCTGTTGATAGGAGGTACTCTCCACACGCTGCCGCAAGAATCCGCGCAAGGCGTCTCCGACAACAAATTGACCACTTTGAAACGTTGGCGTCTGTTATGCGAGCTCAAACGGAGGTTTTGGCAGGCCTGGTCGAAAGATTACATCCTACAG
>NC_051847.1:219574370-219597238 GCF_002237135.1 Teleopsis dalmanni
GCGGAAACTTGCTGCAAACTTTATTAATTAAAGAATTTGAAAATCTCATTTGCAAGCACAAACGTTTCAGAATCTACTCCGAACTTAATTCAATTTCAATGAATTCCACCGAATACCGCATTGCATTACCAAACATCGAATTCCATTGAATACATGAATCCTTTTGGATGACTGATAACACACCACAGAGTCGCATAATGCATACGCGGCAAGTTAATGGAAGTGTATTGCACAAAGGCTGTCAATTAGAGACAGAACCGTGTATTTGCTATGCCCAATAACACTAAAACAAACGCGAACTCGCATTTGCAGAATTTCGACACAAACTACATCACCCAAATGCAGTATGAAGTATGAAGGACGAGTATTGCGAAAATGATGAAGTTGTCAAGAAAGTGCAGTTAACGAAACAGTGAAGCATCTTTCAGTCTATATAGAGTTACATGAGCTAATCATGAAAGAAATTGGCAACATATTCTGTGTGCTATCTGATCATCATGAAGTGCACTACGCCCATACTATGCCCTACTAATTTCTTAACTTGCAGTACCAACTACCATATGCAGAAGGGCATCAAAATGCACTTTTATGAGTGCTTGTATATAGCATGCAAGTGCTATAGGTATTTGCATTGATGCAATAAAATGCTTATCGTGTTTTGTCAATACGTTTGTGTTGCTGTTATTGTTGTTGTTGTTGCTGTTGTTGCTGTTGTTGCCAGTAACAATTGGGTCATGTGTCAATAATAGTTTTATTTTTGCGTACAGCACTGCAATCTTACACACATTTCTTTGATGTTTTGTTGTTGCTGATTGTGCACCTGAAAATCAACAACACAACAACACAACAACACACATAAATAGCATCAACAACATCAAATAAAATGCTGTACAAAAACAGCAGGATTCATGAAATTTCGGTGTATAATCGTGATTTATGCGCACGGCAACACATATTTGGTACAACTGGACACTCACGCAAGCACAGACAACTCCAACAGACAGCAGATATTTCGTTACATGGTCCTAGTACTGCTACCAGTCCTGGTCCTGGTCGTGGTTGTAGTCGTGGTCTTGCTGCTATATTGCTTTTATCTGCCATATAACAAGGCAACAATTGCTCGAAGTTGTTCGGCGTTGCACATTTATTTATAAAAATTTCCTTACACGTAAGGGAATTGTCCTTTCTGGCTGTGTGTGATGTGCACTCTTTACTTGTATTTGTTTTCATTGCTGATGATATTGCATTTCCTCCTTTTCACTTTTTTGTTCCATTTTTTATTTGTTTGAGTTTATTTATTGTTAAGGATTTATTATTATCAATTTTATTTTTGGTTGTTTTCTATTTATTGCTCATTTTTATATGTTTTTGTTCCCTTGGTGAGGAGGCACAGCTCCTGTGCTGACCCAAATGTGAAGTTTTTATTCAGTGGTGCGTCCATCTCTCATTGGCTTGCTTATATCGTATGTGCATTTCGCAGAATAATGCTCCGAAATTATCGAAAAATGGCGAAAATATAGACGGAGCTACTAGCACGAAAGTACACGCATATCCTACCAATTTTATTGACCAGTTGCTTAATTTTCTGCACTGGAGAACATAATAAAGCTCAGCATTTTTTCATTGACCACAAAACAATTGTACTCAGTGTCTTGCGTGTTTTTTTTTATTTAAGTAATTAATTTGCACATATAAATTTGGGAATAATAAACTACTTCAAGTTTCAAAAAAAAGGACTAAATGAAACTAAATAATTACATTTTTAAATAAAAGGGAACAATAAAAAGGAAAGCATCAAAATACAAGAACGTGTAATGAGACATAAGTAAGGAAAAGTTACAAAAAAAATTTATTGAAGGAACTATCAAAACTTTTTACATTTTCATACATGTGAAAAACTCGAACGAACTAACAGAGTTAGGAAATTCTTATAATTCTTATACCTAAGCGTTTTTATTTAAACGGGCTTGTTTATCACAGAAACAAATACAACATATTCGGCACATATACCTATATAAGATGATTTTCTTTCTTGAATAGTCATAACAAATCCTTAACGGATTTCTGCTAGCACTCTACTGCGTCTACTGTGTGCACCTCTTCTCCAGCTTCGTAAATTAAGCTTTTCCTCCTCTTTACCTCTTCTCCGGCTTCGTTAGTGCTTCCTTAACTTGATAAAAGTTTTCTCACTCCACCGAAGACATGGTCTTCTTCTAAGTCTTCTTATTCGAAAAATACACTTTCAAATACCTTTTCACTAGAGTATGGAAAGCAATCAACAAATATGTACTTTGTAGGCATATTTGTTCTTCTGTTGGAACCAATCAGTACAATTAACACTAACCTCTTTTCCCATTGTGATACAAGTCTGCACATTACCTAACTTTTAACTTTATTAAGATTGCAACTGTATTATCATCTCACTTTGCAATCGTGGCATTCGAAGTCTTGTTAGTGGACTCTTAGCTTTAAGGTTTTCGCCAATTCTCGTCTGTTATTATATACTGCAATGCTGGAATACTGGAATTTACCACTCTAAATTGCTGAATTAGTTTTGTGGACCGATAGCTATATACGGATCGATAGTTTTATAATACTTTTCCAATATATTTCTATATATATATGGATCGAAGTTTTCACACGGAGAGTTTTGATGCTTTCTACATAACAGAAAAAAACAAGACTTTAAGACTTTTAAATTATGTGTGTAATGATAATATCGCTAGCTTATAAAAGGACTTCTAATGTATAGCGAACATTGTAACTTTTAATTCTAATTAATTCTGGTATCTCAAAATAATTTTGAAGTGTGATGTAGAGGAGTCAACATGACACTACATCGTCTTGTCTGAGTTCGTTCGAAGGATTGAGTTCAGAGGACAGATTGTATTGGATTTATATTATTCTTTTAGTTAAAACATTGTTAAGGTGATATAAAATTCTTCTACATAATTGGGCTTAATAAAAATAATTAGTTACAAATGTCTATAGAAAACTTACTACCTTGCTATCTGCAGCACAATAGATCACCTTATTATGGTGTATAGTACTTAATACAAATACAAATTATTTGACCTATTTTCAATTATCTTATAAACATTATAATTCAAAATTAATAAAACAGTTTTCTTCAGCTCAACTAGACATGTTATCGGTATATAAGTACTCTTCTCGTGTATTTTTCATATAACTGACATATATAGAATGAACAAAGGAAGAAACTTTAAATTAGTTTTTTAAGTTAATTTCATTTTAGGAAAATTTTGTTATTCTTACTGTTCAAACCACATTAAACAAATCTTCTAAAAGAAAAAAAATACTATATTTATTTATATTATTGTAAAATCTTCTTTGTGATTTTTTTTACAAACTAATTTTATTTTGGTATTACATTACATATATAGTGACACTTTTGTATGTTTTTCAAAACCCTAAATATGAGAATTGTAAAATCCAAATTAAATCATTTAAAATTAATTCAGTCGAGGATTACAAGAAGTCTCACACTCTCACACTTCTAAGCTTATATGACAACCTCGCCAACTTATGACTCGTACATGAATTCTACTTGCCAGAACTTATTTATCTTATTTCTATTAAATTTTATGTACTTACGTTGCTAAGGGAGCGTCTTATGTGAATCTGATGTAATCAAATGCGCTAAAGGAATTGTCATTATACGCGCATCACTGCAATACGCAAAGGAAACATCTCTGACAGATGACAGGATTCACATGCGAATGCGTTGCTACATTTTGCCATTTCATTTTATTGTTGTTGTTAAAGTCGTAGTCGTCGTTGCCGTTGCCATTGTCGTTGTCGTTGTCGATGTCGTTGTAGTTGTCCTACTGCGGTGTTCCAATGTTGCTACTCTTGTTGTTGTTGTAGGATTCAACAAGTTGTAAATGTACTCTCAATTGTAACAAGGGAACTTACAACTATTGTGACACACAATTGTTTTCGCCAAGATGCACGTACTTCAGACCTTTAAGATGCATAAGTAGTCATTGATTTTAAATGACAGGCAGGAAGGCATGTAAGCAGACTAAATGACAATCTGATAAAAACGTGAAGTCAATTATATATGTGCGCTATTTTTTATTTATTAACATAATTACAGAATTTTTAAAAATGTAGTATACATTGATTGATATCAATAGAGAGAGAAAGAGTTTGGGGATTTTAAGTTTTTTTTTTTCACTTAATGACTTCCAATCAATAAAAATTTTCCCAACACTAACTATCTTAATTTTAATCGCAACTGCTTTATATTAGGTACTTGCTCTATAAAACATTCAAATACTTTTACTTTATTTTTTTTTTTGTTTTCCAACACTTTTCTTGATTGATTTTAACTTCCTTCAGTTTGTTGAGGAAAATCATTCAAGTCGAAAGCTAAGCAATGTTCGCATTTTACTTTACATTACAAGTGCATTTATCACAGACTTTACGTAGTGATAACAATATATTATATATATTGTTGTTGTTTTATTTTTGTTTATGTGGAATAAAAATATTTTATTTCCATTGAAAAGAACCAAAAGAAGCGCACATAGGAAACTTATATGAGTGCACCAGAGCGGAAGTAAAAAATTATAGCTAAAATTTATTGACAGACATTGCAGGGGGAATAAAAAAATAGTAAAAATGCTAAGAACGCTGAATTTTTATTTATTACATAATGAAATATTAAGTTTAATAAACAAAATATTTTCCTTTAAATGATTTTATTTAGTAATAAACACTTACATTCTATGTAAAAATATTTCAAAATTTATTACATAAAAACACAAGGACTGCAATATTTTTCTATATGCAATTTGAACAAAATCCATTGTCGAGTGTGTTTATGTTAAAATAATCGTACATACAATTTTACTTACAAAATGGTTACAGGCTCCTCGGGGAGGTATGCAGTTCTGAGGTCAATTATTGCTTAGTCTGATGAAGTGTTAACAATAATCTAGTCAAGGCGTAAAGGGGGGTTTTAAAAATACTTTGAGTCAAGAAAAAGTAAAAGTGCTTAAGTTCACTGGCTCAAATCGAAATAAATAATAAATATACTTTTGAGTGTTCTGTGGTAGCACAAAGCAATGATTTCACAAAAGGTTATAGAAAGAAAAATCTACAAATCTGATCGGAAAATTACTGATCTCGTTTTAGATTCGGATGCTTCCAAAATGGAATTCAATACTTCGAGACTTGCGTTTAGCATCGATTGTGAACATATGAGAATATTATCCAAAAGAGTTGAATACCATAATTCATTAAACAAACAAAATATGTAAGAGCAACTGTTATTTCTTTATTTTAATGCTGAACTTTTAATTGTAAGATGAAAAGCCTCAACGATATGTAACATAAGCATCTGCAGGCAAATTGGCCGGATTCTGCTAAGAAAAAATTCAGTACTTTCATTAAGATGTCTCGTAAAGTTATCAGTCTTGTGGTTGGTTTGCAGGTGGATAACAGTCGCTTATAAAACGAAGCTATAAGATTGAAACTCCCGTTTAACTATTCCTGTCGCAGCTGTCGAGAGGACGACGAGAGTGGCTAGTTACTGGCTAACACATATGCGGCGCCAATTTACTATTTTGACAGTTTCATTTATTAAAGATCTTTGCTAACTCCAAAACCTTCTTCTTAAAAGTTATTTAAGGTTTTCCAAACGATTGAGATGGTTTTTAAACCTCTAAGTTTTCTTATACGATAATATAATGAGCCAATTGGCCTCAGTAGAAACTTAGATGACCTTACCTAAAAATGGTTTGAGGCCTCTGACTTTCTTATATGGTAATTAATGGACCAATAAGTTGCACCTTAGATTATCATACCTAAAGTTCGATTTTAAGCGTCTGAGTTTCTTATACGGTAATGTAATGGGCCAATAGTCCTAAGTGGATGCTTAGGTTACCTTACCTAAAAGTGGTTGTTAAGCTTCCGAGTTGCTTATACGGTAATATAGTGGTCCAATTAGCCTAAGTGGATAATTAAAATCGCCGGTTAAAATTACTTAACATAAAACAAATGCTAATTTAAAGTAAAACGTAATTAAAAACAATGCAAATATCTTTGCAATATAACAGCTCAGGCTCACGTAAATATGGAAAAAACTCAATTTAAAAAGAGCAGAATAAATAAATACGAGCTTTGCTCTATTGCATTCTTCAATGGATTCAAGCTCACTCTACTTTCATTTGGAAATTATTTAAATATTTCACAAATTTGCTTTAACATGAAAATAAATTAAAACGAAAGCAAGGAAATGAGGATATCCCTTTACTCTAACATCAAAGCGAAATTACAATATACCAAAACAAAAAAGGAGCTCAAATAATAAAGACTATCACAGCAGAAGTAGGATGTGGATGCAAGGACAACTGTACAAATGACGACCTCCTTCTGATTATATGAATATATTTATGACAGCGATAATGCGGCAAGTGCACCAGCAGACGCACACCAACACACCAACCCATACAAAGTTGTACTCTTACAAGCATTGCTAGAAGAATTTTGCATATCCTTACAAGGACCTTTATGCTTCTCCGCTTTTTTTCTCTCTGCCCAACTTTTTAGTTGTTCGTGTGGTTGTTGAGTCCTGCGTTGTTACTACGTTTGCTGCATTCAGATGCGTTTCGCAGTGGTCGCACTCACTGGTGCTGCATTGTGATTCGCCCGTACCAGCTGATGTCAAAGGACAAAATATATTTTCGTATTTTCATAGCGATGCGTAAGTGTCCTTCTATGCATTTTTCATATTTTTCTCTTCTCTTATTGTGTTTAACTACAAACGCTTCTGAATGTCTTTTGAATATTTTACATATCTTTATGTTTTTCTCATTTCGTGCCTTCTGCTCCGAGCGTTTCATGCTGATTGTGTTATTTTTTGTATCGAGAATTTTGTTCGTTTATTCTTTGTTTACCATAAAATTGCACAAATATCTTCAAATTGTGTTTATAAATTGCTACTTTTATTTAATAATGTAGAGCAGGTCATCATTGAAATGAGCACTACTCTACAATCAAATAATAGTATCAAAAAGTATGATTTTGTATATCACAGGATGTTACAACAACAGTTAACAAAGGACGAAAAACAACATTTAAAAATTTTACCAAATTCATAAAATTCATTACTAGCATATATAAAAATATATGCACTACAAGACTATGCTCTCTACTTCTGCTCATTTCAGATAACAACCTGATCTCTCTGGTGGAGTAAATAAGTGGAAAGTTTGAGAGCATCACTATGAGTAATACCAAGTATATGCATAAATAATAGAATCACAACGGTTTCGATAATGTGGTGAACCATTTACAGTTTCACGAAACTTCAACCGTCGCTAAAACAGAATATTGCTCTGTTTCCACCAGACACAAGGCATAGTCTTCCCCGAAGCGACTTGGCTTTGGTGTTGAGTGACCGGATACACCAAATGATTTTTTCCGCTTTGTGTTATCAAAATGAATCCATTTTCATCAAGTATCACAATTCAATTCGTTCATTCATACTGTTTGGGACCCATTTAAGCAGTCTATTGATCTTCCCCATTTCGCGTGGATGTCTACTGATTGTTTCTTGTGACATATTCAATGACTGTGCCAATTGTAGTTGAATTTGAGTTGAATCAACATCCAATAACTCTTGCAATTACTTCTTTTCATACTTTTGTAGACCACTGTCCGTCACATAGAAATCACCACTTTTTTGTCGTAACCATGTCTCACATGTTCCAATGGATGTGGCGTGCCCACCATACATTTCGAGTAAACGAGCAAGCAATGGCTTTCAACTGTCTTTTCTTTTTGATTGAACGCTTGCTGGTAATGTTCTATTTTAGTCAAAAGGTACAACATGATCACTGAACAATAAAACAAAGATGATAGTGTTTGGGGGACTCAACTTATGTGCATTTTCTTGCGAATATTTTTGTTAAACCGAGAAGTATACTTCTGATACATGTCTCGTAGCGAAGGCACCTCTCAACTGTCTTTTTCAAATTACACTTAAATGTATCTAACAAAAGAATTCTAGGGATTTAATAGATCAAACCGTCGCAGTGCCATATCCCATAACTATAATATATATTGTGGAATGTTGGGATAGCACACCTTTCAGCAAGTATCTCACTGAAGTGAAGAATTAGCCGAAGTAGATCATGAAACGACTTGGGTCCTTTTTCGTCCTTCAATTCTCGGATGTCGTTATTGAGTTAAAGTTAGAGAGGCTTCCATTCGCATAACTATATCTCTTGTTTTTGGAAGCAGCTCATTTGGGTTAAGATTGCCTGCCAAATTATCACCAATCCAATGGTGTTTCAAGACAGTAATCCACCTTCTTAGCAGTGCTGGACATTTACACAATATATGCTTCGCTGTCTCCTTTTCTTCTGGATATAGTGTGCAAGTGTCTTCCTCAACAAGAGTTAACTTTTTAAGGTGTTACTTGAAGTTTCCATGTCTAGTAATAAATGAGGTCACCCAGCTTAGAGTGCTCCGCGGATAGCTAAGCACTAAGCATCATAAGTTTAGTCTGTCATAAGTGCATTAGCAATGTTATCCACTTATCGAGATAATCTGCAATCATGTTGTAGCCCAAAGATATTCTGGGCTCTGGGCCACAAAAGATATGGATTGATCTTTGTTTTGCAAGTGCATCTGCCTTTTCGTTTTGCTCAATATTGATATGTCTTTTAACC
The DNA here is from genome assembly GCF_002237135.1 of Teleopsis dalmanni. Lineage (NCBI taxonomy): Eukaryota > Metazoa > Arthropoda > Insecta > Diptera > Diopsidae > Teleopsis > Teleopsis dalmanni. The sequence continues at coordinate 219,583,076 of NC_051847.1, forward strand.
CACATGACTGCTACCTCATTTTCATGAGCACATTCCGTGAGCTTCGTGACACATTCTTGTATTAAGCAGTTGACCATAACTATAGTAACAGAAGTATCTAATATTTATATATCTACTTATGATAACATAGGTTTCCAACAACTGCTTTCATTATTTTTATGATAACTAAGTGTGTAACAACAATTATAATTAAAATAATTATTTGCTTTTCACACAATGTTTTTGTTTTCAGAAATTATTTTCTTATAATTTTATTTGAAAATTTAAGTCTCACTCATCTCACTTTTTTCTTTCTAATATTTTCATAAGAATATAACAAATATTGACGTTTCTAGTTAAAAGGATTTCAGTTTGTTTACCACGCAAAAATTTACACAAATTATGTAGCATACTTTTCGACGCCTAATGCTTGTGTTTAATAATCGCAAATGAAAGAATCTTTTAAATTTAAATTTAAATTTGAATATTAAATATTTTCGATTTCAATATGGCCAACAACAAATCAGACAATATTTTAGACAAATATTACGCTTCTGGCAGCACAAAGCAGAGCAGCGCAGCTGAATGCGTTTCGATTGGGGAAATAATGACGCTGATTGAAATTGAACAATTTAAGCGCTTGCCAAACGCACAAATGAACCATAAAAATGGCAGCTTTTAACAGAAATGGTGGAGGAGAAACATAAACAACAACAAGTATAACAACAATCACAACAACAACAACAACAACAAGATTCATTACAACAGTAAGAAAACAAGAATAAGTACACGAAGCAGAAAAGTAGAAAAGCAAAGCATCTTAATTAAGCTAAGACATCATAGTCAGCATTTGCTTTGTTGTTTTTACTCATAATGATGACAGTAATGATGACTGCTATAATATCAGCTGTAAGTACGTTAAAGGTCGTAATGAGGTTTACGTTGTTTTTACTGCTGCACACAATAATAATAATAATGTTGTTATTTGTTGTTGGTAATGAAGAAAATGTCTGCTCTTGTCAGCAAAATTTTTGAATTGCACTCTTCTTCTTATTTATTTTATTTTTATTTCGATTTCTATTCTAAAATTTTTCATTTTCATTTTTTTTTTTCTACTTGTTTACTTTGCTATTCATTTCTTTAAATTCAAAAGCAATAATTTTTTTTGGTATTTGTATTTCTTTATTGCGACACTTCAGTTTTAAACGATTTGGCAGAAAAAGCATTCATACTAGAAGTGATTCGGCACATCTCCTTTGGTAAAGACTTATTCAAATCAATTACCGATGAAGACTAGTGTATGTGTATGTGTATGTGTATGTATGCATTTATGTTTATATGTATGTATTTTCGTATATATGTATGTGTGTATGTTTATGTGTATATATGTATTTTTTTTTATTGGGTTAGGTTCTCTCACAAGCATGTAGTTTCCGTAATTCTTATGATTATTCATGTAAACAGGAAGCCAGTACGAAGATTAGCACTAGTCATTATAAGATCCAATGTTCAAAGCCAGATTTTAATTTGGAACTAATAGAGAATACTTTCAATGTAACTGACAAGGCCATAAGAAGAAATAGACAGACTCACTAACAAGGTGAGCACTCGGTCAGACTTGCTAATTTTTTATTGGACAAAAGAAACTACAAGAAACTAATAAGATCCAGTGTTCAAAGACAGATTTCAATTCGGAACTAATGGAGAATACTTTCAAAGTAATTGACAAGGTCATAAGAAGAAAAAAACAGACTCATTAACAAGATGAGCAGTCGGTCAGACTTTCTAATTTTTTATGGGACAAAAGAAACTATAAGAAACTAATAAGATCCAGTGTTCAGAGACAGATTTCAATTCGGAACTAATATAGAATACTTTCAACCTGATCAACGAGGACATAAGAAGAAGAAGACAGAATTATTAACAAATAAGCACTCGGTCAGACTTGCTAATTTTTTGTTGGACAAAAGAAACTATAAGAAGCTAATAAGATCCAGTGTTCAGAGCCGATTTTCAATTTGGAACTAATGGAGAATACTTTCAACCTTATCAACAAGGACATAAGAAGAAGAAAACAGAATCTTTAATAACATGAGCGCACAGTCAGACATGCCAAGTTTTCATTGGACAAAAGAAGTTATGGATCATTCATTAACAAGATTTCACTCTGTTAAAGTTATAAAGATATGTATAAAAAAATCAGTCACACAAAAATACTACTTCTATTCATTACTTAGCAGTCAGTATGAATAGAACAAAGTGTTTTTGTAAACCAAAACAAACGTATTACTTATTATTATGTATAGGATACTATGCTACGTAACTCAAGTGACCTATTGTTAATTGTTGCAGTTGTCTTAACCGATCTTTAGGATTTCTATGGACGTGAGGACTTTGGATGATCTTGTTTATTCCATATGTTATGTAGAAGATGTGTTCCAAAGAGATAAATAACTTCATTGCTGTAGAATTTTGTTCATTTAAAATCCATTTTATAAAAACACCAGATATTTGTCTATGTGAGACTAATTTTGTTGAAATGATAGCTTTACCTACAGTGTCCACTCATAAACGTTGTGAGAATTTCAGCTAAGTGGTAGGAGTCTGCTTGATATGAACTTGAATTAATTGATGAAGTTCTGAGTTTATGTTTGACTATTATATTCGTACCTCTCCAATATACCCCCTTGCAAGATTACAGAATTGTTCAAGTCCAATTAATTACTGTGTTGTGACTTCGTGTCCTTCTAACCCTAGAATTCACTACCAAGTACCAAGCTCATAGTTAGTTCTTCCCTATACGGCAATGAATAGTGAAAGACTTTAATAATAATATAAAAAAAAAGAACTGTTCTTCTTATCAATGTCCCATTAATCCTATTAACTACTGAATATTATTTTAATTTATTGAAAATGGATGGAAAATCATTTTAATTGATTTGAATTTATTTTATTCAAATTATTTCCATCTTTTATTTACAATAGCCCGCGGTTTACTTTTGTGTAGGAGAAAATGAAATTTATTTTGCTTAATTGAAATGGAATAGGATTTTTACAAGCAGAATTTAATTGCCGCTATATTATAGAATATATTTTGCATTTATTGTGTTTTGTTGAATTTATTCGATTTTATTTTGTTTAAAACGGAATTGAATGGCTTATTTTCCACACATTTTGGAATGATTGTAAATGAATTCATGCTGTGTGCCTAAGCAAAATTTATTCGATTATTTTGGTCATACAAAAATAATTGCTCGATAAAAATTCGAAATAGTTTTTTGATTAAATTTCAGTTGTGGTTTTTATGATTGAGTGCTAACAAAACATTCAATTTATTTCAGTTGTAAAATAAAACTAAAAATATTTACAAAAATAGTTAGAAAAATAAAATAGAAGAAACTTAAATTTTTATTATGAAATAATTTAATTTTAATATCGAGTACTAAAAATATCACATTAACCCTAAGCGCTTTGAGAAATACCAGAGGTCAAGATATGACACAACGAATCACTCCACAGTTAATATAGAAAGCTATCTTTCTCATGATAAACACTTTTCCTGCTATTGGCGATTGGATAAACTAAAGTCTCCACTTAATGGTCCCAGTATACGTAGTACATATGTCAACTAAACAGATCCTATCAGTAATAAAGCAGACAAACTGCTTGAAATGAACGACCGACTTCTTTTGACAATGATTTTAATAGATATAGGCAGCTCTTCCATATTAGTTAAATTCATTATCTATAATATATTGAACTAAATATGTGTACCTAATCTGCAATTATATTCCTATTAATAACAGCTTACCTTATAGTGAACGGATCATATTATATTTAAACTTTATAGCACCCCTTTTTTAACACTATGCAGCTCTCGTTATTATTACATCTGTTATCTCTCATTAAAAAAAATATTAAATATTCTTTTTCTATGGAGAAATCGTATAGGGAACTTTAAAAGCTGATTGCGGAGATATGAAAACCCTTTTTTGACAGTTCATTTATCAATTTACTTACCATACTCTCTAATTGCTTCGGTATTCAATACTAAGATAGAGAAAATAGTATTCTGAAGACAATACAGTCAAGATTTATTTAACAATGAAAATTAGCTTTGAAGTAGTCACAGTTCCAGATAAACTCTTAATTAATGCAGTGCTTATAACATCAATGGACTTAAAACGGTAGTAACTCACATTGATATATGAGTATCCAAGAAACTTTGAGAAACTTGAGGATATACGTGTACTAATTCCACAACTCCTATCAGGATCAAGAATAAAGAGAATACCTGAATAATTAGTTGATCATATAATTTAGACGCTATAAGAAATGGCTTTTTGAAATTAAATATTGCATGTACCTGTAATCAAAAAAATAGTCACTTAGATTAGGATTAGTTACCTAGAAATCCATAGGATTGGTAGATAAACATATGATATAAAACTTACTCAGATCAGCACTGAAAGAAGAATAAGAAAAATATGACAGAGTTTGTGAAATATCTATTTATTTGAGTTTAAAACTTTAATTAATCCAAAACTTAAATTATTACAACCAACAACTTATAATGATTTAATGATAATTACAATGATTATAATGATAAGGATAACTTTTTTTATTGAAGCATACAAGACTGAGTCTCATACACATAAATTTATCTTTTTTTTAACATTTTCTGTTATTTATTATTTATGTATACTTATACATAACATACATACATATATACATATATGTAAATCTATTCATGTATACATTACTCATATTTCACATACGTGAAGTCTTAATCCGATACGAGTATTTTGTGTGATATTCGAACTCGATTTAATTAGCATTTTTTCTGCTCGTTAGTGTAAAACTGCGTGTATCTCTTCTATTGTTGACTGTAAGCTTCAGATGAATAAAAACAGAGTATAAAATTATTCTATAGTTATACAATAATACATTTACCCGATACAGGTGTGGAAAACCGCTATAAACATATGTACTATTAAAGTATAAAATAACAGTGAATATTTTAACAGATACATGAGAATTGCTTGCATTTCTCACACTGCAGTGCAAAAAGTATCGAGCATCGATAACTGTGGGAAAGATCCAATTAAGTAACTCAACGATGCATAGAAATAAAATCAATTTAAATCGTTTTACGAATTTTTCACAACATCAGAATATTTATTTCGAAAGTAATTAAGGAGATACTTATTTAATATTTAAGTTATTATATATTTATTAAAGTTATGTTATGTTATGTTCTTCAAAAATAATTAAAAAGTTTTATAAAATGTTGGTTGCTATTGACACACCTGCTGAACACATTTTTACTTAGGCTTTATAATACAACATCTACTGAAAATTTTAATTAATTAAAATTTAATTAATTTTTATCTAAATAAAGGCCTAAATTGTGTTATCAGGTTAGAACCACAGCAAGTGGGTTTGTATGGTTGCTTAATCTTACAAGATATCAGGACTATTGATATAGGCGGAGGTGGTTAGCTAATACAACCGTCCTTTAACAATAATATAAATAGTACCAAAATTAAGTGTACTGTAAGAATACTGCCACAAAAAATTTTCTTATATATTCACCGCCTTGGTACAATTTTGTCTACGCCACTATTGAGGACTGCAACATACAATCACATATTTTATTTTGTATAGTATATAGGTATATATTTAATATCTTACAAGACCTACTCTAAATAGCACCACTCATCAATTCTCTAATGTAGTAAACTACTTGTGTGTAATCCTTCATAAAACTGTGACTTAGAGCCCTCATCTTGAAAAAGTTTCCTTAAAAGCAACAAAGATATCTTTTGAGTGTGTCAGATACTTTGGTAAGACATAAACTCTAGGACCGAATGACCCATTGGACCACTGACATTGTGGCTAAAACTCTAACAAAAAAAAGCAGAAAATGAATAAAGCAAACCATATCATCTTGTTTGTTTCAATAACACAGGGGCAATGAAAACCTATCTAACTAATCCTTTCTAAATATTCCATTGTGACCAGGTGATCAAGTGATTCCAAGTGACCAGAAGCCACAAGCTATTTTTCAAAAAGATTATTCTCAAATTTGGTTTACTTCAGAAACTTTCAAGTAGTCATTAATGGCCGAGAGATCTGAAGAATAAATTTTATTACTTTCGAGTTCAGCTCATATATTTGACTAGGTAGACCTTAGAAAATGGTAAAAAAAAGGTAGGAATATATGATCCTTGATTGAAAAAATTAGTTTATATTTCATTCTCTACACAACATTTAAGAAAAAGAGACGATTAAAACCGTTAATAAAAGCGGGGAAATTGAAAGGAATAAAAGGGAACCACATTTAAATACAGTCACATGGTCAGAAGGAATTTAGCGGTCCCTATGCTGTAAAGATTAACTTAAAAACTTAAAAAAGAGTTATGATTGCTTAAACCTTTCAATGCTGTAATATTAGTAAGCTACTAGTAGAGTCCCAAGACTTGAATCACATAAATCAATAAAACGGTTGATTAGCAAAAAAGAGAGAAGCAAGGTAGAAAACATCAACAGCTGTGAGACACTGTGAGACTTTACCCATCTAAAACCACCTCTTAGATGTGAATGGAGAATATTTCCACCACTGTGTGGCAACTTCATTCTACTAATTAGAGAAGAAGCAGAATTCAAGAAACTCGTTAGAAGTCTAGGTTCATCTAAGTCGAAAGGCAAAGGCATTGTACTAGTGGTAGTAAAGTAGGTAGAGTGCATGTGGGTGTGATTACTGTGCAAGCGATGGAAGTGAGTTAGTTGTAAACTTGATGACAATGTTCCCTGCATTAAAAACATGCGAGCTGATTTTCAATATATAAAAAGTTTTTATACACAGGGTTAAGGATCGAAGTTTTGCGTAATTTATGTATGTTCTCTAGCCTTCAATCATTATATATAGAAAATTTTATGTGCTGTCCTATAATATATTGGTACATAATGCATTCTCTATTTGATATTGATGGAAAGGTATTTTTTCAAATTTGTTTTGATTCACGACTATTTGCACACTTCCATTCCTATTTTATTATATTTTTGTTAAATATAATTTCATTGTTTTCATTTCATTCTATCAATAATTTGAAATTTTCGCTATAGTTTGAAAGAAACTCACGGTTAACTAAGGTTATCAGAGCATCGCAGAAACAAGCAACAAAGTAATTTCCGAGAAGAACAACATTTAAGGATTTCTGTTTTCTGGTTTTGTTTACTTACAGCAGCAATGAAAATAACAATAACAACAACAAAGGAAATTTTTATAAACATCTTACCAACAATATGGAATGTTATAGGAACAAACCACTTCCGGCAAATTTAATGCTGCTGATGCTGTTGTTGAAGCTAGAACTGATATTCTTTGGAAGCAGTTACTATTGGAGATTTTGTTACATTACTGCAACTACAATGGTTTCCGTTTCCTTACGAGGCCATCACGAATGGGGCAGGGAAGAATATACATGAACTTTTTTATGACTGAAGGATTTCGATGGGTGCATTATAAATGTATTAATATTAATATTTAGGATGGGCAGAAGGTAGGGCATTGATAGTGGAAGTAGAAGTTCAAGTCGAAAGTACGAAATAAAAATAAAATAAGAACTACAAAGTGTAAAGATAAACAGACTAATATAGTTTTGAAAAGAGCTTTTTCTATTATATTTGATAATTGGGTGTCTATGTTAACTTCTAGAATTTAATGAAAGTTTGCCATAAAGTGGAAATGTAAATATAGATAGACTATAGATAGAAGAAATTGTTTTCAACATAGAAGTAATTTTTCAACACTGAAGCAAATAGATACAATGCAAAAATGTATTAAAGACCAAATTATAAACCGTGCACTAATTACAGCAATTGGACTACGTGAATTTGTAATAGATAGATGCATAAGTAGAGAATTAAGAGACAATTTGTATCTGAACTGCTACAATTTTTAATATGATCATTGTAGCATATGCAGAACAAAGTTACAAATTGGTAATAACAATGAATATTTCAGTTTAATATGAAAACAATATACATTACATCCATAATATTACCTCTTCCTTTACAGTAGCATTATATGGAATTCATAATTGCATCTTTGGTTGATTGCACACTAGTGGAGAAAAATGTTTGCTTCTGAATGCTTATGACAAAAAAAATGAATACACAATGAAATACTTTATATGGACTTCAGTACAATTTTTATTCTACTCTGCGACCTGCTCAGCTATGTAGCACTTAAGTATGTCACATTAGGGTGGCTCACGTTATAAGGGGGAAAATTAAAAATGAAGTTTTGAATGAGCGCACCCCCTAGGAATATCATTGACCAAAAAAATGATATTCCCAAAGTTTTGGAGCAATAGGATTAAAAATGACGTTGCGCCACTCGAGCAAAGTTGGGTTTTCAGGACAAAAAACAGTAATTTTTCAATTCAAGGTCATTTTTTATCTTTGTTACTTGTTTCAACACTTATTAATATATACTCATTTGATAGATAATTAAAATATCTTTTTAATAAGATACTGATGAGCAAAATCGGTTAAAAACTATGCGCAAAACACAATAATTAGTTCAGCGACTGTGCTCTGTTTTCTATTTCATACCTTTTAGCTGGCATGCACAATGCTATCGCAAATGTTTACAAGAAACGGAAGAAACATAAATAAAAAATAAAAATAATACATTTCCACTTAATAATTTATATAGATATTTAAGTAGAATTGAAAAAGTAGTCAAAACAAGAATTTTTTAGTAAGCAAAGAGAAAATGGTCGTACAGGGAGTATGACTGAAGTTAATATCCTTTTAGAAAACGAAGCAAGAGCGGCTAAAAATTGCATTGATTTTAATTTGAACAAATTCGATGAAGAAATTTGTCTCAAAATGGAAGCTGAATCTTTAGACACAGTTCAACAAAATTGGGATAACGCAGACAGAACGATTCAATTTATCACTCCTAGTTTAGTTTCCGCCCTTGACAAATGCAAGGTTTCGGATCGCTACGCTATACATATTTTGTAGTTGTAGGTATGGCACCCAGGTGCCATCTAAGATTCTCGATGGATGGCGAAAATCATGTACTTACTAAAAATATTTCTTTTAAGAGATCAATTTACATATAACTCGGATAATTTGTACGAGATATATACATTTTTATAGTGAGCATATGTGTGAACATTTTAACCCACACTAGGTTAGGTTATAATCGGAAGGCACGTACTAACAGTTGTCAGCACTTCTACTCGGAGACATATATTGCCCATTGGGATGCCCTTAAAAAATTTTACCAGGAGATGCGAGTTGCTAACCTTTGTTATCCTTGTAAACCCATTTGGTTTTCCAGATGAAGTTGAGGAGATTCGATAAGTTTGCTTTCGTTATCTCTTCCAAGCCAGTAAAATAAGGATCCCCAAGACATTAAAGTAGGCTTGTTTGAAGTCCTGGACAGAGACACAGGAAGTGGTTGATAGATTTTACCTCCTCTTCATCTTGGCAACTCCTGTATAATCCACTTGTTGGAACTCGCCACCGTTGGAGCATAGGCGCAATGGCACAGTGCCCCTGCACACGAACTGCAGGTTTGCTCAAACCTTGAAGGCTTTTCGTTTTATTTTTGTCCAACTTAGGCCTTAAGATTCTAGCGACCTTACAGTCTTCGCGGTTAGTTTATAAATTGTTAGTCACCGTATTGATTCCCTCTATTATCCTAAACAGTTTACATATCGGTGTATGTATTGAGAGGTCGGCATCTCCTGTATGCAATTCAGAACCTCTTCTGGCCATCTCATCTGCTAGGCCATCTTATCTGCTAGTTCATTCCCTTCAATATTGCTATGTCCAAGTATTCGAAATGTACTATGTCCAACAAAGAGAGACCTTATGATGTTGGATGCTCATCAGTGATGCGAGTATCTTGGAATTTAGATTCAATTGTTTTCAGTGCGGCCTATCTACAAAAATCGTGATATTCGAAGGACGAATTGTACTTTGTTGTTTAATGTTGACATCTTTTTCGATAGCATATATCTCGCCGTGAAAGACGCTGTAAGTAGCAGGGATTCGGTAGCACTGTCTTATCTGCATATCTTTCGAGAAGATACCTGCTCCCGTACCGCCTTCCATCTTTGAGCCATCTGCGTAGATAGTAACTGTAGAGTTACCGGTCACAGATCCAAGCTTCCAGCTATCTATCTCTGGTTAGATAAAGAGTGGGAACCCACTAATGAAGTTATTTTCCTCAAAGAACCTTATTGATTTCGTGACCGAAGAGATAACAAATTTTTTTGATCGTTTTTGCCTATCTAATAGTTTTATCAGTTTCGATCCATCGCCATGGATGGAGACGCAAGATTATAGAGATGCACTTGAACTCTGTGCCAGACTTTATATGATAAATGATTGAAAGAGGAATTAGGCTTATGATGGATTATAATTCGATTTTGACAAAATATGAAGAGGAAAAACAATATGTTCTGCAAGTAGTCGAACATTATCATAAAAATTATCCTTCACATAGTCAGATTTATGTCATAAAACATAATAAACACAATGTATTAATTACTGAAAAAAAAAGTTTTATTGAAATTATGATTTTTTATAAATAATTAACTAAATCGTAGCATATACCTATTACGTAATTGTGCATGCCAGCTAAAAGGTATGAAATAGAAAACATAGCACAGTCGCTGAACTAATTATTGTGTTTTGCGCATAGTTTTTAACCGATTTTGCTCATCAGTATCTTATTAAAAAGATATTTTAATTATCTATCAAATGAGTATATATTAATAAGTGTTGAAACAAGTAACAAAGATAAAAAATGACCTTGAATTGAAAGATTTCTGTTTTTTGTCCTGAAAACCCAACTTTGCTCGAGTGGCGCAACGTCATTTTTAATCCTATTGCTCCAAAACTTTGGGAATATCATTTTTGGTCAATGGCATATTCCTAGGGAGTGCGCTCATTAAAAATCGCATTTTAGTTTTTCTGAGCCACCCTAATGTCACATCGATAGTTTAAAATGTGAAAGTTTACTGACATTCTCTTTTATTGTTATTAGCTTTGAAAATTTTATATACTTCAGCAAATTGCATAACAATCGCAAACATGAGACTTAATATCGAAAATAATATTCAATGATGAAAAGTAATACTGAAAAATAATATGCTTCTGAATACAGATTCATTTTCATATTGCTACCGACTTATGATATCTTAAAACCTATGGTGCACTCACTAAACGTCCTCAACAAGCAGAATACGGTCAAATAGATGCATTTACATTTTGAAATTAAATAAAATACTACAACACTGTAACATTTGTTATACACTAGTTTTGTTATTACACTAGTTTACAAATAATTTTTTTTTTTTCTTCAAAGACGAGAACTATTTTTTCTATAGTTAAATTTTTCTCAAAACACCACTCTACATATGCCTCGAAAATAATTTTTTTGTAAAGCTAATGCGTATGATATTATATTGTAACGACACGGATTCGTCGTTTAATTTTTGCTGAAGTATCACTCAGTCGAGGTCCGGGTCGTCGCAATAAATTTGTTTATTGACCAGTTCGAAGCTGGTAAACCAATGAGAGGAAAGTTAAAAGCCGTTTGATTTCTTTTATTTCAAAATTTATTTATTAAAAATTTCCAAAATAATTTATTCTAAGATTGACTCTACTTCTGGCCAATGACGTCAGAACATCAGAGGCGTTATAAAATTATACTCAATATGTTTTAGCCAAAGACGTTAGAACATCAGAGGCGTTATAAAAATCTACTCAATGCGTTTTAGCCAAAGACGTCAGAACTTCAGAGGCGTTATAAAATTATACTCAATATGTTTTAGCCAAAGACGTTAGAACATCAGAGGCGTTATAAAAATCTACTCAATGCGTTTTAGCTAATACCTCAATAAGCTCTACGGATTTATTTAGCCTTAGCATCAAAACACTATGGGCTTCTAAAAAGAGGACTTAGCGCTCGAGTAGAGGTCTACTCGCTGTTAGCAAATAAAAGCTAACACTTGTACAAAGATTTCAAGGTATATAGCATTAATGTGACTCTTCCGGATTAACTACGATATGGCGCCAGCGAAAAGTACGCTGCGTATTAATTTGACACATACGTCATTTTGTTCGTTTGATATTAAACTGTAAACTAAACACAAGTTTAGTCTACCAAAAACTAGCGTCTTTATTTTATCGTTCAGTGATCATGCGAAGTTTTGTGCCTGAAAAATAACATTTGCGACGAGCATTGCTTAATTAAAAGAGAGAGAAGAAGAAAAGGTAGACACGCTCTATCGATCAGAACAGATGAGATATAGTTTCGAAAATCTCAAAGTAGTAATTACTATATGAAAAAATTAACCTCTGCTGGACCTCAAAAGTGCGACGGCGAGCAATTATTAGAGTTATTGGATGATGATCTAACTCAAACTCAACAACAATAGGAAAAACCATTAAATGTGTCACAAGAAAAAAGAGACAATCAGCAGATGTTTGCGAAGAATGAAAAATATCAATAAACTGTGCAAATGGATTCCAAACAGTTTGAATGATCGTGAAATGGAAAATCGCAAAGTCCCTTGTGAAATGCTCCTTTAACTTCAGGGGAGAAAATCAGTTTTGTATCAAATTGTAACGGGTAACGAAAAGTGGATTTATTTTAAAAACTCGAAGCAGAACAATTCTTTCAAGTGGTGAATTGCGCCATCTGAATATAACCAGAATGGATCAGAATGGACCAGAAAATATGGCACACACAAAAGCCAGTGAATGACATCTTGAAATGGCTTGGATGAGAGTTCCTTTCGATACCATGGTACTCCACAGACTTGGCGACATCTGAATATCACCAGAATGGATCAACATGGACCAAAAAATATAGCAAAGTGTTTTTGTTACACGATAATACTCCGCCTCATACACAAAAGCCAGTGAAAGACAACTTGAAATGAATTGGATGATACATTGTCTAATAGACATGGTACTTTCCAGACTTGGCGCTATCTGACCTCTTCAACCTCTTCACATCAATGAAACACGCGCTAGCAGAGTAGCATTTCAGCCACTTTAAATAAGATGGAAAGTGGCTCGAGGAATCTTTTGACAAGCAGTTTTTCTGACATAGTATTCATAAAGTATTTGAAAGATGGATGAAATATGCAAAAAACATTTTTTGCATTTTTTCCAGCTTTTTCATCTTTTTCAATTTTCAATGTGGTGCACTATCATGGTATAAATTAGGTAGGTAAGTTGGAGTGGCGGCCTTGTATCCCAAAAAGCCCACTTGCGCTCAAATGATGGCCCATTGTGGTACCACAGGAGTGACGTTGGTATGTACATAGATCAGTAGATTAGATCAGTATACATTCAACGCCGAACGAATGGTATATAATATTAAATAAAAATATTAATATTATTATTAATATATATTAAAAATTATTTATTAATCTGTGTATAAATTGTGAATTTAACTTGTAAATTTTCATTTTTTTTGTTTTTTTTTTTTGCATTGAAAATAAGTGATGTTTTTCAGCAAACTTTATATCAAAATTAGAAATTTTTTTCTTTCGAATTAAGAGACAAAGTCTTGATGTTATTTCGCTATCAGCAACATTATGAATTAATTTAAATGCTTTCATTCACGGAAAACATTATGGATTAATTTTGTAATAATTATCGGTCAATGCACTCGAAGTGCATTCAAATATCACATAGCGCGTCTTCCCACACAAAAGGTCCAAATAAAGTCCATAATCCAAATAATATTAACAAAATTGCAGAGTATTGAGTTCAACCATAAACTCTTGAAAACTCACTTAAACAGAGCGCAATAAAAATTACTTTAAAGAGTTTGGATATGCAACGTTTCGAGTTGGGCGCATCGTAAAAATAAAAATTATTATTTCAATGCAAATTGACGTCTTAAAGTTAACCTTTAGCATGAGAAGAGCTACAACTCAATTAAGCACAGCAATAAGTGCGAATGAAGCCCAGTTGGGGACGGACAATGATGAGTGGCCGGCCACCAGCATAAGAATGTTGCAGCGGAGTATAGTGAATCATACTTAATCGTCTGATAACATGTCACGAGCTCATAAAAATCACATAAAATCCAAACGTAGTGGAGAGAACTCTACCAGAAGCCGCCAAAGAATC
>NC_051847.1:219597338-219604292 GCF_002237135.1 Teleopsis dalmanni
ACCCAGTTAAATGTGATGTCAATCTTCCATAGGCAATATTGGAATATCTGGCTCCACTTATCGCTATTTATTAAAGAACAGCTATATTAAGAAGATCAGCTCGTTGTTTTCAAAGGAAAGTAATTATCTTACCTCTAGGTTAATGTGGTCAAAATAGGATAGGAAAAAGTGAAAGGATTTACCCAGGTTTACTTACCAAAGAAGGACATAACAAGGGTGTAGTGTTCATTGAATCGTGATTATTTTATTGATACGCTGTTAAACTAGATGTTTTCTTTTAGAAATATAGTAGAAATTGGGAAAACTCGAAAAATAAGGAAAAACTAGACAATATCTTAAGCTACATAGTTTCAGCCAGAAGCAGAATCGATTTTTTGAGGAATTATGTCTTTAGCTCTCTCACAAATCCATCCAGCGTTAAGAACAAAAACATCTTTCGCTTTATTGGAGTCTAGAAATAGTTTCCTAATTAACAAGTAGTAGCTTTTCACTAGTAATGGAACCACAATAACACGTGGGGTTTATGTGAGCTGCTTTGTGAAACTGACTGCCGCAATAACTTAACGATAACCTCATTTGCATTGTACATATATGAGAACTTGATAGTTTTTGTCTTCTTTTTGGCACAGGCCATAAAAATCGTTAGTTTGAACTTCGAGTCTCTGCGCATGTCTATGTATTTAGCAAGGATCGGTTACAAGATATATAAACTTCTGAGATAAGTCCTATTCAAGTTAATTGGTTTTTCAGTTCTATATGAATTAATGGATGACCAGATTTGTTTACTTTTCGCACAAGTTGTTTAATTTTCACACTTAATTGGTGGATTATTGAGGAAAGAAGAACCTACAATAGATTATAGGTGAATAAAATGGATAAAGTCTTTGAGAGCGTTTTTGAAAGCAATCTCATGAACTATACCGCTGCAATGCTAATTATTGGCATTTAGTAATCTTTTATTTTAATGACTGCTATGTTATTACATGTGTTATTCATGCTTATATATATGATACAGGATAGAGTGATCGTAGATTGCAGGTAATAATTTAGGTAGTGTAATGATTTAATAACGGCTTGGCTATCAGTAAAGCATACACTGTAAATGTAATGTAATAATTAAGTTATAGATATTATCGAGAGCGGACGTTCCCAAACTTTTTTGGTAAAAGATCATGTTTCAAGTCAGAGAGAAGCCTGTTACCGCAATTATGATAACAAAAACCGTGTTTCTTCCGAGAAACTATTGTTTTAATAGAGAGATGTTTTGAACAGTAGTGAATTACAACAACAAAATTTTATTATTTATTAATTAATTGAATTCTTGGCAGACCATACAGTTGTTTGGAGTATAGGCAAATACTTATCATCAGTGGTCTTTTGAAAAAAATTTTCTTGTATTTAAATAAGAATATTTCTAGAAATAAATAATAACCGAACTACTTAATAATTGATGAATGATTATTATCTCAATGATTTATTCCAGAAGTGTAAAGTCTGCCATCCTACGAAATATATTTTGATGATATTTTTAACTGTCAACATCATTTGGAATTTACAATTAAAATGAAATAAGTTTTTAATGGACCATACATCTTCATTTGAGGTTTGTATATTCCATGTACGATTATTACGTCACACACCAAATATGCGATAAACTTTATTAATGTAAAAAAATTAATTTCAAATTTTATTTGAACGAAAGGGTGTCCTCTGTTAATGCTAGGATCTGGATATGTACAGAGTCAATGGAAAATGACTTTGTCGATGCTGAAAATACAAACATTAAAAATATTTTATTTAATATTCATATTACTTTTAAAAGAAAAATATAAAATCTCTCTTTAAGTTGCAGTGAAAGTGAAATACAAAATATTTATATAAAGTTTTTCATGGAATCCAATCCTTCTGATAAAGTCAAACATAAAACTCCAAACAGTGACACATGCGTAAAATAAATACGAGAAATTATTTCCGAAATTTATATGCGAACAATTGAACAATTGAAGGACTTTAAATGCTGTCCGCGTGGAAAGCAAATACATTTGGAAGGGCTCCGCACATGGGCGAAACCGAATCGAAAATATTGAATGACTTGGCCATTCATTTGTCTGCAGGACATAAAAGTTTTCCTTTACATGTTTGTATATGGAACATTTTCATAATTATACTCGTAGTTTATGGAAATAGCGAACATTATACGTAAATGTACACAAAATCAATTTCATTATGTACACCAACGTTTTTATTTTTTGGATTAATTTTCAAGACCCATATAAAATATTAAAATTAAATTTTCATAAATAAATTTTTAAGGGTCATGATTGTGAGTTATCTCCAGCAGCAGAAAATAATGTTGTTACGATACTCCTTCTGAGCTAGTTTACTTCTTAATGGTGTTTTGTTTTATATAGTTCGATTCAGTGTACTAAAGAATCAATTTTGTATATTATATAGTAATGGAAATAGTAATATATAGTAACTACGATATTCTATTTTATTACACCTCGTATACCTGTCCAGAACTACTGGTAGGTGCGATAATCCAATAATATGTTAATATATAAAGTACAAGATCTCTTTATTGAAGACTTATCACAATAAGTCATATAGCTCACAATCAGTTGTTGTCAGTTGTGGTATTAGTTAAGTTTAAGTATATTTTAAATATCGTTTACTTTTTGTGTTGATTGAACCATACGGTGACCGAATAGGACATAAATGGCACATGATTTTTCATGAATTCAATTCTAATAGACACAGGAATCTTTTCAGGTGCAAACGGCGGTCTAAAGATGGCTTTATATATATAAGTTAATAAATATGACAGACCCACTTGCAATTAGTTAAAAATGGAAAAACTTTTTTGACTTGTTCAATCATATTATCCATAAAACATAGTCATACAGAAATGCACGTCCACCGATTATAGGTTACATTCGATGTCTACTGTTGTAGTTGTAGTTCAGAGTATGGAAAACACAGTTACCTATTTGATATGTAATTTACACGAAGTTGTGTCATTACTGTTTCTAAAATCTTCTGTTTCTAAAATCACGCATACTTTCCAAATATTGCTTATATGTAGGATTAAAGATATGACCAACGTATATATAATAGTTATATAGTATAGCTATAGATATGGCATCTTTTTCAACACAATAAGAATATTTTCATCTTCGGGTTTTATACAGAGTGATTATGTGCATATTATAATTCCTTCAACTATAAAAAAATAAAGTAAATAATATGAATAGGGTTACATTGAGTAACTGAAAACTAAACTTCTCCAGATGAATTTTGGGAATAAAATTACTACCATTTCATTGTATATACGAAAGATTGAATTAAAATACCTTATAAGAGTTAAAATAAACTATATCCAAAAGTAAAAAGTCTATATTCCTTACTTTCAGAAAACTGAACGTCACATTCAATGTTTTGATACACGGAACTGTTATTTAATCTGTGTGGACTTTAGCAATAGAGTAAGCAACCAATTGTTAAGCCAAAGTTAGAGCTAGACATTTACTAACAGACATTTACTAAGTTGCCTTATCGTATATTTCGTTTTCCAGCAATATCTATATTTAATTAATGTAGAAGTGTTTAGTTTAAGCAGATGGCAATTATTGGTGTTATGTTCTGTGTTGGCTCTGCTAGTATTTTTAAATCATGTTCATTAAGTTATTGCGTGAGCTTCTTAAACTGGTTTTTAGAGAATAGGATTTTTCCTATGTGTGTTAGCATCATCAGAAGTTGATGTTTATCAAATTAATGAATTTGATAAAATTTTTAAGTGTATGATAGGTTCTACTAGCCTTTTTTGGGGTATTTATTGAAAAATGCTTATATTTTTTGCTATTTTAATAAATCTAGACAATTAATTCAATAGAAAAAGTATTGTAAGTTGTAAACAGAACCATTGGTGTATAAAAATATTTATTCCTTAGATATATTTATTTTTGTTTAAAAATTTTGGAATGGAGTTCATTGAAGGATTGGTTTAACAAAAATCATGTATTGGAAATAAAAAAAATTGTTTCATATATTTTAGTTCGTTTTTTTTTCGTTTTATATTGTATTTGTATTTAAACTACAATACTCAACTTTGACTGCTTTTATCTTCCAGACTCTGTCTGCATACATATTTCCTTCCGCCTGGATAGAGTCCTACTGAGCTGATACTGGCAGGAGGGTGTATGCATGTGCTTGCCTTTGTGTGTTTGTGGCTTTAGGTCAGAACTACTATTTTTTACTATTGACCTCTTTTTAATACACATTTAAACTCAAGAAAATGTATTTTCATTCAAATAAACTCAACTTTGTAAATTCAGTGAGTTAATCAAAAATGATGTGAAATGAAAAGAGCAAAGTTGAAAAATGTGTGGAAGTGAAATATCTGAAGGAACATACGAGTCCTTGCATAAATAAAAAAGTTGCTTCAGACTTTTTCATGCTCTGTTTCTGATACAGTGAAGTATGATGAGTGAATGTAGAATTTTTTGTTATATTGGATTATATATGTACGCTATATTGCATAAATATATGTATGTATATATGAAAAGAGGTAAAGTTAAAGTATGTAATATGCTATGTTAATGTAACTAAAGGCAAAATTTAAAGTAGTGCGTTTTTTATACGAAATTTTAGTAACAAATATACTAGACGTTAGATTCCGAGAATATTTTCTGCATTTTTTGACTCTACTTAATATTTCTTTGCTATTTTATATATTTATGTTTGACCAACACTTATGTTTAAGAAATTTTTAAGTGCGCATAAATAAAAAATTCTTTTAAAACAACAAAATTATTATTTAATAAAAAACATTAAGTAGTAATTTTTAATTTAATAATAACTGATTAAAAATAAACTCATATGCTTTGAGGAAGCAGTAAGCACAACTTTGAAACGTCAGCTATATTAAACAAAAAATATAATAGTATATAAAAAAAATATAAATATAAAATTTATAATAGGTGTTAGGTTATGTTGGCAGACCAAAGGCCACGCTTAGACCATTAAGGTCCATTGCAATACCAGATCAGTCTTTTATATTTAACGATTGTGTGTATCACTTTTATTAGCGAATTGTATTGGGATTTCAACAGAAATCTCAGGTATGTACTCCAGTCCAGTAAAACTGACAGCCCCACGTACTTTTGTCGAGTTCTTGAGAGACCCGGGCAGTTACACTGCAAATGCTTTAAAGTTTCCTTTGCATCCGGCTCGTTGCATTTCCTACTACCAACGCTGTGAATTAGGTTTAGTTTGTGCGCAAGTAATGCGACCAGACAGCGACCTGTCGATACACCAATTAATGTTCTACAGTTCCTTCGGCCAGACGATATAACATCCTTGGTGTACTTTTCCTTCTACATGATCCTAGTTATTGTACAGGTGCTTGTCCAGAAGCTAATCTATTTGTTTCAAAGGTCTGAGTACTTCGCTCGTTTGTTCCCCTATTTTTTGCCCTATTTTTTTCAATAGCATCAACTGTCCCATTTCCCTAATATGCTTTTATGATAATAATAAATAATAATATGAATAAATAAATTGAGTAATAAATAAACAATTAATAATAAATAAATTGAAATAATTAATAGAAAAAATAACAAATATTAAATACTATAAGTCAATTAATTGGTCGTAATACTACTTTATTCATTATGAAATATATAAATTTAGGTGAAATAAAGTTTCGTAGTTTTAAGTAAGAAATATTTTATTAAAACTGTACGTAACTAATTTGTAAAAAAAATTTCTTTACCAAAAAATTATTCCACAAACATAAAATATATTTAATTACTAGTTTTATTTTATTTTCTTCAATTAGTTGCATTTCTAACATTAATGGAACATCTTTCCCTTCAGGTTTTTTTTTAATTAAAATCTAACAAATATTTATTTTTTGTCACCAACTTCAACATTTCGTTAGCATATCCTTTCGTACTTTACAGTTTTTAACAGAGATAATCCCGTAAAGGCAAGGCACATAACGAGCTGCGTTTATGCGTCAGAAGTCGCATCCATTCACAAAGAATTTAACTTTAATGCCACAAACAACGTCATTAAAGTGATTCATCATTATAAATAGACCAGAGAGTAAAATTTCTAAAGAAACAAAAAACCGATTTCAGTTGTAAATTCCACAAAAAACAATCAAATATTCAGTAAAATAGCAATAAAATAGTTCTGCCAAATATATTGTTAATAATACGCTATATGATATCCAATGGGTTTCTGCCATCATACTACCATACAGACTATATAGATATTATGTACACTTCTTGCGTATGTAAGGATATATGAAACCATTATTAAGTGTTGAAGTTATAAAATAGTTAAGTGCTTAAGTTTTAGCAGATACTCGTAATCAACCCAACCATCAAGGGGTGAAAAATTCTGAAAATACTTTCATATTAAATGACTGTTACTTAGATACTTTACTGAAACAGAACAAAAGAGTTTCAAAAGTAAATTATTTTATCAAGAATTTAATAAAGAGGTTTTTTGAACAGTAGTGAAATACAACAACAAAAATTTTATTTTTTTATATTATTTTAATTAATTGAATTTTTGGCCGACCATACAGCTGTATCGAGTATTGACAAATACCCATCATCAGTGGTCTTGGAAATAATTCTTGTATTTAATTATTCGTAAATAATTATTTTTTGAGACTGCAAGTACCAGGAACCGAACTCGGGTCCTGCCAAATGTGAAGCTCAGAATCAGCGTACCTTAACTAACTGATCCAAAGCCGTACTTGACTTTTTATGTTCGCATATTTTTCTGGAGTTTTGTTACTTTTGCTATGAAAGTTTTTATTAAAAATTTTACTTGCTGTGTTGATATTAGAACGAAATCATAAACCAGCTGTAGAATAATTGAATTAATTAATTAATTGTATTTTTATTTTTAATTGTTAAATTTCAATACGATTCTGTTCGT
>NC_051847.1:219604392-219609908 GCF_002237135.1 Teleopsis dalmanni
TTAGCATTTTTTTTATATCAGGGAATTTGCCCCTTTAATTTATACTTTCATTTTAAAATTTTACTCAAACTGCACTTAAACGATATTAAATAATCAAGTATTGTTTGATTATAAGTCTAAGTTTAGTCACTAAAGCCACTCCAAGTAATCCGGTTAGCACAATTGTTGAAAACTTTTTTATTTCTCTTTCAAAAAATAAGTTCACTTAAAGCATTTTTGTTAGTTAAGCTCAACACTTCACACTGGCATATTTGTTTTTATTTTTAAATATTTCTTTTCTAGAGTAAATGCAGCTACTCTTTTAAGTCGCTTGCATTTGACCCAATTCAAAGGATTTCATATTTCTTTCAAAATTGCGCACTGGGTTTATATTCCCTTCCCATGCAACAATCCTGCTGTACTTACTCGTCTCTTTACTAAACGTACAAAAAATAATACAAATTTGCCAACCTTAAAAATGTTGCGGTGGAGTCCTTTTCGAGAAAAAATCCTTGCTAAATGCCTTAGTAAGCAAAATGACTGCTAATTACACCGAAGTTCATTATTTTAATATTTGGTTAGATTTGCCGGTAAGCAGCCCACTTCCTTTCTTACAGAAATTTTTTCATTATTACTTAGATTTTTAATCTTTAATGATTTTAACTTTATTTTGTTTTACTTTTTATTATTATTATTTTTTTTTTTTATTTTATGTGTTACTCCAAGACTACTATTTAAGTTTATTCGCAGTTTATTCTTTGAAATGCTGTAAATTTTTAGTACTTAATATTTTTGTCCTTACAATTCGACTCGTAGTTCATTACTAGAAAGGATTATAGTCAAAATATAGCCAATTTGGCACAAGGTCAAGTAGGGCATAGATTTCCAGCTTGCAAGCATTTTATTATATTTTCTGTTTTTCAGTTTTTTAGCTTTTATATTTATTTTGTGTCTGTGCTCGTTTTCAATCGAACTCGTTGTGGGTGAGCTTTGGAATATAAATAAAAAATTAGTTTTCTTGCAATTTAATATTTATTGCATTTAAATTTAAAATCTCCGCTTTACTTGCTTTAGTTTAGATATGAAAATATAAAATTTTATATCTTCATTTTATTTTGCAAACATTTGTTTATTTTATTTTATGGACCACCAGATTTGTTTGGATTGGAGCAGTTAAAATTGTTTTATAAACAAAATATTGGCTTAAAAAAACTCAATATATATTTTAATTATATTAACTGCGTACATTAATTTAAAATATTGAAGTTTTTTTTCTGGAAATAATTTTTTTTCATATAATAATATTGTATTAATGTTTAATATTTAATTATTCAACCTTTATTTCAATAAAATTTGTTACCTGTTAACAATTTGATTGTTCAGTAACCGAACCGAAGCACGGTTAATTCAAATTTTATAATATTATTATATTATGATAACTTATAATAATGTCTACGGTTTATAGAAGCGTAAATATGTATATAATTATTCGAAAATTAATTTCATCTCTTTTATGAAAATAAAAAACTATTTTCTTAGTATAAATAAATATTTTATTGAATTATATATTGTCAATTTTGATCCAATATCTTCTGTCATCAAATACACAATAGCATAATCCCACGCTCAAACGATTTTTAATCTTTACTAACAAAAAAAACTGATCCAAGTGATTTTTGATCTTCATATTTAACGAAAAGGTTTTATAGTCTGAAAAAATTTTAAAGACCAGAATAAATAATAATCAGAAGCTCCCAAATACTTGAGTGCAAGTTATTAGAGATTTTCACACAAAGAATACCTTTGAGTCTTGAAATTTAAAGCTCGTTTATTTGTAAGCTATATGTTTTTTATTATATATGAACCTATATAAAGAACCAAGATATAACGGGAAACAAATTTTGACAGTTCAAAATTATTTCATATAAGCTTGTTGGATGTTATATATTATCTTACTTACTAATGTGGCCATAACAACCCGTTATCGCGTTTCGGCCTGACGCAACATGTCTTTCCCGGCGACTCTGCTGCGTGCGTTCTCCAGTATCGTACATCAAAATCGATTAGTGTTCCCTCAAATTGATCACTCCAACGGAGACACGGTCTACCTGCAAGGTTTCGTCCTCAAACTACTGCTTTAAATACCTCTCTCTCTCGGGAGTATTTTCATATATGCTAGTATATTAATTTATGTTTATGTATTGTTTATTAATTTTTTATGTGTAAATATTATTTATTACTAAATATTATGTTTGCACTATTAAAATTAAAGTAGACTAAAGTAGTTATCAAAATCAAAACGTGATACTTTTTTATTAATCGCAAAATTGCCTTACAAAAATTTCATCTTCTTTTAAATAAGAATAAAGTTAAATCTAGGAAATAAATTTTAAAGTAATATAATTTTAAATACAAATCACATTAATAAATTGTTATACATTAATATAGAATATATACTTCGTATTTAACCTAATAGTGCTGCTATAAAGCACTAATTTTGCACACACTGTTTTAAAGAAATAGTATATAAAGCAAAAATTTACGTTGCAGGATTGATAGGTAACATTGATTTTAATATGAACTGTACTAATACAATGTGACTTATGAACCTCTAAGCTTATAAAATACTTCTTATATCCCTGTTAAAACTATATTCATACCTTGAGATTAACATGCTTCAAAGGTTTACTAATTGAGTCAATATCTTTGTAAGATAACAGAGGAAAAGCCAGGGGTCCTAAAAAATAAATATGTGAACAATTCCATTATATGTGTCGACTTTATGACTTCGGATTATTTTGCATTACAGTCCACCTATTTATTGATTTCTTTTTAAACTAATCGTTCAATAGTCGTTCTATGGGCTTATATATTTTCATATATATTTTGAATGTGTTCTCAAAAAATTACTCAAAAATTTTAGTATATAGATATAAAGTGAATAATTGATTGTAACCGTATTCATCACATATGTTGATGGTACTTAAGATTGTACAATCTCTCTGTATACATTGTTTTGATGATTGTCATTGTTTCGAAATTCTTAAAAGTTTTCAACTTTAATTAATTTTCCATTATATGATCTTAAAAATTTTGACTTCTCTTAAGGCGATTAGTTGTCACTCACTTTGGCAATGACGGTTAGTATGAACTTCAAACATATTTTGTATTTTATCATTTCTGTGTGTTTTCACTTGTCACTTTTTATATTGTATAATATTTTATAGATATTCCCTGATATTGCGAAATTAGATATGGAACATTTTCTGGTTTTTTCAATTGTGCTATCATCATTCATTAATTCAAATATATGTTTCGTGAAGTTCATACCTTCTATACTATGCAATATATGCTATTCATTTATATAAAGGTTTGGTTCCAGAAATCTCTATATTAGTCTTCTAATTTTACTTTGATTCTAGCCATTGTTTTATAAATAAAACACCAAATAAGATAATACCTTTTTTTAATAAGACAATAGTTTTATTGTTAACATAATCACTTTGCATAATGATTTGTCAATGCTTCATAAGAACACAATTGCAGGATTTGGATTTGTTTATGTTTGTGGTAGGATCTAGCACACCCAGGGAGTTTTTAAATATAGTGAACAGGTTTTTTTATCAATAGATACAGGAACCTTTAAGTGAAATTTTTGTGTGGAATTATATCACCGAAAGGATCATATAACTTTTCAAGTAAATTTCGGAATTGACTTGGAGACTCTGTAGTTAAAAATTGTTTTGTAAATAATTGATAATGACAGGATATTATTTGACAACTTCTTATTAACTTTAAGTCAAGTGTTGTATTACATCTAAATATTGCTTACTTATTTATAGGGAGATTCTTCATTTTGCAGAAGACTTCTACTTGGCAATAAATAGATGGTTTATTTATAGTTTTAAATCAATAAAGATTCGAATTAAACAATGATGATGAATTATTCAGGATTGCTTAATAGCTGTTAGAAGTCACTAATGCGTAATTAGTAAGAATATAATATATACAATGTTTCGGAATTACCAAAAATATTGCTTTGTGGTAGAATTCATCGATTATTTTTTGAATATTTTACGTTAATATTTATTATTAACGTAAAATAACATTATTTATTAAAATAATGTATTATAGCGTTGATCCTTTCTTAATAAATTTCCTTTACTTACATATATGACCTTTAGAGAGTCTAAACAGGGATTGGTTATGTTGGTGATCCGTAAAATTAATTTCAGCTTTTTACTCTATTTTATATTTGTGTAAAATTCAGACGATTTAACTCTGTTTCAAACAAATAATGAAGTCAAATATGCTTGTCAGTCTGGGATGTATAAAACCTGAAGGATGTAGATCCATTTCAAACTCTTGTTGAAGGCTAGGATGGTACACAATGATTTAGACTTTTTCAAACTAATAGTGAAGGCTAAGATGCTTCAGAGTCTAGGATGTATAAAATTAGGAGGATTAAGATCCACTTCAAACTTCAATAATGAAGTTTAGATTGGTGCACAACGATCCATATCAAACATTTTGGGTCTATTTCCAACTAATTGTGAAAACTAAGATGATTCTTAGTATATTTTGTATAGAACTCGTAGAATTGAAATACATTTTAAGCAAATAATGAAGTCTAGAATGGTTCACAATTGTTGGTTTAGCAAGTGCCAAAGATCCTTTTTTAACTAAGTCCCTAGCGTGTTACTATTCCAATAAATTTAAACAAATTATATTATTTTAAGACTCACTTAAATTACTAATATCAGTAAAACTTCATTTTAATTTTCGTAATTGTTGTAATTGTTGTAATATTTGTAATTTTTATTTTTCATTTTATGTAGGAAAAGTTGCAGCGCTATGTACTCATAGAGCTTCTTCGTGCTTAGTTTGTATGTACTTAGTAACTTTATATTTAATTTGCTGAAACTTTACGAAAAGCAATTATATATTTGTCAACACTTAATTAAAGTAAGTCTGTGCACGCAGCAGCATTTATTACATTAAGTTTCATTTATAAAAATAGAAGAAACTGTGAAAAACTGAAAAGTAGTCAGTAGTCAGGACTTATCAAGAGGGAAACGAATCCGAATCCGAGGACGAGGACGAGTACGAGTGAAATCAGTGCAAACTTTCTATGTGATTTTATATGAAAAGGACTTTTTTCGTTCGTATTTTTGTTTTTTGAAAATTTTCAGCACGTGCCTAAACTGTAAACTTTAGCAAATAATAAATTTCTGTTAAAAGTGAGCAACTAAACTGAGCTAAATGTGTATAGTTCATGCGATATATATACCATACACAGCATTCACGGTTTCAGCTGGTTCTTTAATAATGCCTCTTCTACGTACTTTTTTGGTGCTGCGAGAGAAGACCGCCAGCGTCGTAAATGCAGCAGGGATGACCCAAAATGAAACTATTTCAATTGCTGTGGTTTCCATTAAAGAGGAAAACATGTTTTCTGGCAGTGATGTTGTTCCGAGCAACAAATACCTTACGAAACTAAGATGCCAAAATTGTTTAAATAATATAAAAACATTACA
>NC_051847.1:219610008-219621144 GCF_002237135.1 Teleopsis dalmanni
AACTCAACTTGATTACAGTATCGGAGATATGGTCTACCGCTGTTTTCTTCCTCCAATTACTGATTCAAATAGATGTGTAGAAAATGTAAACAGCTATATGGTAATCAAACGAAGCATCCTCTTTCTACGTACTGATGAAATTCGTAACGAAGGTACCAGAAAACTTAATCTGTACGGACCAGAAAAAATTTTATCATTTACTAATTTAGATTTCTAAACCATTTAATTCTCCTTAAAAAGCAAACCAAGAAAAATATCTTTCTCTGCAACCTTTGTGATCATATTTTATTAATTTATGTAAATAATTTTTAAGTTTATATACATTATAGTTTCAACCAAATTCCAGATAGCAGACGAATTTTTCTACTCTTATTAGTAGGTTGTGTTATAACGGCGATTCTAATGATTTACTCAGATTTATAGGCCTTATATATAGGGTGTGCAGGATTATTTCTTAATAGAACGCAGCCAACTTGCTTATATATGCTTCCATATCATTGAGTCAATAGGTATCAATACTATATCTATACTACAGATATTGATTCATCATTATGAAAGTAATTTGCATTTATGGTTCGGTCGGTTGATGAGCTTTTGATTCATATGAACTTAATTATTTTATAAGTTCAATTGCAAGATTATTGAATTATTAATAAATTTGATGATATTGAAGTACTTGTTTCTTAAAGACGAGTAAATTTATTCATTTTATTTGAATGTGAGATTTTTTTATTTTTGGAAATAAAATTGTGGTAGAAATTAGTTTTTTTTTTTGAATTTTTTGTTTCTTTTCTAAAGTTGACTCAAAAAATCTTTTTTTATATTTTTTGATTTAAATTGACTTTAACTAGCAATTCCATTTTTGTTTGCTTAATTTTATAGTTATATTTCGACTTTGTCTTAATGGATTTCATTTGTTATAATCTAGTATTAATCACTTGATGATAAAATATAAATTACTCTTCTTTCAATTTAAACTTTAATAACCTTTTTGAAGTTATTGCTTTTATCCTCCCTTAATTGAAAGTACACAGGACACTGTCGCTCTTCAATTGTCATTGACTTGCACTTCATTCGAATAAGTTCGACAAACTTGCACCTTTGTAATTCCCAAACAATTTCAACCACAATTTCAACATCTCTCGGGCAGAAAAGTAAACAATCATAATTTTAATGAATACTTGGAAACATCAAAAATAAACAATTGACGACATTAATAACAACAGGAGAAAAACAACAATGTTAATTTAAAAAAAAAAATACAACAACAATTGTCATTGTCAGGTCCTGCGAACCTAAGCACTCATAACTCAAAAACCCTCCTCCCATTCCAAGAAAAAAAAAACGATTATGAACGAATATTAAATATGCAAAAGTGGCAACACTAGAAAGTAGAAAGTTGAAAAAATGAACCGAAGGGAAATTGAAATCAATGCAAATAAAGGTAATTCGCTTTATAGTTGCTCCCTTTTCCGTTGCGCTATAAATGTGAACGGTCTACTGAGTTCTAATGCTCACATATCACTCTTCGGTACAACCGTCAACATGTAGCCGTGGACTATTCACGCCGATTCGAATGTGCAGCGCTTAATTGAGTCACTTTGGTTGCCTGTGACTTTTCATGCTGTGCGTTGTTGTAGTTATGTTCACCCATGGACGGGCGCAATATGCATTTGCACTCGTTTAGCACGTAATCTGACGAAAATCCTTTAATCCTCTTCACAGTGACATTAAAATTAAAAAAGGAAATATTATAGAAAAATGTTGTAGGCAAACAACACACTGAATCGTTTCACCGACAAACCGGTGTTTGTGTTGGTGTGCATGTATTTCTGTTTGCGGTGTCAGTGTGTGAGAGTACTCACACACTGAATGTGTGTGAGTTAGAATTTGTAGGCAACAGCTGCACCCCTGCTGTGGATTCGGCATTTAAATAGGGTTTTATCATCATTATTCATTGGTATTACAATTCGCGAAAAGTGTGTTCAGTGGCGCATGTATGTGTGTGTTATTCGTTTGTGTGAGTAGACAGAAAAAAATGCACACTATTGGGATATAACGAGACAACAGGACGCAATTCACACAAATGTCACTTTGACAGTTGAATGCATTTTCAGCCAAACGCAATTATCACTTTATTCCATTTGAAGCTATGCAACCATATGCAACCATTTGCGGGGTATATGCAGGGTATAGAAGAGAGATCCTTCATAGGATATTAACTGTAATAAAATTACGGATATAAAGATTTATGTGGAATCATTTTTTCAGTTTTTCATGATTTTTCTATTCGTTGCTGGAGGGTAAAAAGGACATAAAAGCATAAATTGTGAATAATTAAGACAGTCAACATAAGCAGCATTGGGACACTCTCTGTTTCTTAGTAGATGACAAGACACGTGCCAGTGACTTTGATCTTGACCTAATGTGCAAATACATAACATAATACATTGGTTATATACGAGAATATACAATACATAAATTATTTAACATTAAATTGCTGACTTTGAGCAATGAATGTCAAAGTAATCCTGAAGATATGTTTCCTTTTTATTTTTCAACAATAAAAGGAAGTCAAATTCAAAAAATGGATAATGTGTAAGAAACAGCTACGTGTATTTCCTCTATTTTAATTTCTTTAATAAATTATGGAAAATGGAAATTAAATTGAATTTAGATTTAATATTGATTAATAATTGTAGATGAATACTAGCAGCTTCCTTTAGTCTTTCAAGTACAGAGAAACCATTGCTACTTTAATTGTAGATGATTGTGAACTAGTCTTCATATTCATATATTTCACATACCAAAATTCTACAATTTGATGAGTTAGTTTATTATTATATATCTACATTATGTAGATATATCATTAGATTGAGTCAATATTTTTACAAGTTGCTTGTGAAACTTGTAAGTTTTCTTCAGAAAACTACAATTGATTATTTAAATTTTTTCATTTTTCACAAGAAATTTTGTTAAAAGTGAAACTAAAATCCATTTCACTTCATCCAATTGTCCATTAAAATAATTTGACTTTTAATATTATCTGGCTATGTTTATATTGCAAGAATCGAATTTTAGATCACTAAGATATATAATTGGTTCGATTTGATCTAAAAGTGCAGAGGTGTACTCGTACACTGAACCAACAGCTTTTAGTTAAATTACGGATTCGAAGAAAGAAATACTTTGACTGCTTCTAATAATCAATATTTCTTTTTCCTCTAATATATTTCTGTAGTGTAATCTTACTAACTTTATATTAGATCATGATAGATCATTTATATAAAAGACTCT
Organism: Teleopsis dalmanni; assembly: GCF_002237135.1. NCBI lineage: Eukaryota > Metazoa > Arthropoda > Insecta > Diptera > Diopsidae > Teleopsis > Teleopsis dalmanni. The sequence continues at coordinate 219,613,306 of NC_051847.1, forward strand.
ATGTCTTCCACCGCTGTGAACCATATAACTTTCTAAGTTAATATTTTAAACCATAGGGGCGGTTCAAAAAATGGTTAATACAGATTAATCCACACCTATTTCAGACAAAGTTCGTAAAACCACAATTGTACGATCCACGGTTCGGATCAATCGGTTCAGTTAAACTTGTTTGATTTAAATAGGTTTCACACGAGACTTTTATTTGTAATTTTAGCTGTCAAATATTTTCATTTTGCATTGGAAGCAACAACAAATGACAGCTAAAATTATAAATAAAACTATCGTGTAAATTTTGTACTAAGTTCTTCGATTTAAATGTGTCGTTTTAAATGGATCGGTTAGAGTTGATCATTTTAATGGGTAGTTCCATTAAAGTTGTTGAGTTTTAATGATTTGGTTCACACATGTGGTTCTGTTTTACTAATTCCGTCTAAATGGTTGGGTTTAAATAGTTCGTTTCAACCTGTTTGACTCAAGTGGTTTAGTTTAAGTTGTTTGATTAAAATAATTCGGTTTAAATGGACTTAATGGTTCGGTTTTAATGGAACGGTTTAGTTAATCGATTTAAATTGTTCGGTTTAAGTGGTTTGGCTAAAATAGTTTAGTTTAAATAGTTCACTTCAAAAGGTTTCGTTCAAGTGATTCGCTTTAAATAGTTGGTTAACTTAAGTGGTTCTGATATATGTTTCTTTTTAAAGTGAGTTTCTTCTGAATAGTTTTTACACTTATCTTTTGAGTTTGCGAGATCCAAACAATACTTTCAATAATTGCAAAAATATTTTAATTCTGTTCTGAATATTTATTTTTCTTTAGCCAATAATCTGATCAAACGATATGAACTGATGATGTGATCATTTTAACAATTATGTGGTATAATCCAAAGCAGCTACCAGTTGTCGTACTTTATTGTTAGAATATCCGAAATATATACTTTCCTTTACTTGTTATTACTTAGATTTAAGAGTTTTATTTAATACTACTTTTATAACGTTAAGTTCATATGTATCTAACCTACATATTTAAGTTTTCTTTTTATCTTCAAAAAATATTATATCTTTCTATAGGAGATTAGAAATATTTGGTACAATATTACTCGTACTTTTCATACAATTCTTTATTGGCTTAGTTACAGTACTCGTAGAGAAACTCATCTGTTTTTTCTTCCCTCCTCATGTAAATTAATCCAATTGATGATTGTCTTGGGGTGTGCAATAGTTTAATTGGATTTTCGTCAATTGCAACAGATTTTCCCTTAAATTGATTTTGACATAAGGTTAAAATGTTTCACGAAGTTGCCTCAGCCAGTGGTCCATTAACAATTTAACACCCAACCGCGCACAGCTCTACAGTGTAGCTACCCCGCGATCTATTTTTCCACTTTTTGTTGATTCCTTGTGCTTAAGGACTTAAGCTGTTACATTTTTTAATGCAGCGCAACTGTTACTCTCCAGCAGAATACAAACTACAATAAAAAAAAAAACAAAAAAATTGAATTATCAGAAAACCTCACAAATCGCAGATAATGATCGGGCTTTGTAAAAATTTCAAAAAATTTTTGAAATATTGTACAAAATCAGATCATGTGGAAAACAACTGTTTTCCCTTTTTTATTGTGGATTTCACGCTGCAAAAAATCCTTGATAAATCAGAGAAAAATTGCAAAAAATTAACAAAGGCCAAAGGTCGCATTGTGAAAAACAAAATATAGAAAAACATTAAATGGGAATGCAAATGCAAAAATTGGAAAGCCAGAAAATGATGAAGTTGTAGTGCAGGAAAAAAAATTAACCCTGCCTAGGAAGGACTTCATTGTTGACTGTGCTCCGTTTGTCCTAAATACGCATTAAAAGCTGTACAGCTTCTGTTTGTGGCACATTTCCTCAGCTATTTTTATCTGGTACACTTTTACTATTTTTATTTAATACTTAGTGTTTTATTGTAAATATTATTATTGTGCAGAAATATGCTCAAATGCATATAAAGAAAAACACCACCAACAAAGCCATTTGGGTTAGCTGCATTGCAGAGCAGCTTATCATCCAACTTGTGCCATAAATCACTGTCAAATGTCAATGGCATCACTTTTTATTGTACGGCACGTAAAGCTAGTAACTACAGAATATCGAGAAAAAAAATTATAAAAAAAATGATTCCACATTACGACCTTTTATTTTTGACTGGAAAATTGTAATTTGCACTCTTCAAAAACATTTCACAAAAAACCGAACAAGAAAGTTTAAAAACTAACTAAATAGATACATGCGAGGAATTATAAGAGTCCGTGAAATAATGGAATATTTTTCAAACTAAAATCGAAAATTGCAAAAATTGCACACTAAATTAAAGTTCATTGTATTTTGTAAATTTAAGTTAATTTATGGCAAGTCTTGTGCATGTAGTGCATGCTTCATTATCTCACATCTGTCATGTGATACCATTTTAGCCTGATAAATTGCTCATGCCATCCTCCGCAAGGACATGGCGTACAACAGACGCTAACATACACGAAAATTAAAATATTCATATGCATAAATAAATACAAGTATTCGTTTGTTAGTTTGTTAGTTTGTGAGTTTGTTCGGTCCATGGTCGCTATTATTTGCATTAAAGTCCCACATCGCCTTAAATTATGCTGCGCTTACCTTTTGTTTCAGTTGCTTCGAATGTGGCGTAGGAGCGTAGTAACGTAGTGGCGTAGCATCCTTGTCTTTGCGGTCGTTGCAACTATCCGGCAGACATTAACTAAAACAAGTACCACGTGCTGCAGCACTTGATGCTGGGAATCGATGCTGTTTGAAATTTATACGCGCTATGAAGTCACTTCTTCACTTGCTACGTCAACATACCAAGTCGACATGTTAAGTCGAGTGCAGTTGAGTGGAGTGGAGTAGAGTATAGTAGCGTAGAGTAGAGTGGAGTAGAATAGAGTAGAGTAGAGTAGAGTTGAGTTGCAATAAGCGGAAATGCCACTTCACATTTGTTTCCGTTTTTATCATATAAAACTAAAGTGAAAGTAGCACTTTGCTACCCCGCAGTGCACTTTAGGTATGCATTCCTTTATGAATGTCGCTGCTTTGCACTTGCATCGCGATGACTCTGCTGCAACCCTTAATTTACGTTACTGTATCTGCTATTCGTTTTACTTTTGTATCGTATATCTGTTAGATACTTTACTGCTACTGTTACTGTATCTTTACATTTTGTTTCGCTTTGGTTGTCATTTGGTTGTGCTGTTTTGGCTTGCTTTGACTTGTGTGTGGTTCTTGCTGGCTGTCATGCGTTTGGGGTGCGTCAAGGGTTTTGCTTCTTAATCGTAACTAATTTCGTCCTTTGTTCATAATTTTTATTGCGTTTGTAGCAAATTAGTTTCGGTTTCATTTGTTTTCGTTTTTGCATCTTAAAAAATTTTTTACTGTAATTATTACTGATCTAGGATGGTTTCGGAAGGGCGTTGACAACACAACCAACCAACAACAACCAACAACAACAATGTTAACCAGAACAAAAATTTCGAGCAAAATTACATGTTCGCAACACGTTAGGCAATCTGCAAGTTAATTTTGGCTAATTAAAAGGGAAAGTGCCTTTCCGAACTGGTTGGTATTCATTGGAACTATTCGCAGTCTCTGAAATTTAGGGATGATTTGAATTAAATTTTGATTTTCTAATAAATTTTTGCTTATTATATTTGAAGGTGTTTTATGGTTTTAATGTCGTTACGCTATTTGAAAAATAAACACTTGCAGGGAAGGATATTTTTAACACCACGGCATTCATGTTAAATATATTTTAATATAATATTTGCTTATATATTCTGTTTAAACAATAATAAAACTGTAACATGAATTGATAAAATTAAAAAAAAACGATTGAAATACAGCATTAGGACGAAGGTCTCGATACAAGATATTACTGAAAGATAATAGATGAATAATTAATTTTAAACGTACTTAACACTACGAACCGTATATCAATTAAAAAATCGAGAGATGAATATAACTTCACTTTAGCCTGTCCAAAATTTTTTTTGGTCACTTGATTGTAACTGCGAAGATAATTTGGCTAAAAATAACAGAAGATTGAAGTTATTAGTATTAAGTTACCATGCGTAGATTTTTTTTATATGTGGATCCTAATATACCACGCATACACTTCTGGGTATGCGGTTATACAATATATAGGTTTCTATACCACAGTTCACTTAAGCACAAATAATGGCCTGACGTGATATTTGAAGACGTGATTCTTTGACATAGTAGGTTGAGTAGTAGTAAAAGCTGTTATTTAACTCTGTGAGCGTATTCGCTAAATATAAAAGGGACTCCACGGCTCCATTATTCTAGTTTCCACATTCTAGCTAAAAATGTTTGCATCCCTTGTAAAGTTAAAGATTATGACTGACACTTGTTTACTTTTTATTTTCATGCATTGCCACTGTTTTTAATCAAAGTTTTAGAGCTATGTCTCTAATAAGACCAGGCGTGTGCATGACACATATTAAAAAGTCTCATTTGATACAGGTATATTACATTTCCTGCAATTACCACTTTCTACCGCGCCCATCTAGTGAGCGTGAGTACTTAAGAGACAATAATCTCTTATAATATTGAAGCTATTTGAGCCAATGCACTTGAGCACTTTTACTCCTTCTTAACTCGAGGTATTTTCAAAACCCCTCTCTTTGACTAGATTATTGTGAATCACTTTATCAGACTAAGCAATAATTGATCTTAGATTTGCATACCTCCCCGAGGAGCCTGTAACCATTCTGAAATTTGATAACGCTGTATTGGTAAGTCTGTCAGTTTTCGCAAATAATTTCTTAGTTCACTAATTATAACTTTGCAGTCCATTCAAAGAAAGACTGAGTATAAACTGTTAAGACCGCCAGTTGCAACACATCGGTTTATTTGTCCATAATTGCAATAGCCAAATTGATCGTATTTTATAATGAAGTACTGTCAGATTCACAATATTTCCCAGATATAGTATTATTTGATTTGTGTACACTTCGAAATTTGAAAATCCAGAAATAACTATTAATATCTATTATATATCTCAGCTTATTTTGATTCTTTTATTGGTAATGATGACGAATTTTTCCAACGTATTCCAAATATGAAACGATGAGCTATATGAGCAATATTGACAAAATTAAGCGCATAAAAATTTAATGGCTTCGTTGGTGTGGTAATGTCGTACGAGTGGATGAAAATACTCCAACTAGAAATGTTGGAAGGCTTCCGCATTTTTGGTAAAAGGATTAGAAAAACAACGATATGAGGGCACTTATTAGTACGAACTGGTGACAGCAAGCCACTGATGAGGTTACTGGACGCGGGATAAGTATTCACCCGATATAGTATTATCTAATTTTTATATATTTTTAAACTTTTAAAAGATGTAGAAATATAAAGAGATGTCTATCTATATACATCTTAATTCGATTTGATTTTCTTATTGGTATAATGATTACTTTGTCCATCGCGTTTACCAGATTTAGTATTATCTGATTTTTATATATTTTTAAATTTAAAAATATAGAAATATCGAGAAATATTATTTTATCTTCGTTTAGGTCTTTTATTGCGTTGATGTGTGCTCTATCTCTGTAATGTTACCTCGAACAATTGCATTACATAAACTGTCTAACATTAACATTTATTTGTATGTCTCATAAAATGTTAATGCAATCAAATAAAGGAGAAGATTTTTCGGTCTCTTATACTCTATGCCTTCTTTTACATTTCGAACTTATGTTACCTTAAGCATTGATGTTACGAAACTGTTCTGTTAAGTTAACATTTTTCATTTCATTTCATTTTAACAGCGCTGTCAAAGAAATTGTCTCATTGTCCTTAGTGTTATCCTTACTTATCAGTCAGTCTTATCAGTGCCATAAAATTCGGAGTTCGTGGTGAGTTAGCGGAACGAACTCTCTTCAGTAACTCCGCGCTCAATATTCCGAGCACAGCAAGTATTGCATGAAACTGAAACTTTTCATTCACAAAAATTCCAGTAAAAATGATTTTCATATGGCATAATGTTCCACCGACCAGATCGTTTCAGTGTTTGATAACAAATTCCTAGGCAAATCGCGTACGTTTAACGAACTACAAATAAAGCAAACAGACACACAAACTAAACCAGACGAAACGAAACGTATTGAAACGAAATTTATTTGCGAATAGACGAATATTCAGTTTCGTGTTTGTTGTGCGCTCGTAAGGATGTGTTTATGCGTACTCGTCGCGTTAAACCGGTGAAGAAATGAAGTTAGCTTTCAAAGCAACATTCTTATAAGAAATTTGTATATTACTTACAAAAAAAAAAATATGTTAAAATATAAAAGTGTTGAAAGTTAAATATTTATATTAAAATTTAAAGAAAAAAAATATTTATTAAAAAATTAATAGAGTGTAGGAAAAAATATATTTCATTTGAAACACATAGTGTAAATAATGTGAGCCAACTCTAAGGCAGTTACATGTCCTGTGTTAAGGAAAAGGTGCTTTCATATGATTTTGCTCTAAATATTTGAAATGCTTTAATAGGAATTTTTCAGATATAGCTTAAATTGTTGAAATATTCTTATATTCCATATATTAAAATGAGATGAAATATATGCAAAAAATATTTTCATTCTCTTAATATACAACGTTTTACATATTGTGTGCATATAAACTTAGTTTAACATAAAAGGGAACACTTAGGCGCCTAAAAGTGTGCTTTGCAGCAGATTCTGTTTTGCATAGTGTGTGCTGCTGCTCTATACGATGTGAATTTGTTGAAAGATTTTTCACAAAAATAAATATTTTGTTTTCATATTTTATTTTGGTATTTCTATTTAATAAATTATTCTTGTGTTAGACAAAACCTAAATATTTCTTATTTTTATGTAAAATTTTTTTAAAACTACAATTAGCATTTTTTTTATATCAGGGAATTTGCCCCTTTAATTTATACTTTCATTTTAAAATTTTACTCAAACTGCACTTAAACGATATTAAATAATCAAGTATTGTTTGATTATAAGTCTAAGTTTAGTCACTAAAGCCACTCCAAGTAATCCGGTTAGCACAATTGTTGAAAACTTTTTTATTTCTCTTTCAAAAAATAAGTTCACTTAAAGCATTTTTGTTAGTTAAGCTCAACACTTCACACTGGCATATTTGTTTTTATTTTTAAATATTTCTTTTCTAGAGTAAATGCAGCTACTCTTTTAAGTCGCTTGCATTTGACCCAATTCAAAGGATTTCATATTTCTTTCAAAATTGCGCACTGGGTTTATATTCCCTTCCCATGCAACAATCCTGCTGTACTTACTCGTCTCTTTACTAAACGTACAAAAAATAATACAAATTTGCCAACCTTAAAAATGTTGCGGTGGAGTCCTTTTCGAGAAAAAATCCTTGCTAAATGCCTTAGTAAGCAAAATGACTGCTAATTACACCGAAGTTCATTATTTTAATATTTGGTTAGATTTGCCGGTAAGCAGCCCACTTCCTTTCTTACAGAAATTTTTTCATTATTACTTAGATTTTTAATCTTTAATGATTTTAACTTTATTTTGTTTTACTTTTTATTATTATTATTTTTTTTTTTTATTTTATGTGTTACTCCAAGACTACTATTTAAGTTTATTCGCAGTTTATTCTTTGAAATGCTGTAAATTTTTAGTACTTAATATTTTTGTCCTTACAATTCGACTCGTAGTTCATTACTAGAAAGGATTATAGTCAAAATATAGCCAATTTGGCACAAGGTCAAGTAGGGCATAGATTTCCAGCTTGCAAGCATTTTATTATATTTTCTGTTTTTCAGTTTTTTAGCTTTTAT
>NC_051847.1:219621244-219632968 GCF_002237135.1 Teleopsis dalmanni
AAAGTTGAATAAAAGTTTATTAACATTGAAAATTTTTAGAGTTTTATTAATTAGCAAGGTGAACAGATCATTGTTAAATTGGTGACCCCGACGTGATCTCGAAAAAGTTTAAATTTAGAAATATTAACTTCTGAGCTAAATATCTAATTATCGAGCTGGGATGTCAGTTGCAGACGAAGGTGTAGTAATGGCTTCTGATAGTGGAAGTGTCGTAAACCGTGTAGCAGTGAAGGTGCCACCGTTTTGGCACGAGCGACCGGAGATTTGGTTTGCTCAGATCGAGGCGCAATTCGCAGTAGCTGCCATTACGAGTGACATCACACAGTTCAACACGGTAGTAGCAGCGATTGAGTCAAGTGTTATCGCCGATGTAAGTGATGCAGTGCTTCATCCTCCTGAAACTGGAAGATACGCTAATTTAAAGGCTTGCATCATAGAGCGGTACAGTGAGAGCGAGCAGCGGAAGATTCAACGGTTGTTGTCAGAAGTTGAACTTGGTGATAGACGCCCAACACAGTTGCTAACGGAGTTGACAGCGTTAGCTAAAGACAAGGTGAGCGATGAGTTCCTTAAGTCTCTTTGGCTGAAGCGTTTGCCACCACAAGTGCGCGCTATTCTGCAGGCATCGAATGTGGCACTAGCAGAACTGGCGAAATTAGCAGACCGTATTTGCGAGGCGGGTGATTTTCAACAGATAGCTGTAGCGTCAGCCTCTGATTGTCCAGCCTATTCTGAGAATGCTGTGATTTTACGAAGGCTTGAGCAAATCGAACAGCGTCTGAGTCGTTTGGATTTACGTCGTAGTGAGTCGATGCAAAGTCGATCGTCATCGAGGAGGCGTAGGCGAACTCGTTCCCGACCAGGAAGTCATCCAGATTGGTGCTGGTATCACGAAAGGTTTGGTGATAGAGCTAATGCTTGTCGGCAGCCCTGTAGTTTTGTGGCAAGTTCTCATCAGTCAAAAAACTAGGCACTCCTTCTACGTCGTCGAGCCGAGAAGGGGTTAGTGTTCGTATAGCTCGACTTAGTATTAAAGATCCCGCCACGTCGACCGTTTTCCTCATTGATACTGGTGCGGACATATCAGTTTTACCGAAGTCGTTCTGTCGTTGGAAGCAAAGGGCTAACAGTGTTGCATCAGTTAATTTATATGCTGCTAATGGTACGCCTATTCAAACATTTGGCGAGCGTCGACTGCTTTTGTCTTTGGGTTTGCGTAGAGATTTCCCGTGGACGTTCGTGATTGCGGATGTTAGCTGTCCTATTGTTGGAGCCGACTTCCTTAATCACTATGACTTGTTAGTGGATTTGAAAAGGAAGCGGTTAGTTGATTCGAAGACGACTTTGATGATGAAGGGTAAGGCTGCTGTGTCTCAAGAAGATACTGTGCGTGTGTGTGGTTCAGTTTCAGCTTATGCTGAGCTGGTTAATGAATACCGTGATTTAGGCATTATGAGTGCAAATCGGATGGGTTTAGTTACTAAGGTTGAACATTGCATCGAGACATTTGGGCGCCGTCATTTGCTCGTCCCCGACGTTTAGTTGGAGCCAAACTTGAAGAAGCCAAGAAGGAATTCCAATTTTTAGTCCAGACAGGGATTTGTCAACCTTCGAAAAGCTGTTGGGCAAGTCCACTTCACATGGTTCGCAAAGGCGATGGAAGTTGGAGACCGTGTGGCGATTATCGCATGCTCAACGCGCAAACTAAACCTGATCGGTATCCGATTCCGTTCATTCATGATGTAACGAGTATTCTTCATGGTAAAACTATGTTTTCGAAGATAGATTTGCAGAAAGCGTATCATCAGATACCGCTTGCACTGGCAGACATTCCGAAGACAGCTATTACAACTCCGTTTGGCCTGTTCGAGTTTCGCTTTATGACTTTCGGTCTCCGTAATGCTGCCCAGACGTTTCAGCGTTTTATGAATGAGACTCTAGGTGATTTTAATTTCGTTTTTGCGTACATCGACGATATTTTAATTGCGTCAAAAGATGAAGCAGAACACAGAATGCATTTGCGACTGGTTTTAGATCGACTTAGAGAAACTGGTTTGACCGTGAATTTTGCCAAGTGTAAGTTCGGCTGTTCCGAGATCGAGTTCCTTGGGCACGTTATTAGTGCAAAGGGTTTACGTCCTCCGGAGAGTAAAGTTCAAGCTGTTCGTGATTTTCCTCTGCCAGCAACGGTTAAACAGCTTAGACAATTCTTAGGCATGGTGAACTTTTATCGGCCGTTTCTGCGTAACGCTGTGCAGAATCAGCAGCGGTTGTTTCATCTTACACCAGGTAACCGCAAGAATGATAAGTCGGTGATTTCTTGGACTCCAGAAGATGTAGAGGTTTTTGAGGCTTGCAAGAATGATCTTGCCCAAGCTACGTTGCTTAACTTCATGGCTCTGGATGCACAATTGACGCTCACGACTGATGCTTCAGACGTTGCGGTGGGTGCTGTTCTCCAACAAGTAGTGAAAGGTGTTACTCAGCCATTGGCATTTTATTCAAAAGGTTTGAGTCCAGCGCAGACTAAGTATAGTGCTTATGATCGTGAGTTGACTGCTATCTATCAAGCTGTCCAGCATTTTAAGTATGCATTAGAGGGACGTGATTTCGTCATTTTTACGGATCACAAACCTTTAACGTTTGCGTTCAGGCAAATAAGTGAGAAGGCATCTCCTCGTCGTGCAAGACAGCTGGAGTTTATTAGTCAGTATTGCACTGATATTCGTCATCTGGCTGGTGCAGATAATACGGTGGCTGACTCTTTGTCTCGGGTTGCTACGGTTCAGTTGGAGGCAAATGTTATTGAGTTAATTGCTGAGGGGCAGAAGACTGATGCAGAGTTGCTCGCTCAGCTGAAGAGCCAGTCTGAAGATGGTGTTGGGTTGAAGAAGTTGAGATTGCCGGATTCGAGTATTGAACTGTACTGTGATGTGTCAGGCAGTCGTGTTCGTCCTTTTGTTCCCGCAAACTGTCGGCAGCTGGTACTCTCAAAACTCCACGGTTTGGCTCATCCTGGTATTCGAGCAACGCGGAAATTGGTGCAGGCTAGGTATGTTTGGCTTGGTTTGGTTAAGGATGTAGCTGTGTTTGTGCGTAGTTGCATTGCGTGTCAGAAGTCCAAGATTCAGCGGCATACTAAAACACCAATTGGTTCGTTTGCTGATATTGATAGTCGGTTCCAGCATGTTCATGTTGACATTGTGGGTCCATTGCCTTTGTCTCAGGGGAAGCGTTATTGTTTGACTTGCGTCGATCGTTTTTCTCGGTGTCCTGTTGCTGTGCCTCTGTCGGGCATTACGGCAGAAGAAGTTGCAGCGGCTTTTATCGACGGTTGGGTGGCAAGTTTTGGTTCTCCGCAGGCTATTACCACTGATTTGGGTCGGCAGTTTGAGTCTGCTGTATTTCGGGAACTGACGAGATTGCTTGGAGTGAAACACTTTCATACCACGGCTTATCATCCTCAAGCAAATGGTATGGTTGAACGTTTCCATAGAACATTGAAGGCAGCCATTCGATGTCATTCCTCAAGTAATTGGACGCAGTCTCTTCCGCTTGTGTTGTTGGGATTGCGAACGACACCGAAACTAGACCTAAATGCTAGTCCTTCAGAGATGTTGTTTGGAAATCCTCTTTGTGTTCCAGGGCAGATGCTTTCGGATTTCAAGCAGAAGTCGTCCGAGACTGATTTTGTGTCGGCGTTGCGAAGGGCTTTAGCTAAGGTTAAATCCGTTGAATCAACAAGACATTGTCATTCATCTGTGTATGTTCCGCGTGACGTTATTAATTGTAAGCACGTTTTTCTTCGAGTGGATCGTGCTCGAGCTCCACTTGAGCAGCCTTACGAAGGTCCATTTGAGGTGCTGAGTCGTAGTGAGAAGACGTCTGTTATTGTTTGCCGTGGGAGAGAGGTGACTGTTTCGAATGACAGGTTGAAGGCGGCGTACTTAACGTGTGATGATCTTGAACAGGTTGTTCCAGAAACGCGTCAGCCTTCAGCGCTGTTGAATGGTGATCAGTTAGTGACTTCTGGTGATTGTAGGCGTGAATCCCTGTTGCCGATTCCGAAAGTGACACGAGCTGGTAGAGTAGTGCGTTTTCCAGCAAGGTTAGCGGAATTTCGTGATTAAGAGTGATGTTGTCGACTTAGTTGTGGTGTCGCGTTGTTGCTAGTACTCCATCGCTAGGAGGGGGTACTGTGGCGACCCAGTTGGCTGTGCATTTATTGAATTTAAAAAGTAAAATTCAATTTCAAATATTTTTAAGTTTTTTGTTTTGATTGAGGAGAACGTTCCGATTTTTCTCTCTGTAAAAAGTTGAATAAAAGTTTATTAACATTGAAAATTTTTAGAGTTTTATTAATTAGCAAGGTGAACAGATCATTGCTAAACCAGGCACAACATTGTATTCTTGTATTCTGACATGAAAATCCTGAGAGCCTGAACTTTTTGCTATAATTTCGACTCCCACGGAAAAGGATTAGAGTATTCGCGAGGTAAGCCTATTGCGGCAGGCATGTCTAGCAGGCACCACTGAAGCGAGTGAGTTGTTCTTTTGGCACGCGGCTGGAGATATAAATCTGGTACCAAGTGCACAGCTTAGCCTATTTCTATACCAATTGAAATTGGTCCATTTAATGAGAGTACTGGAGGACTCAAGCCCATGCTGACTGTGATTAAAATCCAAAGTTAAGTAAGTAGAATAAGTTTATTCATTAACTTCATTCGATGTGAGAGTAGCATATTTTAGAAGTGGATATTGTGCTCCAAAGAACAACAGAAATATTAGATACGTCTCGCTCCCTCCCAAGAAGGAAACTATATCCACACGTGAACCTTTAATTGGTTTCGCAGGAAGTCTTTTAAATTTCAGTATAAGTCCATTTCGTTTTTGAGGTTTATCGCAACTATAGCAAATTGGTGTTAATTGCAGGTAAGCACATGAAGAAACTGTAATTGCGATCAACCTTAAAAACTAAATCGACTGTTTTTTAAAAAAAGAATTTCGGAATTTACGTTTATAATTACTTCGTTTCCAGAATGCTAAATTTCAACCACTTCAGATTATGTGAATTATTAAAGTATTCTTTTAATATTTTTTAAAATTCTCCTTTCAATATTATTAATATTTATAAAAGCTAAAAGACCCTTCCTCCATTCAAATAACTTCATGTAAATAATATCATTTTATTAGGTACATTACATAAAAATAAAAAGAATTTCTCCAACACTTTCACAAGAGCTTGCATCCTTTCGAGTGGTGCGCCAGTATCTGAGTATCTGAGTATCTGCTTTGTTGTTATTAATTGAACCAATAAATATGACACATTTTATGTTTAGTGGGAAATTTTTCTTCGAAGCATTTTGTATTGTGCTCAATTTAATGGCCCGGAAATGTTTCATAAATATAAGCTCAACTTGCATCTACGCCAGAAACACGTTCACGCATAAAAATACAAGCACAAATCAAAAATTAAACACAGAAAATGGAGATAAAAGATACTCGTACCAGATAGAAGCTAAGAGAAAAAAGATACAATTCTGAAAAGTGAAAGCATTTAGATGGCGAAAAGAAATGTTGCATCGAGTAAAAATATAAGAACAATTTCAGCAAAAATAAAATAAATGTTTAACGCTTATAGAATATTTATAGGATTTTTCACAGTGCGGCGTTGGAGCGCAGGAGTCGGAGTTTTGCAACCAAACAGAAAGGGCAGGAAGCGGCACGCCCAGATGGAATTGAAAATTAAAATAATATTAAATGCAAATGCAAAGACAAAGACAAATAAAACTGGCGGTATAAAAGTAAAGTAAATAAATAAATAAATAAATAATAAATTAATGCAAATCAAAATTACAACAATTACTGAGTTGAAATCCATTGACAATTAACAGCTCGGCTACTGAATGAAACTTCATATAGCAAATTTAAATAACCGCAATTTTATTCAGTGTAAACACTGCAAATAAATAAAATAAATAAATAAAATGTGAGAAAATAAAATAATTCAAAAAAATAAAAAAAAATAACTCATGAAAAAGATAAAACGAAAATTGCGACTATTGTCACGAACAAAAATGTGTGAAACGTATTCATCATTTCATTTGATTCCATTCCGTTTGTTTATTTATTTATTGTATTTTATCATCTTTGGCAGTTGAGAAAAATGCTGCATATTTTGTTGACGCAATCCGCAGATACTCTACTCGCAGATACTCCATTCGCACATAAAAAATTACTGCAAATCAAATAAATCGTTTCATAACCGCAGGACAAAAGTATCTTGCATTGCTTGCATTAAATGCGATAAAAGAAAATTGTATGGACACTTATCGGTCTCATTTGACGTAGAAAAGAAAAAGTTTGTTATAAATTGTTATAATCAATTTACCATTGATACTTTATTGATACCGATAAGATACAATGGACAGAGTTGTACAATAGCAGCGCCACGAGATGATAGAGCAGAAATCCACTTTTTATGCAATTCATTCATTTCGTTTTTCTGATGAAGCACAGCAAATGGAGAAGTTGCAACATCTGAAGTTTAATGCAAATAATGGGATATGAAATAGGATATACCAAGGAGCCAACATAATAAAATGTCAGCAGCATTAATGTAGATACAATTGTATAGATACAGATATATTTATTAATGATAGATAAATATTTGAAACGCTGTGATATTTAATATCAACTTTAACGAGTAAGGTGAATAAGCACAAATTATAGTATCAGATAAAAAATGAATGAGGTTTTTAGCAAAAATAATATACTCTAACATCTATACACTCGAAGATATCAATAAATAACAACTATAATTTGGTAATAATTGATATAAAATTTCCAAGAGAGTTTGCAACATTTCTAAAATAACTAAAAATATCTAAAATATTAATTGTGTTAAAATCTAAACACAAATTTCTCAATATGAATGCACAAAAATGATATGAATTGACCTACTCTCTAAACAGACTTCATATCAACTACGAAGTAAACTCTTACACTTCAGTCAGAGAAGTGGTTAATGTTCAAGTAAGTTCGAATATATAATTAGATGGTACTAATTTTTGATTAGTGAAAAGTAATAGCAAACTGAAAGCATTTGAAAGAGTTTTTTAGTCCCATTATGTATACTTATTACTATTATTAGAGGAAAGGATCGTGCACAAGTTCTATTGTGCCCCTTAGTCAGATTAAAGTGTTTCTCTAAGTCCGATTTCTTTAATGAAAGTCAGTATGTACTCTACCTTTTCTAGTCTTGAATCCGTATGATCCATAAAATACCCTCCTAGGTGTTTCTTCCAGTTGTGCTTCAGTGCCGGGTACTCACCAAGCACATGGTATGCAGTTTATCTCTCTTCTCTACAGTATCTGAAGTCTGAGTTGTATTGAATTCCTAACTTCAATAGGTGATTATTCAATGTACAGTGACTGGTCAATAATTCCATAATAATTCTTATGTTATATATGGTTTACACAATTAAGAGATGGGTTAAATTTGACCCTTTTGTTTTTAGATCTCCTATTAAATCGAGATATAAAGATATGAAGTACATATAGGTATTTCATAGTTCTACATTAGTGAATTGTTGTCA
Source organism: Teleopsis dalmanni (assembly GCF_002237135.1). Classification (NCBI taxonomy): domain Eukaryota; kingdom Metazoa; phylum Arthropoda; class Insecta; order Diptera; family Diopsidae; genus Teleopsis; species Teleopsis dalmanni. The sequence goes on from NC_051847.1 coordinate 219,628,843, forward strand.
ATAACTACATACCTTACATTAGGTTAACCGTTGATACTACCCCAAGTAATGTAGTGGCCGTCTTGTTAGATGTGCTTCACCACTAATTGAGTATTTCACATCTTAAGAACTTTTATTCTTGATTCGGTAGTTATCCTTATTATCATAGTTATGATCATTTTATATTCTTTATAAATTCTATGAGAATTACGGTGTTTAGTTTCTGATAGTTTTTTGGGTTTGGAGTCTTCAGACATTGTGAATCTTAGCCCGTTGTTAAGGATCGTCATTTCACTGCGTCACTATAATCAATTCGTTCTCATTATAAATCCTATGAGAATTGCGATGTAAAGTTTCTGAGAGTTTTTCGGGTTTGGAGTTTTCTGATATGGAGACACAGCTCGTTGTTGACGATAAGTGATAGCTTGTTAATTTCACTTCCACCCGTTCCATCTCTCTTTTTGTAATTACGTATATTTGTATTAGAATTTGATTTTGTTTTCAAATTTTTAATTAGTGCTTCATTTTAATTGAAATAAGTTTCATTCAATTTTTATTTAAGTTTCATTTAATTTTCATTTAGCGTTTTCATTAACTATCGCTCGCGTTTTGTTTTGTTGCTCATTAAATGAAATTCATTGACTTGCAAATGCGATTAAAACGTTGCGAGCGATTAAAGCTGCACTAAATTTTAAACATAAAATGATTATAAGTGAAAATTTTTTAATAATAGATTCTATGTAGTTAAGGTTTTTTTTTTGAATTGCTTTGAATATTGTAAACACACTTTTTGCAACTAAAATTGCATTATTAAAATAGTAGTAGTAAGCGAGAAACATATGTGCTCCTGCCTTCACGTAACAAACTTTGACTGCCTCGGCATGGATTAAATACCAGAAGCAAACACTAAATTAATCCATAAATAAAAAAGCAATTAAAAATATGTTATCGTGGCAATTAGGCGAATATGAAAAAAGTTATAGAGCAAATAAACGTACACAAAACCAAAAATGTTAGTAAAAACCAACTGAAAGTGGTAACTTAAACTAAAAAATAATTTTAATTTTGTATAAATATATAGTTCATATATTTATATATAAGTGTACAAATACCATATATATGGTATGTGGTATTTGCACTGAATTACATACAAATACATGAGATTGGCTTTGTAGTCCTTTTGGCCATATGCTTTTGTTGGTATTAAATTGATAACGAAATAGAAAAGTTAATTTAATTCTCTTACAAATGTCAATGCATGCAAAAATAAATGATATATAAAAATGTAATTATTTTTGGTGAAATTAATCCCCGAAATGTGGTTCAATAGTAGATTTAAAATTAATTTATATAATACCTTTTTTGAGGATTATAGCCGGAACAAATGTAACATAAAATTTAATTATGGTTTTGTAAATAAATAAAGTGTGTGCATTGTGAGATGCGTTTCATTTATGTTTCATTAGGCAGAGAAGCATTTGTGCCGCTATTTAAAAGCGGTTAAATAATTTATAATTTTTGTGGCTTTAAAGCTTTTTTCAATGGCAATTTCAAGAGAGAAAAATAATTCAGTTAAGTTTAGTTAAAAAGGCTAATTAAAAGCATTTCTATGCAAATGAAGTATCAACGGCATTACAATAAGAACTAATATCTCATCAAACACATTTAAATAATATTTTTTTAATAGTTAGTATACACATAAGTAAAACCTTACGTACCACTGTATTTAGTAAGTAATATGAGATACTTATAAATGGAATTTTGCTATGAATAGTAATGCACCATTCATCAATCAATTGTTTGTCGAAATCACATACTTGTGTTTAGAGAGTTGGGATAGTAGAATTGACAGAGAGGTGAAAAAATATTATTTGATTGAGTGTGCATAGAGTGATGATGAAATTTGGGCTACAGTTATGATTAACTAGAATTCAAACATTTGTAATATAATATAATATCGAATTTAGCGATGATATTTGTCTAATATTCAGACATTATCATCCGTGACTATACAGTCCATGTAGGACCTAAACGTGTTTAACAACAGTCTTCCATTCTTCTTTGTTTTTTGCATTTTTTTTCCAATTTTTTATGTTCATGTCTTCTAAGTCCTGCTGCACACTGTCTTTTTACTGCTTTCTTGGTTGCCCTCATCTTCTGCTGATTCTTACTTTGTTTTCATAAATCTTAAGCGGTACTCTCATATCCGGCATTCTTATCACATATCCATCCCATCGTAATCGCTGCTTTTTCATAAATTGGTTGATTGTATCACCTTCAGGTAGCCGTTCTAGCTCAATACAACTTATGTGATACATCTCGTTTTCTTTCACGGAACCAAAGATTTTTCTAAGTATTTTGCTTTCAAACACTGCTATCTCGCTTTCTTCACACAGCAGTTTCAAAAGCAAAACACGCGTAGCAGCATTTGCTTTAATTTTTGCAGTTGTTTAAATCTGACTAAAATGTGGAAAGAAAATAGTGGGATCTATGATCTATGATTATAGTGTAGTCATTTCTGAAAAGATTAAGCTGTATTCATTTATATATTTTATTAGTTTTACAATATCCGATTATTCATAACAGAAGTGGAAGAAGAAAAATATCTGCAATGGTAAAGTATTAATATGTTTAGGGATGATAAGAGAATAAGAAACTAAATCACTTCCTTTTCTTATTTTGTTTATTAAAAACACTTTTACAAGTTAAGCACAATAGCTATATCTCTAGGTTTTTGATCAAAATGTTGATGAACTTCCTAGTCTAACGAGAATGCGGCTAGGAGTGTAACGACTACAATACATACTCACGATATACAATTCAAAGAAAAAGTGCTTCATTTATTTATTTTTAAGAACATGAACTTAATATTACAACTTGTATTATATAGGTTGGTTTGAGTTAGTAGCCGCATTTCATTGTCTTTTGTCGAAAAATAACTTAGGCGCCATTTGGTACCACTCACGCAGTCATAAATATCTAAGTTTCCACTTTAACATGTGGATTTTTTATGAAGATATATGTTTTGAATACTCGCTACACTAATTATATCATTTGATTAATTACTCAATAACGGACTTTATCCCGCATTTGTAAAAAAATGCAGAACTCCCAACGGTCTTGGCCACTTCGGTCTTGGCTCTACCCAGTAGGATTTTCGATAAACTGTAGCTAGATCGCAATATGCTATACTTAGAAATTTTTTATGGTTATGATTTTGACAATCTTCCAATGAGATTAGTATTTTTTCCTGTACTGAAGATACTTCTAATTCTTATCTGGTAGGTACATTAATAATTTTATTCCCTTGTATTCCTCAGTGGTCTAAAAGAAAGATCAACACAATTGTGCACTGGTTGCTCACTGACCTCAGTTAAGTTTTATACTGCATTTTTGACTTTAAATTTGTATTGTGGTTCGACAGTGCTAGAAATGCATAATTTTGCAATCTGTTGATGAAGATATAGTCCTCACAATTATCTATGAAGCTATAACTATGAAAAAATTTACCATTCAATTTAAAATGGCTCTAATCTACCATATAAAGTAATGGTTCATAAGCAAATTCTTGTAGAAGTATATTAAATAAACTAGAGCTTCTGTATTTGACAGTTATTTAAACATTTAGTTGGGTTAAGTCGATTTTAGAGTGGTTTTGCATATAGTTACAATAACAAATTTGATACAATTTGAGCAAGTATAAAAATTTTTTTTTATATAGTTGTTGGATAACTCAAATTGAACAATATGACTTCTAAATATTTTATTTTAATGATATGATAAATGATAAATGGATATTTTTTTATGTTTGCTCTTTCAAGCTCATATAGGAATGAGATTCCATCATTTTTTAAATAATACCTACTTGGACTTGCAGTTTCATATAATTTAAATGAGATTTTGAAATAAATTATATTTTGTCTCTTATAAAAAATAGAAATATTATATAATAAAACAAATATATTACATATTCCAATCATACGAATTTAATTTACATGATAAAAAGAATATTAGACAAGTTCTATCAACTCAAAGTGTAAACTTTATTATATTTTCGTACCGTCTCTACTCTGCTTACGATTACAGAAAAATATAATATTCCGACCCATAGTTCCATAAAAGTCTGTCAAGTTTTAATTGACGCCTC
>NC_051847.1:219633068-219673120 GCF_002237135.1 Teleopsis dalmanni
TAAGTTTCTGAGTTTTCCGGGTTTGGAGTTTTCTGATATGGAGACACAGCTCGTTGTTGACGATAAGTGATAGCTTGTTAATTTCACTTCCACCCGTTCCATCTCTCTTTTTGTAATTACGTAAATTTATACAAGATTTTGATTTTGTTTTCAAATTTTTAATTACTGCCCCCTTTCCGTAGTTATCCTTATCACTATGATCATTTTATATTCCTTATAAATTCTATGAGAATTACGGTGTTTAGTTTCTGAGAGTTTTGCGGGTTTGGAGTTTTCTGATATGGACACGCAGCTCGTTGCTAAGAATCGTCATTTGTTTAATAAGTGATAGCTTGATGATTTCACTTCCACCCGTTCCATCTCCCTCTTTGCAATTACGTATATTTGTATTAGAATTTGATTTTGTTTTCAAATTTTTAATTAGTGCTTCATTTTAATTGAAATAAGTTTCATTCAATTTTTATTTAATTTTCATTTAATTTTCATTTAGCGTTTTCATTAACTATCGCTCGCGTTTTGTTTTGTTGCTCATTAAATGAAATTCATTGACTTGCAAATGCGATTAAAACGTTGCGAGCGATTAAAGTTGCACTAAATTTTAAACATAAAATGATTATAAGTGAAAATTTTTTAATAATAGATTCTATGTAGTTTAGGTTTTTTTTTTGAATTGCTTTGAATATTGTAAACACACTTTTTGCAACTAAAATTGCATTATTAAAATAGTAGTAGTAAGCGAGAAACATATGTGCTCCTGCCTTCACGTAACAAACTTTGACTGCCTCGGCATGGATTAAATACCAGAAGCAAACACTAAATTAATCCATAAATAAAAAAGCAATTAAAAATATGTTATCGTGGCAATTAGGCGAATATGAAAAAAGTTATAGAGCAAATAAACGTACACAAAACCAAAAATGTTAGTAAAAACCAACTGAAAGTGGTAACTTAAACTAAAAAACAATTTTAATTTTGTATAAATATATAGTTTATATATTTATATATAAGTGTACACATACCATATACATGGTATGTGGTATTTGCACTGAATTACATACAAATACATGAGATTGGCTTTGTAGTCCTTTTGGCCATATGCTTTTGTTGGTATTAAATTGATAACGAAATAGAAAAGTTAATTTAATTCTCTTACAAATGTCAATGCATGCAAAAATAAATGATATATAAAAATGTAATTATTTTTGGTGAAATTAATCCCCGAAATGTGGTTCAATAGTAGATTTAAAATTAATTTATATAATACCTTTTTTGAGGATTATAGCCGGAACAAATGTAACATAAAATTTAATTATGGTTTTGTAAATAAATAAAGTGTGTGCATTGTGAGATGCGTTTTATTTATGTTTCATTAGGCAGAGAAGCATTTGTGCCGCTATTTAAAAGCGGTTAAATAATTTATAATTTTTGTGGCTTTAAAGCTTTTTTCAATGGCAATTTCAAGAGAAAAAAATAATTCAGTTAAGTTTAGTTAAAAAGGCTAATTAAAAGCATTTCTATGCAAATAAAGTATCAACGACATTACAATAAGCACTAATATCTCATCAAACACATTTAGATAATATTTTTTTAATAGTTAGTATACACATAAGTAAAACCTTATGTACCACTGTATTCAGTAAGTAATATGAGATACTTATAAATGGAATTTTGCTATGAATAGTAATGCACCATTCATCAATCAATTGTTTGTCGAAATCACATACTTGTGTTTAGAGAGTTGGGATAGTAAAATTGACAGAGAGGTGAAAAAATATTATTTGATTGAGTGTGCATAGAGTGATGATGAAATTTGGGCTACAGTTATGATTAACTAGAATTCAAACATTTATAATATAATATTATATTATATTTATATCGAATATATATGATATATATGATGATATATGATGATATATATATATATATCATCGAATTTAGCGATGATATTTGTCTAATATTCAGACATTATCATCCGTGACTATACAGTCCATGTAGGACCTAAACGTGTTTAACAACAGTCTTCCATTCTTCTTTGTTTTTTGCATTTTTTTTTCCAATTTTTCATGTTCATGTCTTCTAAGTCCTGCAGCACACTGTCTTTTTATTGCTTTCTTGGTTGGCCTCATCTTCTGTTGATTCTTACTTTGTTTTCATAAATCTTAAGCGGTACTCTCATATCCGGCATTCTTATCACATATCCATCCCATCGTAATCGCTGCTTTTTCGTAAATTGGTTGATTGTATCACCTTCAGGTAGCCGTTCTAGCTCAATACAACTTATGTGATACATCTCGTTTTCTTTCACGGAACCAAAGATTTTTCTAAGTATTTTGCTTTCAAACACTGCTATCTTGCTTTCTTCAGACAGCAGTTTCAAAAGCAAAACAAGCGTAGCAGCATTTGCTTTAATTTTTGCAGTTGTTTAAATCTGACTAAAATGCGGAAAGAAAATAGTGGGATCTATGATCTATGATTATAGTGTAGACATTTCTGAAAAGATTAAGCTATATTCATTTATATATTTTATTAGTTTTACAATATCCGATTATTCATAACAGGAGTGGAAGAAGAAAAATATCTGCAATGGTAAAGTTTTAATATGTTTCGGGATGATACAATATTGAAAAAGAGAATAAGAAACTAAATCACTTCCTTTTCTTATTTTGTTTATAAAAAGCACTTTTACAAGTCACGCACAATAGCTATATCTCCAGGTTTTTGATCAAAATGTTGAAGAACTTCCTAGTCTAACGAGAATGCGGCTAGGAGTGTAACGACTACAATACATACTCACGATATATACATTAAGACTGAAAAGTTTTCGGAAATTCTCATTTAAAATTCGCGCGCTGTATATTTTTCGATATTTTAAGTTTATGTAGTTTGGCAGCACTGTCCTTAATTACTATGCCAAAAATGAGCTCGATCTGTCAGACAGTTCGTTTACGGCAGCTGTTGAAACCAGTTCACCTCAGTAGTGCGTTGCGAAATGTCTTCGACGGTCGTACGACCGTCCTGGAAGGCTTTGTACCACTCATAAACTTGAGTTTTCGATAAAACTGATTCCCCATAAGCCTTTTGTAGCATTCGCAACGATTCTGCACACGAAATTTCGTTCGAAACACAAAATTTGATGCAAACTCTTTGTTCAATATTTTTTTCCATTGTTTTTTTCGCAACGCCCTACTGAGGTGAACTGGTTTCAACAGCTGCCGTAAACGAACTGTCTGACAGATCGCGCTCATTTTTGGCATAGTAATTAAGGACAGTGCTGCCAAACTACATAAACTTAAAATATCGAAAAATATACAGCGCGCGAATTTTAAATGAGAATTTCCGAAAACTTTTCGGTCACAATGTAATTCAAAGAAAAACTGCTTCATTTTTTGAAACTATTTTTAAGAACATGAACTTAATATTACAACTTGTATTATATAGGTTGGTTTGAATTAGTAGCCGCATTTCATCGTTTTTTGTCGAAAAATAACTTAGGCGCCATTTGGTACCACTCACGCAGTCATGAATATCTAAGTTTCCACTTTAACATGTAGATTTTTTCTGAAGATATATGTTTTGAATACTCGCCACACTAATTATATCATTTGATTGATTATGCAATAACGGACTTTATCCCGCATTTGTAAAAAAATACAAAACCCCCATCGGTCTTGGCCACTTCGGTCTTGGCTCTACCCAGTAGGATTTTCGATAAATTGTAGCTAGATCGTAATATGCTATACTTAGAAAGTTTTTATGGTTATGATTTTGACAATCTTCCAATGAGATTAGTATTTTTTCCTGTACTGAAGATACTTCTAATTCTTTTCTGGTATGTTAAGTACATTAATAATTTTATTCCCTTGTATTCCTCAGGTAAATTTTATACTGCATTTTTGGCTTTAAATTTGTATTGTGGTTCCACAGTGCCAGAATTGCAGAATTTTGCAATCTGTTGATGAAGATATAGTCCTCACAATTATCTATGAAGCTATAACTATGAAAAAATTTTCCATTCAATTTAAAATGGCTCTAATCTACCATATAAAGTAATGGTTCATAAGCAAATTCTTGTAGAAGTATATTAAATAAACTAGAGCTTCTGTATTTGACAGTTATTTAAACATTTAGTTGGGTTGAGTCGATTTTGGAGTGGATTTGCATATAGCTACAATACCAAATTTGATATAATTTGTGCAAGTATAAAACTTTTCATTTATATATAGCTCTTGAATAACTAAAATTGAACAATATCACTTCTAAATATTTTATTTAAATGATATGATAAATGATATAATGGATATTTTCTTGTGTTTGCTCTTTCAAGCTCATATAGGAATGAGATTCCATCATTTTTTAAATAATACCTACTTGGACTTGCAGTTTCATATAATTTAAATGAGATTTTGAAATAAATTATATTTTGTCTCATATAAAAAATAGAAATATTATATAATAAAATAAATATATTACATATTCCAATCATACGAATTTAATTTACATTATAAAATGAATATTAGACAAGTTCTATCAACTCAAAGTGTAAACTTTATTATATTTTCGTACCTTCTCTACTCTGCTTACGATTGCAGAAAAATATAATATTCCGACCCATAGTTCCATAAAAGTCTGTCAAGTTTTAATTGACGCCTCCGCAGATGCCTGCAACTTAGCCCATATAAATTTTAGGAGTTCAAAATTTATATGCAAAAAATATATTTGTTTTTATTAATATTAAACAAGTTCAAAGTGTCATATACTTTCATAGCTATTAAAGTTGAACATTAAAAACATTTAATTGCTTAAGTTATTGCCATTTGATAGCTTCAGCCTCAGTAAAGCCACTCCAAATTTATGCATCAATAAAGTTATTCTCACTTAAAGTTGCAGGCAAGCCAACAGAAAAAAGCCCCAAAAGTTGATACCCTTTTTCGGCCATTTACGTGCTGCTTATATTGCAGCTATAAAGTGCCTTACCACAACGGGTTAATTAGTTTACTGCCTTTAGGCCAAAATTCACTACCATAAAATTCGGAAAGCAACAACACTAACAAGAAATAAAGTTTTTAACATGAAAATGATTTTATTTTAATTGAATTGCTAAAATGTGTTTATGATATTCATTTTTTCAAATAGCCAATTTTTTTGGACCTTTTGGTTTTTTCTGTGTTCGATGGGTAGTGTTTACTTTCCAAAATTTTATTATGCAAAAATTTTTTTTTGTTTTTTTTTTGTTATATTTACTACAACTTTTTTCATTTTCGGGATTTCACACATTTTCACACATAAAAAGCACATATGCAGCAAAAAAATGTTTTTATAATGGCAAGGCAATTTGCGGTGGCGTGCGGTGGCTTGCAGTGCTGCTACCAATTACCTTTTCAGCCTCGGAGTTAAAGTTTTTCCATCTACATTGAGATTTCTTTTAGCTGAGATATTACAAATCATGTTATTAAAACATATACGAGAAGAAGAAAAAATTAAATTTAATTAAATTTTGTTTATGTTTCCAACATAAATTTAACTTCAACAAAATTTGCTGCCAAAGTAAAAATAATGGTAGTAGCCCTCAATTGAATGGGGAGAAAAATTATTTATTTATTTTTTTTGCTATAAAATTTCGCAATCACAATTTTCTTAAATAAATTTTTTAAGTTAACTAAATTAAATTTCGCTTACACTCGCTGTACAAATGTGCAACCCCAAAATTTTAATCTGTTTCCGAATGCCATAAATCTGATTGTTTTTCCATTTGAAATTTCTGCCCAACAGCGAAAACCTCGCCAAACTCGTTGTCACACTTCGCTAACAACAGATTTAAATTAAGAGCTTTCAAATGCAGCGCGCTGTTATAGTTGTGGCAGTGGCGGCATTGGCGGCATCGGCAGCATCGGCGGCGGAATTTGCAAGACAAAAAATGCCAGCGCACACACACGTACACGGATTTGCCGGATTTACCAGATTTGCCCGATTTACCCGATTTACCAGATTTGCTAACAGAAGACGAACAGAAGACTAACCACTACAAAACTGTGAAAAGCAAATGCGATAAAATATCATAATTTAGTCTGCCGCCCACTGTGAATTAACGTCGCAGCACACGGTGCTCGACAACCGCGACGCGCGCAAAAAAACAACAAATAAATTAAGATAAAATTGGAAGTCTCAAACACACGCACAGCCTTGCGGACAGATACCCACAGATATCAATAGCCTCACACGCACACCAGCAGACCAGCACACAAAATAGAAATCTTAATTTCATTGCATAAAAAACGTTTTATATGAGCGCCGGAGGGGCGTATCAGTTTAGTCGAGTCAAGCGAACAGTGGGGAGAGCGATTATATTTTAAACACAGTCGCAGCCAAGTGACATTAGTTTGAAGTAGAAATGGAAGTTTAAGATTTTAATATGAAGGAATATCCTTTTGTTTTGGAGTAACATAACCTAAAAATTATTAGGAATTCAATCCAACTCAGTCTGCAGAAACTGGAGTTAAGAGAGAGAAACTGCTTACCGTGTGCTTGAGGAGTGCGCGGCACTGATGTACAATCGGAAGAAACACCTAGGAGGATATTTCATGGATCATAAGGATTCAAGACTAGGAAAGATAGGCTCTGTACTGTTATTCATTAAAGATATCGGACTTAGAGAAACACTCTAATCCGACTAAGGGGCACAATTAGTCTTTTAAGTCGCACTGCTCTATCCTTTATTTTTCAATAATAATAATAACATATCTTATGACTTTTCGAAGTTGTGAAGTGCATTCACAAAAATAAAATTATTTAACAACTGCAGTAATATAGATTAATTCAGATCCTAGAGATCAATTTGCGTTAATTAACTCACAATGTGACTGTACAAAATTCAAACGATTTATGATTTCACTAAAAAAAACTAAAACATTTAGTAGAGCACATCCACGAATTAAATATATTTAACAAAATGATGATCATATTTTTATTCAAATTATTTTGTAATGTAAATAGAACAACTAAGTCATTATATATTATTATGAGTCTGCAGAGTTTGAAAATTTTTTACTACTGGGTACTCTTTACAATCACACCTCTTCCATTCAGATCTATTAATTTTACTGTTTTCTTCTACTTACAACTTTTTCTAATTAATTTCGTTTATATTTTAGTCTTAATAACTAATTAATTTACACATAACTTACCAGTTTAATTAATTTCTGACTTAATTCAATTTTTTAGTGCAGTTTTGCAAGCATTTTCTAATTTCTCGTATTTTCTATTCTTCTGCGTGTGAAATGATGTGAGCTGTTATTTCGCTCTTTGTTTATTTTAATGTTTGTTGTATGTATGTTCTCTACATACATACATATGTGAATGAAATGAAGGGGTTAACGCATATATTATCGGTGATATTACTTTAGGGCTTATCTTTTAAGATATTCTCCTTCGTTGCTAGACGGTTTTTAGCGTACATGTGTTCTAGTTACATAGATTACTTTTTCCGATTTATTATCTGCGAAAATTTCATCAGACATCCAATATCAGTTTTTAATAGTCCTTAAGTATCTGCGAGAAATAGTTTTTGAAGAATTGTAGGATGGCTCTTTGCCAAGACAGGGTGTATGCATAATAACTTGACAGTGCTTTCTCTTCACAGATCGTAAGTCCGAATTCCAAATATATGTGCATACCTGCTTATTAGACAAAGAGATTCAATAAGATAGATCTATCCTCATATATCGGTAACTAATTCTGATGCTATTCAATTAAATCCTTTTCATGCTTTTACTTGGATGTCTTTGGCTGTGTTTAGATTCTCTTAGTCTTGGTGGATGTGGTTTCATGCCATCAACTTATTAGTACTTATAAGAGTATTATTATAGACTAATACACTCCTGGATTGATTAATATGTATATCCTTAGAGACTAACCAATATTGTTTATAACCTTTAAAGCCAGCTCCTCTTTTATACAGCAATGGTAAACATTTTGTTCATATTCTCAGCTGATGGATATATTTTTATATCCACTAATTTCGATCATGAATGTATTACAAAATACTATGATTTACGACTTATGTGATTGTATTTGATTGTCAATAAAGCATATATGGTAATATCATTTTCAATTATGTCTTTTGAAAAATATGTCAGGGACAACATTAACTGATATCATATTCACTTAAAATTTATTTACGAAGTCCAGCATTTGGTGTCGGCAATACATATCGACTAAAATATGGTGTGTCTATATAAGTACCTAATAACTTCCGAGTTCATGAAAAATAATTTGGTTTCTTAAATTAGTATGCTTTCGGTTTAGGTCATCTAATATAGATGATCTTACTAATTTTAACAATCCACAAATATTTCTTTAGTTTGAAGTATACAATAATTTTCAATAATTAAATGTATGATAATGTATGTATGACATATAATTATTTTTTTTTCTGTGAAATTTATTAAACATATAAATATTTTTATCATTCGTGATTTATTTGAGCAAAAATATGACTGGGGTTATAAAAAATCTTTATGGACGTTCCATAATCTAAAAAATTATTATATTTTCATTTATACGAGTAGTCGTATTTTGCTTATTATTTATTTACTTTTCGTTCTGTTAAGAAAACATAATTCCTAGAATAATTTTTGCTAGAATTTTATTAAATATCATTTAAGTGCATGAAGTTTGTGATATGTTGCAGCGCGTTATACTTAAATTAACATAAACGCTGATGATGTATTTCCTGCAGGCGAAGCGAAAAAGTCCTATCCGAGCGCATAAAGTATCCTTATCCTGCGATTCAGCTGTTAGCTGTTGTAAAAGCTGCTGTATGGATAGCGAAGTTTATGAGCGCTTAGAAAATAGCGAATTTTTTTACAACAATTTCACGACATAATTTGAGTTTTTATAACGCAAACGTGCTCAGAACTAAATTTTTATTATGAAAAAGTGTAAGTACAAGGAAAAAGTTTAATAGTTTCTTTAATTTAAGCCAAACTGCAAGACAAACGAAACTACCAACTTCGACGAAACTCAAAGGACACGGAAAAATGAAAGAGTATATATCATAGTATGTACATATTATAGATATGTATTTGAAAAATTGTGTAGACTTTCGGAAATTTGAAAAAAAAAAAATTTTACAATAAACTTGAGAATGAAGCTGGCTCATTGTCTCCGTGCTGCTGTCAGATAAGCTAAACTAACCATGGAATGAATACTGACAACTTCCTTTTAAATGCATTAACAAAGACAATATTATTTACCCTGATACGGCAGCAACAATGGACCAACGGATACAAATATGACGCATCACCCAACAATGGGGAAATAATAAAACAAAAATGGCCTACGCTACGGACCAAGCAACCAACGGAAACGAAGGCTGATTTATGTGCGGCCATATGACATGGCCAGGCTAATTCATTTGCACAAAAACACAAACAAAACTAAAACGAAAAATGCAAATGGAAAAAGAAAATTTATAAACTTTTTTTCAAAGAAAAGCGAAAATACATTGGAAGCTGTGTAGTGATTTTTCATGACGTCTAACTTGCCTGCTTAGATTACAGCAGCTAATCCGAATGGCAACTTAGGATATTACGAGTACATCGAGTGAGAATAGGATTGCTGTTGCTTGTGAGTGCTGTACTACTGATATGCATGCCATTCCATCGGTTGGATGCTGATGTGAATGCCGATGACTTAAACAAGCATTTTTGGCATATACTCATCTAGCGTCGTGAGTAGGGAGTCGGGAGTCGGGAGACAGAAGTGGTTATTGTGTTTACACTGAATTCTGATTTAATACTGACATTTTTTTTTAGTTAGTTGGGGCATCTTTTGTTCATTTCTGCTAATATTTTTATGTAAAACTAGTGCTGGAAAGTGAAAATAGTATTGTGGGTGTACTCTGACTTCAAATGGGGGAAAAATGAGGCTAAAATGCTGAAATGATATCAAATATGCACGAATACAAGAGGCTAATAGAGTATATAAGGGTTATGCGTTCATAATTAGCCAGGAAATAGTGTGGAAAACGAAATGTGGCAGTGGCAAAATGGTGAATGAGTGAATGAATGGAATTGTTGACTTATGCCAGTATTATTTTGAACATTCTGCATGCGAAGTAAGAGTGCGTCATTAGGGTTTCAGAGTAGTAAAAATATACAAATAGTCACACAAGAGGTATTATATCAGTTTATGGGTATCGCGCTATTGAGTTCGGCTTGGTATAGACAATAAATTAAAAAATTTAACATTTTTAGTAAACATTAAAATATAATATGCTGTAGTAAATTTATAATGAATCATATAATATTATTTAAAAAAAAAACAAATAAGTTAATTGTGTTAATATTTAGTACGATTTCAATATTTTAAATAAATGTTTGTAAAACTTTTATAATATAGATTCCCCTCAGTAAAACCAGCACTATGCATATAGTTTTATGTCTTATTTCCAATCCTTTTACGAAACCAATTTTTTCGCTATATATATATACATAGAAATGCTTGTTTTACTTACTACACATACAAATATGCCATATTTTTATTTATTTAAAATGTATAGCATTTAAAGCTACCGCCACCGTAAATTATTTCATAGTACGTATGCATATCCTCTCAAGTGCCTCCCTCAGCAAAAATGTAATGAAAATAGCTTGCGGCAAGCCATTTGCATATCATTTTACTCACTCGTGCCCAGAGCCCAGAGCCCAGAATTCGCATTTGAACTACACATTATGAGGGAAAGCTTAAAGTTTACAGTGTGTAAACATAAAAACCGTTTCTGCATGTCCTTTTTGATGTGCTGCAACACCTACACAAACAATAAATATCTTGAGATTCAAAAATGCCTCAAGGCCTTGGCTTGCATTAAATACTACTCTACTCTCCTCTGCTGTACTCTACTCTACTCAGCTCGTATATGCTTTGCAAATTGTGTGTAGTAAAAAAGGAGTAAAATACAATATATTATCCTGTTGAAAAAGTTTAATGCGCAACTTACAAGTTTGTGCAATTTTGACGCCCACAAAGTAAATGTTAAAATATTTTTTGTTAAATATTTAAAGTGTCATTTGTGCATCACTGAGCGTTAGAAACACTATATGTTACAGAGGCAGGGCAGTCCTTCGTCCTTAGTCCTTCATACTTCGAGCACAAGGCAAAGAATTTAATACCATAGAAATTTGTCATAAATAAATACGTTGTCGGGTAGTGAAAAAAATTCAATAAATTCTTCATATATGGTACTTAATAAACTTAACAAGATATTTAATACAGATTTTCATGTTGGTATAAAAATAAAATTGAATTTATTTTAAGGAAACTTTATATGATCAATTGAATTTCATACTATACGATGCATAAAAATACTCGTAAATTAGTTTACAGGTCATGTCTAAAGTGACTAATATAAAAACTATAGAAATTGTTACAAATAGTTGGAATTTTGCAGTATTTTTTAAATAAAAGTATTAACATTGATGAACAAGTATTATAATTGCTTCATACTCTTAGTAAATTGATAAAACGGTTTTTGTACTGTTAAAAATATGAGAATATTCATTTCATTGTATTGACTTAATACCTTCGATTCATCTGTGTTTAGTCTAATGTTTGCCATTTCAAAATATGGGTCGTACCATTTTCTTACCTTCAGTTATGAGGTACACATTCGCTTAGTGAATTACACTAACTAGTGGGTTACACTAACTACTCTAACTCCATGTATTGAGGATATCCAACGAGTTCATTTTCATTATCTGTTGAAGTCATAGAACTCCACTCGCAGATATTTATTGCCTACATTAACTACTCTAACTCCATGTATTGTCCTTGTTGAGCCACTTGATCTTCCAGATACAATTGAAAAGATCTAACAAGTTCATCTTCATTTTCATAATCTGTTGAAGTTATAGAAGTTGGACAAAAGTCAAAGACAGTAATCAATGGATTTCTTCCTTTTCTTTGAAGGATCGCATTACATCGCCATAGCACAGTGCTCTGTTAGTATTTGAATAGGTGCATAACCTGCAGGTTAATCGAAAGCATTTCCGTTTTATTGCTGTCGACAAGGCTCTTGTAACTATCAAATATTAACTATTAACAAATATTTAAAATGGACTTTTACTCTATTGATTTCTTTTCTTATGGCACCCATTAAAGCAATAAAAATCTTTCTAAGAATTTTCAGAAAAGTTTAATTAAATAAAATAATTGTTGAAAATTTTTTACGAAATATTTAGCTAATATGTAGTTAATAATAGCTTAATAATTTGATAATTATCATAGTAAATGCAGCTTATAGCTGAATAAATACAGCTGAAAATTCGCATTTCAGCTAAATGTCTTGGTGCTGCACGCATGTGTACAGCGAGTACATTTATCTTTATTAACCCAAATTGCTCTAAGGTTCAGCTTCGAAATTTTGTAAGCAAGGATGACTGATGCACATGCAATTTGTGAACAACTAAAAATTATTCATACTAGTACTGTTGTCAGATTTTGGAGTAAAATCAAAGCGAAAGAAATCAAAGCTATAGAACGAACTGCAATACAATAGTTTTTCATGCGGTATGGACATACGCCTAAATACAGGCTTTAACATTTACTGCATTAGAAATTCCCAAATTAACTATGCCACAAAATGAAGTTGATGAATTGCTGTCATGCATTTTTGCTACCAGCACCAAATAAGCCAAGCGAAACCCACACATGGAGGAAGCTCAGTGCAGAATATTTTTCATCGGCATGCATTGCATAGAAGACATTTTACGAGTATGAATGCGCCAATTGTCGTATTGCATACAAATTTCAACAGTACTTAAAATGCAATACAATAATATCACAATATCATAGTTTCACAGTATCACAACAACACGACACGAAATTGACAGACAAATAATTCATAAACAATATTTCATTTCTGAACAAATAAATCATCAAATGAAAATAGAAATATAAATTTTTCAAACAAAAAATAAAATAAAACAAAACCAACCAAAAATATCTTGTGAATTGTCGAAAATTGTTGGAAATTTATGGCCACTAAAAGTACATGAAATCTACATAAAATGTGCTGGCTTCTTAATGATTCAAATTGAATTCAAAAATCAATTTAAAATGATTTCACGGCTATAAAAAATTCATACACACACACAACTCAGAACTCACAACTCAGAACTCACAACGCAGAACTCAGGGCGCAACAGTGATCAGTGCAAGTGTGATGTTACGTATACGCGATGGTTTCCCAAACCCAAGCCCGGACCACTCGCTCTTGCGCCTAATATAAACGAAAAATTTATTTGACGCGCTCGAATATAAACTTTTATAATTTAATCAGCATGAAAGCATTTTTTCGGCGACAATGACTATTTGCACTGCTGCCGCCGTGGTTAACATAAAATGGCAATGTTATGGCTACAGCGCTGTTACCGCGCTGCTACCGGATGATGTTAATGGTTTGTTTTTGGTTGTGATGCGCTGAAGATGCGCACTCATTTTTTATTTTTATCATTTTTTTTTTTGGTTTTGGTTTATTGTTTTTTGTTATTTGTTTTTGTCATAATGAAGTTGTTTCGGTAAATGAAGATGGATATGTAGACAATTCATTAGGAGTGAGACAAGATGACAATAAAACAAGGCGAATTTATTTTTGCATTCATTTCATTTTTATTTGGGCGTACATATTTGTCACTCCGTCTTCTTTTATGCACAATAAAAGCAGTATTTTTAAGTATCTGAAGTTAGTATTAGTCAGGCGGTGCTGTCTGACTTTTAAATTTTCATTTAAAATTAAGTCAAATATATCTTCTATACGAATATTGTGCCTCTTATTTACTGTAATTTGCATGTGATTACTCAAAACAGCTGCTTTAAAGTTGATAAAGCATATTTTAAGGCGCTTTCATGTTTATGTTAATTTTATTATTGAATGAAATATATTTATATATATGCAAAAACGTATTATAATATATCACCTGATGCTAATTTGCCTAACTGTGACACAAAACTTTTATTGAACAGTAAACGAAGTTATTTGTATTTATATACAGACCATTAACATGCTTCCAGCAAGTGAGTTTCATATGTTAAAGCAGGAAGAGAGTAATTCACTTGGTATGAGCAAAATAATATATTATTTATTCATATTATAATATAACTTCAGTACTAACATTGACTGAAGATTGTTTGGTAGTGACTGCTTCAAATTAATACCATCCATTTAAGAACAAATATCATATATTTGTTAAGAGGTAACATAATGCATTGAAAAAAACTTGAAAATGGTTGATATTTCAAATACAATTGTCATTATTGAAGAGCTTTTTTTGAGTGTCCATTCTTCTTTTTTAACTTTACGATTATTAATATAAGTATTAATTAATATAAGTGTTATAAACATTTTAATTTTTCATTTTGCTTTTCGAAAACAAATTCTATCAGTGATAAACACATCTTCAATTGCAGTTTAAATAGCAAAATTAAATAAGAAATCCTCTGTATGTAAGAAAATAAAGTTGGAAAAAAGTGTAGAATCGAAGAGCGCTATACTGGTATACTCTACCAGGGCTACCAGAATCGAAATCGCTTATTGGTACTTTTAATCTATAACAAATAATATATTGTATGCAACTAAGTTACGAAAATTTAAGAATCGTTATTGAAATTTGGAAATACTGCTGTAAGATAAACTATTACCTTATAACACTGGGAACTTACTATAAAGAAGTTCTTGACATATTAGAAGTTTATCCGGCACTGATTTCGGTATAAAATTCTGTAATGGGTTTTATTTTATGAAGAAATAAAACTCTGTAATGTTGATTTAGTACTACAAATCACAGAGAAAGTTGGACATGGAAAACTACTCGATGAATTAATGAACAGAGCACTATAAAACTCTGGGTTGCAGCACTCTTTTCAAATTTCAATAACGATTCTTAAATTTTTTTAATCTGCCAATATAATAATAATAAAAAAATATAGAAAAATGAAATTAACGCTTCATAGACGGAAACAGTCTTATATCCTAAGTTTCACAAACATTTCCAACTAAGAACAAATCAATTTTAACTGTATTATTCTGTACATACCCTATGAATGAAAAAATGCAAGTTACCTATGTCTGAAACATAAAATAGATTAGAATTCAGCTTCTTATCCTATATAAAAAAGAAGACCACACAAAAACTCATATACTCCATTTATTAGCTATAGAAGATATAATAAGTCATCTACTTAACTTCTATGAATAGTTCTTAGTAGATTATTTAAAGTCAGCAAATTAAAGAATTAGTTAATCATTGTAATTGCTTAATTTGGTGTCTCACTCACAGCATACATAATTTAGTTAATATTACGTGTACTTTGAAAATACATTTAACATTAGTAAAATGACCTCTTCAAGTAAAAAAGTCCTTTAATTTTCATTTTCAACATTTATAAAACATTCCCGTGCATGTGACATGCCAAGCGAAATCCGTATATTTACATGTTTACTTGCTATGAAGTTTTATGAATCCTCACAATTCTTTCTTCCTTTCGTTTCCTTTTTAAACTTATTTCGCTCGTTATATTACTATTATTGACCTAATTGCATATATTTTAACATTTCACTGCAGAAGTGCTCTGTTATTACCAGCAAATAAAAGAAAAAATATGTAAATGAAATGACAATGTAACCATATGTAACACAGTTTTTAGGTAAGCATTATATTACCAAAATTTTTATTGACTCTCGTTTTTAATTTGTTGTTGATAAAAGGTTTATAGTTTAAGCACTAAAAAAATACTAAACATTTTTTATAGGCTTTTTCTTATTTAAGAACTTTTATACATTGTTTTATACATTGTTTTAAATATGCAAGTGTATCTTTTAAATACATTGCTTCCAAAACAAATTAATTACCTAATCGTATGTAAAGTGACATTTGGATAACATAATAAATTCATTTTCTAATTTTTTTTTATTCGATAGAAAGTAGGTAGACTGAAGGTAGCGATTATACTCTACACCCAAGAAATATGTTAATAAAAAAACTAAAATTTTGGGTTGCCAAGATGCTAATTTAAGAGAGATTAAATTACTGAGAGAACATTAAAAAGTCTTACTAAAAAAAGACACATTAATTCATCATAGTAGTAAGAATATAAATATTATTTCCACAAAAGTAACAATATGTTTCAGCATAGGAATCACCAAGCCTAAATTCACGAAGTTTTCATTCCCAACAAGCAGAAGAAATTGGAATTCTAAGAGGTGTCATCAGATGGCATTATATTATAGATTGGCATATCTCACAAATAAATATTAGCTCTATGTAGTAACATAATAGAGGCATTCACTCGAACTCATTACAACTAATTGCTGAATAAAATTTTGAGCTACGTATTAACTTTCTGATATTAAAATTGCTCCGTGACTTAAAAGTCTTGGGAACCTTTAAGCTATTAAATATTTCATAGATCACAGGTGCTTTAGTACCAAGATAATAACAATGTGTACCATATGTGGTTCAATAAGGATTAATAATTTTGATTTTATAGTCTGAGATCATGTCGTGTCGTAATTAATCAATATAAATTATTCTATGGGACAATAATCATGCGAGTATATATACCATACATATAACCCTCGTTTCTTTTGTAAAGACAGATCAACAAAAAAATTTTTCCATTTGACTCTGTTTCTTTTATAAAGACAGATCAACAAAAAATATCTTCCGTTTGGTTCTGTTTAATATAATTTATTTTACTTAAATTCATCTTAAACTTCATGTTAATCCTTCATCCCCCTGGCCATTGTATGTTAAATATGGATCCTATACAATATTTTTATTCGAATATGCATTTATACTATTCTGGTTCTTGATATGTACGAGTACTGATTATGCTTTATTGATGTTTGTTCCTAACAGATATAGGTTTTCTTGTGCATTTTAATTTTAGATTTTATGCTTCCGGAAAGAGATGTCGGTTATTTTTAGTTGATAACTAACTATTTTTAATAAATATATGTAGAGTATGGGATGTCAGCAACGAACTAAAGAATCAAGAAATATTTTTATATAAACAGTCAAAATTCATGTTGACTTTCATTGCAGATTCATATATTATGAAATCGTGTGTACCTTATTTCAGATAATTGAAGAAATGAAATTCATTTTTATAATTTTAAAATATATTTTTTTGGCAAATATTTTTTTTATTACTCGTACACTTTCATGACTTCTGTGCCTTCAGTAATGTTTAATGCATGCAAATATTTCTTTTACTTTCACTCGGAAATTTCTTTTTCATTTAAGAACGTCAAAATTGAAATTTCGTTAACGGCGTTTGTCTGCGAAATGTCAACCGTATCTCAATATAAAGAAAAAATACCAAAAAATAAGAGCTAAAAAATTTTTATATAAAATAAAAAATAAAATCTTGAGCTCAGAAAACAATACGCTTTTGTGTTTTCGGTGCTCGGTTAAGTGTACCTTGTGCACTTTGACTCCTGCTCAGCACGTGTCCTGGTACGTCACTGTGTGTGCTCCGCTCAAAGAATTGTGCGAAGCGTGCATTGTGTGCCTGCCATATATGCCATTTACGTGTCAGGCATACCAATTCAAATCAAACTCTATTGAATCTCACATCAACGGCTGATGTGAGCGTTATCCGACTGCGTAAGCTGATTTCTTTGTGTCGTTTTTATCTTAACATTTCTCCATAAGTGTATGTATATAGGAATATATCCTTTCTGAGTTGTTTTTTACTCCCGCGTGCCTTTTGTATAAATGAATCGTGATTTTTAAGCAAATCTTATTATTTTGTTTACACCTTGCGGAATTTTAGTGACATAAAAAGTTGAAGTTCTATTTTCTTTTAATGCAAATGTTTTTGTTTTTGAAGAACCTTAGTGACACTTTAAAGATTTAAACGATTTGAAGAGTACTAGAAAAAATTAACAAAAAAGATTGCATATGGGTTAGTCTTCAAAGATAGTCTTTGAATTTGTGAGCAATAGTGAAACTATCTGTGAGTAACTGTGTTAGCGGTTCATAACCAAATAATGGCTTATTAATGCATTTAAAGATCTTGAAATCTATATACAGCTAATTTTGTCTCACTCTATCTCATGAAGTTTTTAATTACCCAAGTTCATTTACAATTTAAGCCTATGAAATTTTCTCTCAATCTATATTAGTTCAATAAATTTCTACCTACAAGATCTTCTAACATCTATCTTTTTTATAAGTACCTTCGCAGAAACACATGGATTAAGTTTTAAGTTGTTTGTACAGCTCTATATCTTCTTCTTTTTCATTCCATTGCATTCTCAGGGGAACGCAATGTCGTTGGGAACATTGTCTCTTCGAGGGCGGTCACCTTGACGTGGTGAGTAGGCCCAGTA
Source organism: Teleopsis dalmanni (assembly GCF_002237135.1). NCBI lineage: Eukaryota > Metazoa > Arthropoda > Insecta > Diptera > Diopsidae > Teleopsis > Teleopsis dalmanni. The sequence continues at coordinate 219,651,460 of NC_051847.1, forward strand.
GTTACGTAGAATCTTCAAGGGATGCCGGCGGTAGCATGCTAGTGGTAGGACCTCCCTTGCCGGTAAGCTCGAATGAAGAGGATTGAATCTAAGCGCAGTCCGTAACGTAGTGTCGGTCTTCTGCAAAGGGCGTCTGTTCTTCAGGTTAGGAGCGGCTTATTTAAAAGTGACCTGTCACAACGTTGAAAGCTTACAGGACTGATATTGAGCTTGTAACCCAATCATGTTTGAAAATCTATTATATCGATCATGAAAATCAAAGCTACCTATGTGACTGATATTCTGGTTGAAGGAGATCCTTAATATGGACTGCTTTTTTTCTCTGTCACACTTGTGCACACTTGATATTTGTGCTTTAGCAGAAGGTGTTGTCTTCTGTCATGGTGATATTTGTAATTAAAAAATTCCTATATATATATGAGTTATCTTTCTAGCATTATTTTGTTGGCTCAATAAATATAAGTTATGTCCCACATAACTCTAAATGAATAACTTATAAGCAATTTTAAAACCACTTCTATATGTTCAAATACGTGACTAAACATTGTTTTAAAAACTCATTATTGTCTTCCGTATAACATGTCTATCTTCAGTAACGGAAGTTCTATAGGTCCAACAGGAAAAGCAAAAAAAAATTTTAAAAAATCCTTTAGTTTAGCATGGGGTTATTTTAACGAATATATACACTCTCGTGTGGATTTATTGCCCAGTCCATATTAATAGGTGACCGAATCATATTTTATTCACACTGATTTCATACTGATACACATGGTTACTGTGCTATTAAAGTGCAATTAATATCCGTGCTCATTTTATGTCAAAATAATTTGCCACAAATGCGTGCAAACAAACATAGTAGATACAAAACCAAAAAAAAAAAAATACACTACGTATGCAAAAAATATATCTTTTATTTTTCATTTTTTATCAATTAAAAAATACTTTGTATGCTTTTCAAAATAAAAACTATAAAAAGTTTGTGCATTTCGTGGTGTACTTTTACATGAGCAGTAAATACGTGCCATTAAAGTTTTATGGTCGATAACACCATTAACTTTTAAGTGTGTCTTCAGCTAGTATGTCGCTTCCAGCTTATTGCATTCATAGATACATATAAACCCACATTAGGTAGAGCCTATAATTTTGGCTAAGCACAAATTAGTAGTCATTTGCAAAAAGCTTTCCATTTTCATTAGACATGCATATCACAGTTAAACGGGAAATTGAAGCAGCAGTGAGAATTTACTAAAATCAATAATAATAATAATAATAATAATAATAATATGTGGGAGTGAGTAGTTAATAATTATTCTTGCGCCGTTTTCTTGCTAAACTGATGTACGTTTATGCACAAACGATTTCTATAATTCCTACAGCATTCCTTATGGTGCATCTAAGATTTAAGCTCAAGTTCAATACTTTAACTAAATAAGCGGAAAACCGCATTAGGAGTTGTGAAGCATTATTAAATTCTGCATATGTCTCTAACATACTTATGAAATACACTTACGAGTAGCTCATCAAAGCACTTCCGCCATAAGTACTTCGATAGCTAAGCAAACATCTGACAATTCGGTTTTGTGTTGCATGTAGCTGTTGCATGTTTAATTGTCATAGCAGCTGCTCTTATCTGCCGCATGCAAAGCTGCTATTTACGTTGACGCCAACCACATTCCTGCTGATGATTACTTACCTGCGGCTAACTGTAAGTCACCCATACTCAAATGTAAGTCAAAATTAATTGGGCATTTAACCAAGCCTCTAGCCAATTAACCAATACAGTAACGGAGGGTGACAAAATACACAAAATGACTAATTACTGCCTTAAAAAAATTTATTACTAGTTAGTAATATAGTTATCTGTCATGTTATAGAAGCACACAAATTCGTCAAGGCAGTTTCACATTAAAATTATTAAGAAATAACAATATACACATTTGGCAGGACCCGAGTTCGATTCCTGGTACTTGCAGTCTCAAAAATAATTATTTACGAATAATTAAATACAAGAATTATTTCCAAGACCACTGATGAGAAGGTATTTGCATACTCGAAACAGCTGTATGGTGCACCAAAAATTCAATTAATTAAAATAATTTAAAAAATAAATTTTTGTTGTTGTTTCACTTCTGTTCGAAAATCTCTTTATGGAAATAACACTATAGAATATAATATTCAAAATTAATTTGAAACTCTTGCAATGCTGACTAGCTACGAGTTGCTTCCCTTTGCACACAAAATTCAAGTTTATTGTGGCTTCTATAGATCTAATTAACGTTAACAATATTACCAGACCATCTGCGAAGCAAGTAACCATAATTGAACTTATCAATGGTATGTCCATTAATGATCATTTCCACAAAACCAAGATGGGGTTTCCCTTTTAACACTGAATGCAAGTGAATTTCATTTCCATAAGCACACATTTATTGCATTAATTGTTAAGGCAATATATATTGCATATAAATAGATTTTACCAAAAAAACACAAATTTATTTTATTTTAATAAAAAATTTGAGTACTCCATTGTTTTGCTCACAATCGAATGGCAAAGTAAGAAATAACCTTCTCCCTATAAAATCTATTGGAATTTTTACCAAGAAAATTTGCATTGGCCCATTTTTTTTTTTTTTGGTTAGGAAATAACGCCCTGCTCGTTGAAAACACATATGGCAGAGTTTTAAACAAATTTTGCTACACACTCACATCCTAAAGGATATCCACAGCCATATTGGATAGTTGATGGCTGAACAATGCTTGTATTGAATGTGTGTGCTTCCAATATTCGACTTTCATTTTGGCATCATCAACTTTAATTCGTATTCAGTCAGGGACTTTTATGGCTGTTAGCATTTGAGCTCGGATCCACCAATTGTTTTTCCTGTTTTTGGTTTTTTTTTATTTTTTGTTCTTGATTATTATTTTCAGTGTGAGTCGTACTACTAACTTATACGAGCACACATAATGTAGTCCATATAATCTATAATGATTTTTCTGATATTAGTACTCGAATTACATTTCGACAAGTGTTTGCTTACAACCAATGTCTCTACATTGCTACTACATTTAAATATTTATTTTTTTTATGTAAAGCGGTCATCCAAACTCAATCCAATATTTGCAATCCCTATGCCCTTTCACTGTAAAACAATTGCTTTCGTATTCTTTGGGCGTTTATTGATTGATTTATATTTTACTCGTACTTTAAACGAAAACTATTTCTTCAAATTTTCATGAACTCTGAACGGATGTGCTTACTAGGGTCATTTCATTACTTGGATCCTTGGAGCTTTTGTTCGTAGCACAAAATAGGGCTTAATGTTGATTGAATTTACTGTATTTATTTTCAGTTGGTTAAGAGTATTTTTACTAGATTTTACGATTTTAGTGAAATTTCAATATTTTATGATTTCAGGACTTGCAATTTTGTTTACATTGTCTTATGAAAACGTTTTTATTTTTAAATTATTTGGATATGAGTTGGTTCAGTTCTTAAAGAGCACCAGAAAATTTAACTAAATTCTGTAGTGTATTATCATATTGCAAAAAGTTTCATAATATAGATTGTTTTGATTTAAGAGGTCTCAATACATTATTTTATGAGAAAAACCTTTAGTTAATTGTTGAAGTTTTTTGTTGCTATTTAAAGCTATAAACAATAATTATTTCCTTCTTGCTCAAGCATCAATAACGTTCACGTAAATAATTAATAGTTAGTTATTTGCAAAATTTATAAACTATACCTTAAATTACTTTAAAAAGAGTCACATATTTGTTAGATAGGAAAGTAGGATGGTATAAATATCATAATAGAAAGGCAATTAGAGAATTTATTGCTTAACAGCCTATATGGTTCCATACTAGTTGTCAATAGTCGTTTACTGTAAGTTATATTTTGTTATACATGAAGTTATACATATGTTTTGAATCTATTTTTTAAGAAATTTTATAGATATAATAAACTGATTTCGTCTATCTATGAACGAGATCTACCAAAATTTAAAATTGCCAGTACAATTTTATGGAATGCGTACCGTTTCTTTTCACTGAAATGAAAGCTCAACATATTATCCCATTAATTTTAAAACTCCGAAGGAAACTTCATTTATCATTGCACTCTCCATAATACGAACGTCAATATAACCTTCAATAATAATACCTATAGCAAAGAGGTTTGATATAAACTAACGAGACAGCAATCTTCAGTCGAAGTAAGTCAATACTTTTAGGTCCATTTTAGTTTAATCCATAGAGGGCTGATAAGAGTTAAAGCTCAATATTCTCAATTTTAGTTTAACTTAATTAGCGAGCGATTGATAAAACGGAAACTCAAGCTAAAAAGCTTAAATTGATCAAAAATTAACCTCAACAATATTCCAGTTTCACGACAAATATTTTATAAATGTTTCTGAAATAGATCTGAAGCGTTTACTTAACTGAAGATTCATATGAAAGCCAAGCAGTCACAATATAAACCATAAAGTGTTAGTAATTTGGAAGAAATTCTCTATTAAGTTCAAAAAACCAAATTCACCTGTACAAACTCCATGTGAAAGTACATACGAGTATCTACTTTATTTATTGAAACATTACCATGTTTTTCGATGGTAGGGATATATCCAGTATATAGTAACTAAAGAATCTAAATAGTTATCCCAAAGAGCTTGCTGTAAGACTAATACTGATTTGGAGCTATACTATAAAACTTTGGGATACCTCAAGTCTTTTTAAATTTCGTAGGTGTGTGATATACGTACAAATTCCATTTATTAGAATCTTAACATGTCTTTCATAAAGTAACAATGTAGCATATTTAAATAGTTTCAATAGATATCCCAAAGAACATGCTGTATGATTCCTGAGTAATATCCAGCCTGAAGGTAGGTTGAACAGGTTTCAAGTTTTAAACTGATTAAGTAAAATATCTTAAGTTCTTTTGACTGTTTTTTGTCATAGCTATTGTTGGAAAAACAAAAGATTGTTTGTTATAATCGAACTGATCGATAATATATATGTACTCAAAGGTTTTCTGGAAGTGACACATGTAGCCTATTTGAGTAGCTGTATTATGACGATCTAAGACAATCAATAAGATAAAATGATACCCACATGAAGTGATACCAACACAGATAACATCCACAAATTTATTTCTGTGTGCAGTTATGGCAATTTTTCTCAGAATGAAACTTAAGTAAATATGTCCTTAAACAAGTCCTGCTCATATACGTAAAATTAATATAATTTGTTATGAAAATACTCATTTTATAGCAGAAATTAAATCTCACTTTTTACAAAAGACAACCAATTTTTCCGAAAATATCTTTTCCACCTTAAATTTCTGCATTTTAAGCAAGAAAAGAAAAATATTACAAATAAAGGAAACGCTTTTCTTATGCTGACAACACATTTAGTTTATGATATCCTTTTTAAGCTTTATGACAATTCAAAAAGACAACAACCGTCTCAATACAATGGCAACCAACGGCATTGCTGCGGCACTGCAGCAACATTGCGTTGTCACATGTGTAGCAACCTTTTTTGCATAAACGACGATACGTTGACATCTTTTATGAAATGTTTGCTCGCAGACCTGCAACAAATACAAAATATTTACCTTTACCATCTGTAAAGTGTTGTTGTTTATTGGTTTGCTGTAAATGCTCATATGGTTGTAGTTGTTGTGATGGCTGTTGTGAAGTTACATGCACGTGATCACAATCTGTGATATCAATGCGGCACTTTTGGATTTTCATAACAGCGCGCGAAGGCAGTCAGTACCCCGACAAATGTGCCTGATACATTCTCGTCATCAACTCCGTCATGCAATATGTCATCATCGTACGCAATGCGTGACAAACAAAATTAAATTTGTCACTGGTATATTGCAGAAGTAGAAGGAATTATAATGCGAAACAGAGCCAAGTAACGAAATAAGTCTCCGCAATCGAGAGACTATGAAATGGAATCAAAATGAAAGCCGCTAAATTTTCTAAACCTAATTTAACATTCCGTTTGGTAGGATTTTTCCGGTGCTTTTGAGGTTTGTGATTTCTTAAGTAATTTAATATAAAATGTTGCCTTCGCGGTGGCACGATATTGGCAAAAGTAGAAATCCGAGTAGCACGCAGGATATGTGACGTGCCATTATCGTATGGGTACATGTGATGGTATCGCAAGAAACTGTTAGCAATAAGGTTGTAATTTGTGCAATTAGTATTTTAAAGGATATCATAGCAACACGCATATTTGTTTGAGGTTTTGATTATGTAAAAGGTATTAATTGAAATGCTCACTGAAAAACACCGAATTTCTTTAGTCTAATAATATTACTTTATTTAATTGGTAAATACATTTGAAAGTTAAGATTAGCTATAACTGTTGTAAATTGAAAGGAGCTGAAAATTAAGGGTGACAAACTACGTACTGCTTGGAATAATAACGAAACACTCATTAATTGGAAATGCTTCTAACCATTTTGAATGTGTTGATATAAAGAAATACAGGAAAGCATACAATCTCTGCTCTATCACCACTCTACTCTTATAAAGTATATATTATGAAATTTGGCGATACCGTTGGCAGTTAGTATTTTGACACTCCAATAAAAAAATTAACATAATACATTAGGGTCGTGTGCGAGTTAGGCTAAGTTGATGCTAAACCAAATGGGAGATTTTTTGAGATTTTTTGCACTGCACACATTTTGCCATTTATCAACACGTATCGACACATCAATACATTATCGACACAACTTAGAATTTCCCTCATTTAGAACGCAACTTAGCCTAACTCGCACACGACCTAGAGAACTAGGATCTTTTCAAAAAAAGAATCTACTGTAAACGATATTATGCCAACTTAGTTGCCAACAATAGCTGTGTGTCGTTATCGGCAGCTTGCGATAATCTCAACTATTCAGCACGATTAGTCATCTATTCAAACTACTGAAGATGTGAGCGTTGTAAGCTGTATTGTCCACTAACAGATACCGAATCAAATGTGGAAACAATATCATACTCATTTAATGGGGTTTTATTGTTGCGTGTCGCTCATGGCTGCCTTCAGAAGCTACCGTTAGTCGGTACGACTAACCACTTGCCGATGTCCGTTCGTAGTCTAACTGCACAGCTACAACGAAGCTACGGACGTCATTTACTTCATTAAAAAATGAAACGATATTATAATGGACGAGATTAAGTGTTTCAGTGTTACTTAACTATCATATAAACATCTATAGAACCAAGCAGGACTTTTGAAAGTTTTAAAGTGACAACAACAATTTTGGCGTTTTCTCTTAATAATTGAACTAAGATGAAAAACTTCTAATCTTTAAAAGATTAAAGCACCAAAACCCTAATTTTAATTTTTGCTAAAATCTACTCTAGCCTCACTCAACTATTTCCTTCATTTTCCTTTATAGCTGTTGTTTGATTTCTGAATTTAGTTCCATAACACATACAAATTGAGTAAATTATTATAAAAAACTAAACTAAATCATTTCCAACATCAATGTAATCATATTTGATTAAACCCATAATTTATGCAGAAACTAAGTATATTGGAAAATAGAAATTTTATTTGTTGACATTTCCATCAAAATAATGATAATAGCGACCTTAAATGCTTTGTCATATAAATTTACTTACTTACTACAATGCCCATATACAGTATGATGACCGACTTGAAATACAAAAGTGATAAGTGATAAGTGATAAGAAAAATATAATCGACTAATGCAAACAAATCAATATTAATTCACGCAAATGTCAAGTTGTAATTTATTTAATTTATAGGCAGCTTATTAATAAATTTCTGCTCTATAAATCTGTGCAAATGGCACAATAAACAAAAATAAATTATAAACAATCAATTTTTTATTAACAGAAGCATTAGTGTCCATTTAGTGCGACAATCACACCAAAATAGTCTTTGACAAATAAATCATTCATACTGGAATATCTAAACAAAATTAAGCATATGTGTTAACCGAATGTGGCAATAGATTTCAGTACGTATATGCGAGTAGTAAGCGCTGCCAGAACGTACAAGGACGACTACTTACTTTATGTAAACTTACTTACAATAAACCCCAAAAGTGTCAACAGTCAAACAGGGGGAGGGAAGAAAAAACTTAAGCTCTTGCTATAGTAAATCATGCGGAGAACTATCAACACCATTAACAAGCATAAGCAAGACTCTCCATCTTCATCTGCCCGCACTATCCCAACGAAGTTTCACCTACCCGTAACTATGTTGACTGAATGTTGACTATAAGCATTCGAAATGAATTAGCAGTAATGTTTGCTTGTTTGTTGGTAAATATTTATCCTTGCTGGCGACAATGTTTGCAATTCCACTGTGATGTGAGCAAATGCTGCAAAGGTGACATTTTTGGATTTTGACAATTGAATATATCAATTAGCTAACTACAGTTAAATAATCTGATCAAAGGATTTATATACGGAATTATTTAACTGAAATTAACTTCTTTTTGTAAAGTTTAATGAAATATTAGAAAATCAAAAAATAAAAGTCATAACATATGAAAACAACAATAAAGTTATTTTAAATAATCTTAATTAAGTAGTTCAAGTAGCTCAGTATCGCAAAATTAAAATTTGTCAAATAAAATTTGGTCTTTTTTAAAACAGTTGTGATATTTAAACACAATATTCCTTATAGGTTCTGAATCAAACCTTCTTTGCGCGAACTGTACAGAATCATGTTGGGCATTAGTGTCTGATATACTTGAAAAAAACCCACCTTATGAACTTTATTTAAGAGAAATTTAATTTCATTATTGATTTCAACTCCGAAATTTAATTTACTAATATTATTTCTTGCATACAGTGGATCGTTAGTCATATAGTTTTTACAGTGATAGTTCTATTAAATGCTGTTTATCTGCTTGTGGTTATTAGATCTGCATATTTATTCTCCAATTGGGTACTACTGAACCATTTTCGCATTGTCTTATCACAAAGGCTTATTTACTTGTCATGGGGTACTACTGAACCATTTTCCCATTGCTTTATCAATAGGTATTACTTACTATCTACCTGATTTGCAATAATATATTGTTTGCCTTTTTAAAGTGAAGGAATGTAATGGCTTCTGTATATAATGTTCTTCAAATTGTAACATTTGATTGTACCGACACATATTATTTGAGTCTTTGATTAGGTCGGTCATTTATATGGCGTGTATTCCAAAGTCTGATTTACGTATTTAAGTATATAAATTTCTTGCAGTTATTGAATCACAGATATAGGCTTAAGCAGTTAAGAGACAATCTTCCTCTACTGCATCAATCATCATTCTCTCGTGTTTTTAGGAAAAAACCAATACTAAATTTGTGAGTTTACATTGGAAGTCTTGCAGTTTTTTTTACTTAAATTACAGATGTTCATGAACTTCTCTAAATTATAGAACACATGTTTCACGCGCCTTTATCCGGAAGCCTAGAATATACGTGGCTTCTGTATGATCTCATCACCTTTTACCTGTCTGCATATAAGTTAACTTAGGTTAGAAGCTTTGAATATAGAAAGCTCCTTAGCAGCGATTTAATGCTCTTAATCTTCTTATTACTTTCGTTGTATGAATTTGACATATACCAGCAACAGGCTTAAGGTAATTTCGAGTTTGGTTGTAATATTAGTTTTGACTCAGCTATGAATTCATTTGTTGATGGGTTAAACAAATGGCAGATCTATCTAAAATTCATATTTTTTGTTGAATTTGTCATTTGAGTTTTATTGCTCAGCAATCCCAAGTAGACGGTCTCGGAGCTAAATCAATTCGACAACATTAATTGCAATAAAAGTTTTTGCAACCTTTATTAAAAGTTGTCTGTATAGTATGAGTATTAAAAGAAAGTAACTCAGATCAGTTTTATTATTTTAAGCTTCTACGAACTCTATCTCTTATTTAATTATTTAAATTTACTTATAATATGAGTTAAAAAATACATAATCGTGATTTCATTAAAATTAAAGGTTTTCAATTAAATATATGACATTAAAATGTTTACGCTTTCGGAATAAAATAATTTATGAATAATTTCAGTGAAATTTAATAAACTGAAATATATTTTTCCATAATTAAAACAAAAAATTAAAAGAAATAAATTAATGTGAAATTGCTCAAGTCAGGAGTTGATGCATTTCAACTTAATTACGGAAACGTAAGATACATAATTAAACGATGGAAAAAGAATATAATGTCTGTGTATTTGATTAAAAAATTGCTATAGCTGCGTCTTTACAATATTCAAATATTACTAAGTAAAGAATAATGATATATCACTCATCATAATCAGATGATATGAAGACTTGATGGTAATGAAACAGTTGACAAACTCACAAAAGAGAGTGCCTTAACGCTCTTCATGAATGATTCTGTGATATATATATTTGGCAAGCTGTATCAATACAGACGTATATTATTATAATTATTATTCTTTATCACTTTTACATACGACATACCATTATTTAGAGGAAAAAAGATATAGTATTACTAAACGATAGTTTACTAGAGGAATCCACTGCACATGGCTAATACTTATGACTAAGGACCTGCGTACACCACTTACGCATGATATAGTTGCATAAAAGCAATGTGCATTCAAGGACAATTTTATTAACGCAACATATAACAGGAATGTGTTGAAGGTTGCAGATTCATCTCAGAGAAGACATTCGAGTTGATGTTGCCGCTTTATGTGCGTATACCTCATATGAGTTGCTTTGCTGTCGTTTTTATTGATAATGGTCTGACACTCATCATCAGACGGACACTGTAAAATCAGGTTATTTACATTTAAATGTACCATTTTATACAAAATGAAGAACAGCAGTGTCGCAGAAATGCAAATTTCACATCAACGCATATGTGTCAGGACACGGATTTCACATGCAATTGCATGTGAATGAGATGGAGAAGAGTCTCTCAATTGCATGCATTGCATTGACAGCGGCAACTGGCAACCGACTTTGGTGTTGGTTTCAATTTCATTAAAAAATCATGTGCTGCTGTAAATGTGATTTAAGAACAGGATGCAAACACTTAAATATCAAGGAATATACTTTTTTTATTTCATATTAATTTCAGCTGCTCCTTTAAGTACATTTAAGTGCATTTAGAGTTGTGTGAGGATCTGTCACAACTGGTGTGTGGTTGTATGATTGTATAGTTGTATAGTTGTATTTTTTAAATGTCAGTAAAAATGCTATTAACTGAAAGTCATGTTCGCCTTATATGTATAGATATATACAGCAACTGTTTTAAATAAGCATATTAAGGATGTTGTAATTGAGATAAATGTATTTGCTCGAATTTTATTACGATTTTAATAAAAATGCAGTTTGTATCATATATGGGTGGAGACCATTTTATGATTCAGAATTTTGAGTTAATCTTTAAGTTTATTGCTTGGTTAGATAGTTAAAATTTAAAACTAAAATGATCACATCTGCTTGTTCAGAAAGTACCTCAGAAACTAATGTGTGGAGGAAGGACTGTATTTTTTGCAGAATATAAGAATGTATATATAGAATATATGCCTGCATTTTTAGAACATAAGAATGTTTATGTAGAATATAAGGTTGTTCACATCTCACTCCCCTGATTACTGGTATGAAGTTTCATCAATGGAAATCTGCTCTATTCATTCCCAAGAGGTGATTTTAGTGGGTTCAAGTATAAGAAAGTTTATATATAATTTAGGAATGGTTTTGTATAATTGTGTTTATAACTGTCTGGAAACATTTATAGAGGAATTCCACAATTATCTGTGTATAATCTTAAAAAATATTTGCAACATTTTAGAAACTGGTTCTAGAATTGGAAACTAACTCGGCTTTAGGTTTCTAACAGAATGAAATACTTCGCCAAATTAATTTTTTTTGTGTTAGAAACTCTGACCTTTGAGTAATTTTTGGTTAATCGTGTAATTAATATACATTTAGAAATACTATTAAGAACATCGTATTTAATTAATTTTCTGTTTTTAAACTCTTTTCTAACTTCCTTTACTCCGCGAGCAGTTGCTCTAAATAGAAGAAAAGTGTTAGAATAGAAGATATAAAGTATATAAAAATGTTTGTAATTATTTTTTAAAATATTCATATATGTTATAACCCGAAAATAATGTATTTTGATATTAAATTATTTTATTTTTAAAAATTCGAAACACAAAGCTCAAAAAGTATTTAAATTAAGTATTTTGTATAAAAATTACACTGACAAGTGAAAATATGCTTGCCGAATTAAAAATTTTAAAAAGAATTTAATACTAAAAAGAATAATACTAAAGTTATTAAACACATTTTAAGTATACTTACTTACACCCGGAAACCTTCAATTTCACCCTTAAATTCTCGAAACCCAAATTGTAAAATTGTATGCGTGGTTAAAGCGATAAAAAATGTTAAAATTGTTAAACAAAAACTTAATAATAATGATATCTGCTGTTTGACCAAAGTACCCTAATCAATGTGACAACAGGCACCAAAGTCCATCTAACTTCAAATAAACTCAGCAGTCCAATTTTTTCACCAAATGATTGGGTAGTCATTTTCCATGGAATTGCTTACATGAAATTGTAAACGTCTACGTATGTCTGATCTCATTGGAATTCTGACTCGGACTTACATAGTTTTAACTTCAAAATTTCCCTTCTTTCAGCCTCCTTGGTTTTGGTGGTCCGCCTTAGTGTGTATATTTATGCATTCACAGGCTCAGCATTGATGACGTTTGTATCTGATGTCGGCATGTAGGATTGGTGAGCAGTTCAAATGTATGTAAAACGTTCACATTATTTGTAGCTTATCGCAAAAGCTGTTTCTATTTATTTTCATTTTTCGGTATTTGTTATGGAGCAGGGAGTGAATTTAGTGGTTTATTCGGTTCTACGTGAGTTTGGGTGATGGTCTCTAATCTGTGCTAAGGCATCTGTGAAAATATTTTTGTGGGATTTGCTTGTTGAATTGTGGCATTGATGGTGACATTGCTTTCCCTTATTTATGTTTTTATTGTTTGTTTTAATAAAAACGTCTAATGTAGTTCCATAAGTTTCCTTATCTTGAGTTATAAAAAACGACTGCATGCTTTGGTTTTGATGTGATCCATATTTATTGAACGAGTAATATGTAGATATACATGTATATATATCTTTAAAGGTATAAACAAATATAAAAACAACTATATACTGATATTATATAAGCAAATACTTACATATTAAGTATTGAAAAGAAAAAGTAGAGAAAAATCTTTTATGACTTCTGTGAACTTTTCTAAGCTGAACTTACGTTTATTCTAATTCAACTAAAATTGGTGTAAATATTTTAAATAATTAATTTTAAAACATTTTGTACTGTTAATGGATTTTATATATATAAAAAAGACAATTAAATTATAGTTCATTTTGAAAATAAATAAAAAAAAACTTGTTGGAAATATTGTAAAATAAATGAATTGCTGGGAGCAAACCAAAACATAATAAATTAATTAATAAAATAGAAAAATATATGAAATCAAATAAAGAAATAAAAGAAAATAACTATGAAATTTTGCCATAAATCAATGACTTAAATTAAAATGAAATTTAATAATGTAAACATAATCTATAAAAATATGCTGCAACAAAAAAAAAGTAATTAAAAATAAAAGCAATTAAAATAAAAAAATAAAGTGAAACAGAATTAAATATAATATAAACAAGTAAAATAAATTGATAAAAAATAATATTTTATAATATATTTTCAGAGATATTGACATATTATAAATCCATTTCTTAGTCTTTTCCACACAATAATAAATTCACATTATTGGTAGAAGGAAATTGACCATGAAAGCACTTAAATCTACCAACTGTCGAAATAAGATAAACTAAAATCCATCAATGTAACGGAAAATAAAATAATTCGGAATAAAAAAAATTGAAATAATATTTAATTGAGTAAAAATGTCAAATTAAAAAACAAAAAGAATATTAAATGACATCAATTAAAATAAAATTAAATCAATTTCAATAAGCCTCCATAGTTAAATCCTAGTATGTGGCAGGGATAAGCCCCCCAATCACAAAAGGGTGAAAGTACGCAATAGCACTAACTCACGAAATCACAATCACAATCACAAAATAATACTTTAAAATCAAATGTGTGAAAGGTTTTAATTAACGAACATAGAATAATTACATTTCATAATAAATATTCACCTTTCAAGTGTTCCAAATCCTCAAATATCCATTCTTAAGTACTGAAGAACAGACAATGTACTGGGTACTGACTTCCTGTGAAATATTTCATTGCTAATCTTAGTGCTTCTAACCTTAAAATGAAAGCCATAATATCAGCCGTTGGCGGGATGCTAATATCACGTGAGGATAGGTCCCGGTCTAGTAACCTCTTCCTGCTCAAGATCAAAAGTGAGCAGTCACAATTGACTAAATTGCGAGGGACTGTACGTATTCCACTCAATGCACAATGCAATGTGTACTTACGGATGGGTGTCAGATATATAATCACGTCACATGTATACAATTATGTCACTGCAAGCAATTCTAACATTAAGGTCACCAGCTCAAAAAGCTGCCAGCTCTGGTTTGTACTCTTTTTCATGTTACTAATGCATATATATGTTAGAGAAAAAGTCTTTTAAAAATCCGTTTCTGCAATGCTCTGTGCAGTATCACTGTCTCACTCACTTCCTCTTTCTGAAGTAACTGCTATCTTCACATACACAGACCACATTTTGACAAGTAGGGTAAACAGACGTAGCCTACTATCTGTCAATCATTTATAAGGTGACCATATGTCAACAGGGTGACTCGTCTCTAACACGGCCATCCTGCAATACTCATCGACCACGATGAGGAATCGCGTCACAAAACCAATAGAATTCAGAGAACATGTAACTCAGAGGCAATCTTCCGCTTGTTTACATAACTCAATACAAAACCAATAGAATTCAGAGAACATGTAACTCAGAGGCAATCTTCTGCTTGTTTACATGACTCAATACAAAACTAATAGAATTCAGAGAACATGTAACTCAGAGGCAATCTTCCGCTTGTTTACATAACTCAATACAAAACCAATAGAATTCAGAGAACATGTAACTCAGAGGCAATCTTCCGCTTGTTTACATAACTCAATACAAAACCAATAGAATTCAGAGAACATGTAACTCAGAGGCAATCTTCTGCTTGTTTACATGACTCAATACAAAACTAATAGAATTCAGAGAACATGTAACTCAGAGGCAATCTTCCGCTTGTTTACATAACTCAATACAAAACCAATAGAATTCAGAGAACATGTAACTCAGAGGCAATCTTCCGCTTGTTTACATAACTCAATACAAAACCAATAGAATTCAGAGAACATGTAACTCAGAGGCAATCTTCTGCTTGTTTACATGACTCAATACAAAACTAATAGAATTCAGAGAACATGTAACTCAGAGGCAATCTTCCGCTTGTTTACATAACTCAATACAAAACCAATAGAATTCAGAGAACATGTAACTCAGAGGCAATCTTCCGCTTGTTTACATAACTCAATACAAAACCAATAGAATTCAGAGAACATGTAACTCAGAGGCAATCTTCTGCTTGTTTACATGACTCAATACAAAACTAATAGAATTCAGAGAACATGTAACTCAGAGGCAATCTTCCGCTTGTTTACATAACTCAATACAAAACCAATAGAATTCAGAGAACATGTAACTCAGAGGCAATCTTCCGCTTGTTTACATAACTCAATACAAAACCAATAGAATTCAGAGAACATGTAACTCAGAGGCAATCTTCTGCTTGTTTACATGACTCTAGTTTTAAAATTCAAACGTCATATTTACCATATTCAATCATCAGAATCACACGTCAGCATGTTCCATGATTTCAAACATCAAACATTTATCACAACATTTAGACAGGGAAAATTATATCTATTCATTGCAAAATATTTTAATAGTTACTTATCTTATTCATGTTTGTTGTCATCTGTCATATGACAATGGGTTTCAGTGCATCCCTTGCAGCAATTATAAAGTTTCTTGAATTAAGTGCCTTCAACTTATATCTGTCATTTTGTAAAATACCAACGATCTCGTATGGTCCATCATAATACGGTTGTAGTTTGCTTTTTCTTATCTGATTGCTGTGATACACAACTTTTTGTCCAATTTTTAGTTTTTCCGGTTTTTTCTTATTCATGTCAAACCGAACTTTCATCTTTTCTGCATTTTCTTTCGATCTCTCCTCTGCCAACTTGCGCAGTGCTTCAATATTTTCATAAACTGGTTCTATGTCAAACCCTTCGAGTAATGCGCTAACTTTCGGTGTTTTGCCATCAATACCAGTTAGTAGTTTTAATGGTGAAAACCCGGTTGTTTTATTAATTGTGGTATTCAAAGCCAATTGGACTCGTCCTACAAAAACGGTCCATTCAAAACTATTTAGGGCATTCGTTCTTAATAAATTAGACACGGTATCAACGTAACGTTCCACCTGTCCATTTGCTCGACTACTACCAGAAGCTATGAGATGATGTTCAATGCCCATTGCTGCACAAAGCTTCTGAAAACCTTCAATTGTGAAGCAAGTTCCTCGATCGCTCACAACTTTATTTGGAACATCATAAATTGTGACATAGTCTAGAAATATTTGTACCGTTTCCGCCGCTTTCAAAGTCTTGATAGGTCGTAAATAACAAATTTTGTAAACGCATCAATCAGTATAAATATAAATCTGTATTCGCCAGCCATATGTTCATCAAAAGGTCCCATAAACTGTCTAACATGTTTAACAGTAGTCGGTGTTGGAGACCGCACCAACGCATCAATTTCTGTTTTACTCGGCTGGATACCATCTTCAGAAATTTCTCGGCCTAAATATTCGATCGATGATTGTAGAAACTTACATTTTTGTAAGTTCAACGAAAAACCATTTTTTGTTAAGGCTTCAAGTACCAAATCCAGATTCTTTAATCCTTCTTCTACCGTTTTTTCTTCTTAACACGTACCACTGGACTAGCAAAAGGAGAATTACTATCTCGCACTATATCATTGTTTTTTAATTCTGTGACAATATCCGAAATGATTTTATGTTCACACGGTGCCATATGATAGGGTCTATAGTAAATGTTAACATCCTTTGAAAGACGGATATTTAAAGATCCCCTAAATACGGTAGTAGTAGGAAAACCTTTAATAAAGCTTTTCGATTATTTATTTATAATATTTTCAAGTCCTTCAGACATTAGAGGTAATCTTTCTGCATCATAACTTGCGACGCATTTAGACACCATAATACAACGAAGAGTAGAACCCTTAATGTCTGTAATAATTTCTAAGCTAGCATCTTTTAATATGTCACGACCAATTATTATTTGTTTTGTCATGTATTGTTTGCCAATAACATGAAAACTGACTTCTAAAGTTAATTGCTCGAATTCCACTAATACATTTAATTGTTAATTTATCAGCAATATCTGCTATTATTATAGTTTACCTTTAATTATCACTGATATGTCGCGTGCATCTGAAACAGTCGTCACGCAAAAATTTATGCTCTTGCGTTCTTTGTCAAATTTATTCATGACATTCATTGGTTTAGCCACATGATTTTGTTTTTTATTAAGTTGGGAACATTGCATTCTTATATGCCCAAGTTTTCCACAACCGAAGTACCTTTTCTCACTGTCATTTTTAAAACATTCGTTTTTTAACAATTGAATATTTAAATTTCAACTTAATTTTCTTCAATTTCTCAATTGTATTAAAATAACTGAAATAAGGTATTATCCCACTTCTGATGTTAGAGAAAAAGTCTTTTAAAAATCCGTTTCTGCAATGCTCTGTGCAGTATCACTGTCTCACTCACTTCCTCTTTCTGAAGTAACTGCTATCTTCACATACACAGACCACATTTTGACAAGTAGGGTAAACAGACGTAGCCTACTATCTATATATGTCAACAGGGTGACTCGTCTCTAACATATATATATGTAAGAAACTTAATGTTGAAGCTTTATCTGAAGTTTTACAGATAATTGTACTGTTCAAAAATGATTATGAAGGAATCAATAGCGATTTCAGCTTTATTTCAAAAGTTTAGTTCAAATAATCATTCACGATTTCGTATTACCAAAGTGCCAGGTGCACGTTTATTTTCCTATAATCTTTTGTTTCTACTGTTAATGCGGCAATATTGTGTACAAGACGTCCATACAGGTTTTAATACGGTTGTTGGAGGGATCATAAATGTTGAATAAGGCAGTAAATGTTTAATACAAAGAATAAGGCAGTTAGGGGTATTCAAGCAACCTATCATCTCTCAGCCCCGAGAGATTATCCCTCATACCTCGAGAAGGGTGGTTCATAAGACATGAATATTCTATTTATTGTATAAATATGAAACACTCATTTGCCTGCGAATTCAATATTAATGATTTTAAGTTTTAAAATAAGAAATTTAACTTAAACTGCTTATCCTGGATATTGTTGATCACAACCACTAAATTTAGTTTTTTTATTATATTTCGTATATGTGTCTTGTACATGCATAAAAAGCATGCGATATAGAGAAAAAATTAAAAAGAAATTAATAAAAATTAAGACTTGTAAACTAATTTATATTGTCAATAAAAGTTCAGGACGCCATTCCATCTTAAGACGTGTTAATAATTTCTCCGACTGTTTTTAGCCCAGTCTATTCGTGAATAATTCTAAGCCATAATATATACTTTCGTCTTATTCTTACTTATAGTATCGTTTGTAGTAGTTCATATTTAGTATAAAGAAAAGTATGCCCCAAATAAGCTATCTTGTGGCGTTTGCTAGTTATAAGCATCTCTCACTCTTGAGAATACAATTGAAATAAATTTGGTGAATTACTTTAAAATATTTGATAAAATTTAATTTTGTTTAAATTGAATAAAACTTTTACTTTCCGTAGTTGTGGTACAAGGTTGAGTCAAATATACGCAAAAAACCAGCTGTGACCCATTATAGATTTCCTTGTACAACTAAACAACTGAACTATTTTCCATAATATTTTCATTTTCCGCTTTCCCATTGCTTATTATGTACATTTTCTTGCTTAATATTTTTGTGCAATATTCTCTGTCCTCTCCATTTTTGTTTATTTTTTCTGTTTTTTTCTGTTTTTACATCGACATTACCCCAAACTGCTTGTGACACTTGTTTTACTTCCTGTACTTTTTCTGAATTAAATTCAAAATTGCACATTTGTGCAGCCAAAAAACTTAACGCACACCAATTGCATTTCTTTTTATGCAACAAAAAAAAAAAATAAAAAAAGAACTTATTCAGTTTGCAATTCAGAAATTTTGCCTTTGTTGTATTTTACTATATTTTATAATATTTATTTTTTTTTGAATTGTTATATATAAATGCTGTTAAACTTTCGTGTTTCTTAATTTTACTTTTCCAAATTTATTTATTTTTTTTTTCGCTTGCCATTTCTACTACATTATTTTTAAAGCCTTTTGTTGTGCCGTTGTACGGTCGGAGCGTGCGTCTTGTGTTTCTCCGCGTATATAAACTGCATCATAAACAGATTTCTCACACTGCATTGTACGCGTAACTACCAACGATTTTTAACAACAATCTAGAACAGATCGAGTCTGTTTATTCTTATACGTCAGGCGCTCGCAGTGGAGTGCAATCCATGCCTGCCGCTGACATTCGTAGCTGTGGGATGCAGTCGAGTTTTTCTTTAATTTCTTCGTAAATATGCAGCTGAACAATAGAATTCCCAAATTTTTGCATCTTCAAGCATTCGCCATGAACTGCTTTCAACTTGAGCTATGCGATGCTGTACGCAGATCCTTGTGCCGCCTGTTATGTATATAGCAGCAGGATTCACTTATTTTTATATTTATTTTTTCCTTATTTACTTTAAATAATTCAAACTGTTAAGCCATAATAAGCATATTTGCAAGGCAGTTTTGTTCTAAAACGTTGATTATGGGGAAAGTGAAATTTATATGCAAATTTGTTGAAAGCAAGAAGAAGAAGCATATAAAATGAACTTGATTTTCATTTAGATGCGAAGTATTTGCATTCATTTAAAAGGTCATTAACAAAATACAAAATACACGTTAATATTTTAGCTTATTTTGATATGAGGTTCGATAAGTCCAAGTGGAAGTGTTTCGAAAAGTAGTGAACTACAACAACAAAATTTCATTTTTTATATTATTTTAATTAATTAAATTTTTTACTGACCATACAGCTGTATCAAGCATTACCAAATACCCATCATCAGTACCGGGATTTGAACTCGTGTCCTGCTAAATTGGAAGCTCAGAGTTAGTGCACTTTAACCAACTGAACCAACTGTACCAATGGGTTAAAGATATTCTCAATATCCAATATTGTCGAATAAAATTAATGTTTATACATTCTCATTATACCGTCATGTGAGTTTTTTATATCTTATCTAGATGTATACCAAAATCCTTCACTAAGTTACTTTGAGAAATTGCTGATCCATAAAGTGAGCACCAGGAAATATCCTCTCCTTTAAGCATACGTTATATTTTGTGTAAATTAATTAAATTAAAAGAGAGTTAACTTAAGTGAATGAACTTATAAATTCAGTACTTAGTATTTCAGTGAAAAAAATTCAAAGTAATTTTTAAGAAATTAAAAGGTTGCTCATACGCACCGTTGTATTTCTAGAGTGCATTGGTTGCTGTAATGAGGTTTAATGCGATTGATGAGTTCGATTGAAATATATTTGATTGTAATTAATTTTAAAGAGAATCGTGAATAATAAAGGTGCACAGAAATATTATATAAGATTTGGTGTAGTGAAAAGTAACTTATAACTATTGCATATGAGTGTGTTATTTCATGTATAATGGAAACATACATATACAAACATTTAAAGGCTTTCATTTCTAGAAGACATACGCTTTATTATTTTGCAAAAGTTTAAACAATTTGTTGGCAAACTTTAAAAGTTACAGATACGTTGAATTATGTATTAATTGTTTGCAGTGCAACTTTACCATAATGTGAATTTAGTAGTTCAATAATACAGCTGTAATCTTTTGTCTCATAGATTTTTCCCTACTTATTCTTAACTAAGAGTTTACATTTTGAAATTATATTCTTCTCACATATTTAATCTATTTTTGCTTTATAATTGTGCCTTGTAGCGATTTATTCACAAAAATTTCAAAGTTTGTATGTCATTTTGAAATTTAAATCTTAACAATTCAATATGTATTATATTATTTTATTGAAATTATATCGTTTCAAATTAATTTTAATTTTCTCTTATTTTACTTTTCAGGTAAGCAGATACTTTACTTTTACAAAATTGATTGCTATTGAAATATTATAAGCATTAATTGTTTGGTATGTTTTAAAATCTGATCATATTCAATAAAGTTATTAATTGCTAACAATTATTTAAGGGAAGACAAATAAAATATATAAATAATACGCATAGATTTTACAATATATACAATTAATTGAAACAATATTTTACAAAGTGTAAAATCGTTTAATATATTTTATTGTTTTACTAAATTAGCTGAAAATTTCTTAGTAATTAAATAAATTTATTTAAAATATGAACACAATTAATTTAATCCGCTTGTACATTAATATATGT
>NC_051847.1:219673220-219685666 GCF_002237135.1 Teleopsis dalmanni
TGAAAAAGAAATTTCCGAGTGAAAGTAAAAGAAATATTTGCATGCATTAAACATTACTGAAGGCACAGAAGTCATGAAAGTGTACGAGTAATAAAAAAAATATTTGCCAAAAAAATATATTTTAAAATTATAAAAATGAATTTCATTTCTTCAATTATCTGAAATAAGGTACACACGATTTCATAATATATGAATCCGCAATGAAAGTCAACATGAATTTTGACGATTTATATAAAAATATTTCTTGATTCTTCAGTTCGTTGCTGACATCCCATACTCTACATATATTTATTAAAAATAGTTAGTTATCAACTAAAAATAACCGAAATCTCTTTTCGGAAGCATAAAATCTAAAATTAAAATGCACAAGAAAACCTATATCTGTTAGGAACAAACCTCAATAAAGCATAATCAGTACTCGTACATATCAAGAACCAGAATAGTATAAATGCGTATTCGAATAAAAATATTGTATAGGATCCATATTTAACATACAATGGCCAGGGGGATGAAGGATTAACATGAAGTTTAAGATGAATTTAAGTAAAATAAATTATATTAAACGGAGCCAAATGGAAGAATTTTTTTGTTGATCTGTCTTTATAAAAGAAAGAGTCAAATGGAAAACTTTTTTTGTTGATCTATCTTTTTAAGAGAAACGAGGGTTATATGTATGGTATATATACTCGCATGATTATTGTCCCATAGAATAATCTATATTGATTGATTACGACACGACATGATCTCAGACTATAAAATCAAAATTATTAATCCTTATTGAACCACATATGGTACACATTGTTATTATCTTGGTACTGAAGCACCTGTGTTCTATGAAATATTTAATAGCTTAGAGGTTCCCAAGACTTTTAAGTCACGGAGTAATTTTAAAATCAAAAAGTTAATACGTAGCTCAAAATTTTATTCAGCAATTAGTTGTAATGAGTTCGAGTGAATACCTCTATTATGTTACTACATAGAGCTAATATTTATTTGTGAGATATGCCAATCTATAATATAATGCCATCTGATGACACCTCTTAGAATTCCAATTTCTTCTGCTTGTTGGGAATGAAAACTTCGTGAATTTAGGCTTGGTGATTCCTATGCTGAAACATATTGTTACTTTTGTGGAAGTAATAGTTATATTCTTACTACTATGATGAATTATAGTGTGTTTTTTATTTAGACTTTTTAATGTTCTCTCAGTAATTTAATCTCTCTTAAATTAGCATCTTGGCAACCCAAAATTTTAGTTTTTTTATTAACATATTTCTTGGGTGTAGAGTATAATCGCTACCTTCAGTCTACCTACTTTCTATCGAATAAAAAAAAATTAGAAAATGAATTTATTATGTTATCCAAATGTCACTTTACATACGATTAGGTAATTAATTTGTTTTGGAAGCAATGTATTTAAAAGATACACTTGCATATTTAAAACAATGTATAAAACTTGCTTCTTATTTTTTATTTCCAGTTTAAGTTCTTAAATAAGAAAAAGCATTTAAAAAATTTTTAGTATTTTTTTAGTGCTTAAACTATAAACCTTTTATCAACAACAAATTAAAAACGAGAGTCAATAAAAATTTTGGTAATATAATGCTTACCTAAAAACTGTGTTACATATGGTTACATTGTCATTTCATTTACATATTTTTTCTTTTATTTGCTGGTAATAACAGAGCACTTCTGCAGTGAAATGTTAAAATATATGCAATTAGGTCAATAATAGTAATATAACGAGCGAAATAAGTTTAAAAAGGAAACGAAAGGAAGAAAGAATTGTGAGGATTCATAAAACTTCATAGCAAGTAAACATGTAAATGCACGGATTTTGCTTGGCATGTCACATGCACGGGAATGTTTTATAAATGTTGAAAATGAAAATTAAAGGACTTTTTTACTTGAAGAGATCATTTTACTAATGTTAAATGTATTTTCAAAGTACATGAAATATCAACTAAATTATGCTATGTGTGACATACCAAATTAAGCAATTACAATGATTAAATTAACTAATTCTTCAATTTGCTGACTTTAAATAATCTACTAAGAACTATTCATAGAAGTTAAGTAGATGACTTATTATATCTTCTATAGCTAATAAATGGAGTATATATCTGAGTTTTTGTGTGGTCGCCTTTTTTATATAGGATATGAAGCTGAATTCTAATCTATTTTATGTTTCAGACATAGGTAACTTGCATTTTTTCACTCATAGGGTATGTACGGAACAATACAGTTAATATTAATTTGTTCCTAGTTTGAAATGTTTGTGAAACTTAGGATATAAGATTGTTTCCGTCTATGAAGCGTTGATTTCATTTTTCTATATTTGCTTATTATTATTATATTGACAGATTAAGAAAATTTAAGAATCGTTATTGAAATTTGGAAAGAGTGCCGCAACCCAGAGTTTTATAGTGCTCTGTTCATGAATTCATCGAGTAGTTTTCCATGTCCAACATTCTCTGTGATTTGTAGTACTAAATCAACATTACAGAGTTTTATTTCTTCATAAAATAAAACCCATTACAGAATTTTATTCCGAAATCAGTGCCGGATAAACTTCTAATATGTGTTTGTAGTTTCATTCTCTTTCCTATAAAACCAAGAAATTCCTATATAATAAGTTCCCAGTGTTATAAGGTAATAGTTTAACTTACAGCAGTATTTTCAAATTTCAATAACGATTCTTAAATTTTCTTAACTTAGTTGCATAAAATATATTATTTGTTATAGATTAAAAGTACCCATAAGCGATTTCGATTCTGGTAGCCCTGGTAGAGTATTCCAGTATAGCGCTCTTCGATTCTACACTTCTTTCCAACTTTATTTTCTTACATACAGAGGATTTCTTTTTTAATTTTGCTATTTAAAATGCAATTGAAGATGTGTTTATCACTGATAGAATTCGTTTTCGAAAAGCAAAATGAAAAATTAAAATGTCAGATTAATTAATACTTACATTAATAATCGTAAAGTTAAAAAGAAGAATGGGCACTCAAAAAAAGCTCTTCAATAATGACTTATTTTAAACAATTGTATTTGAAATATCAACCATTTTCAAGTTTTTTTCAATGCATTATGTTACCTCTTAACAAATATATGATATTTGTTCTTAAATGGATGGTATTAATTTGAAGCAGTCACTACCAAACAATCTTCAGTCAATGTTAGTACTTAAATTACATTATAATATGAATAAATAATATATTATTTTACTCATACCAAGTGAATTGCTCGCTTCCTGCTTTAATATATGAAACTCACTTGCTGGAAACATGTTAATGGTCTGTATATAAATACAAATAACTTCGTTTACTGTTCAATAAAAGTTTTGTGTCACAGTTGGGTAAATTAGCATCAGGTGATATATTATAATACGTTTTTGCATATATATAAATATATTTCATTCAATAATAAAATTAACATAAACATGAAAGCGCCTTAAAATATGCTTTATCAACTTTAAAGCAGCTGTTTTGAGTAATCACATGCAAATTACAGTAAATAAGAGGCACAATATTCGTATAGAAGATATATTTGACTTAATTTTAAATGAAAATTTAAAAGTCAGACAGCACCGCCTGCCTAATACTAACTTCAGATACTTAAAAATACTGCTTTTATTGTGCATAAAAGAAGACGGAGTGACAAATATGTACGCCCAAATAAAAATGAAATGAATGCAAAAATAAATTCGTCTTGTTTTATTGTCATCTTGTCTCATTCCTAATGAATTGTCTACATATCCATCTTCATTTACCGAAACAACTTCATTATGACAAAAACAAAAAACAATAAACCAAAACCAAAAAAAAAAAATTATAAAAATAAAAAATAAAAAATGAGTGCGCATCTTCAGCGCATCACAACCAAAAACAAACCATTAACATCATCCGGTAGCAGCGCGGTAACAGCGCTGTAGCCATAACATTGCCATTTTATGTTAACCACGGCGGCAGCAGTGCAAATAGTCATTGTCGCCGAAAAAATGCTTTCATGCTGATTAAATTATAAAAGTTTATATTCGAGCGCGTCAAATAAATTTTTCGTTTATATTAGGCGCAAGAGCGAGTGGTCCGGGCTTGGGTTTGGGTATGGGAAACCACCGCGTATACGTAACATCACACTTGCACTGATCACTGTTGCGCCCTGAGTTCTGCGTTGTGAGTTCTGAGTTGTGTGTGTGTATGAATTTTTTATAGCCGTGAAATCATTTTAAATTGATTTTTGAATTCAATTTGAATCATTAAGAAGCCAGCACATTTTATGTAGATTTCATGTACTTTTAGTGGCCATAAATTTCCAACAATTTTCGACAATTCACAAGATATTTTTGGTTGGTTTTGTTTTATTTTATTTTTTGTTTGAAAAATTTATATTTCTATTCTCATTTGATGATTTATTTGTTCAGAAATGAAATATTGTTTATGAATTATTTGTCTGTCAATTTCGTGTCGTGTTGTTGTGATACTGTGAAACTGTGATATTGTGATATTATTGTATTGCATTTTAAGTACTGTTGAAATTTGTATGCAATACGACAATTGGCGCATTCATACTCGTAAAATGTCTTCCATGCAATGCATGCCGATGAAAAATATTCTGCACTGAGCTTCCTCCATGTGTGGGTTTCGCTTGGCTTATTTGGTGCTGGTAGCAAAAATGCATGACAGCAATTCATCAACTTCATTTTGTGGCATAGTTAATTTGGGAATTTCTAATGCAGTAAATGTTAAAGCCTGTTTTTAGGCGTATGTCCATACCGCATGAAAAGCTATTGTATTGCAGTTCGTTCTATAGCTTTGATTTCTTTCACTACTCCAAAATCTGACAACAGTACTAGTATGAATAATTTTTAGTTGTTCACAAATTGCATGTGCATCAGTCATCCTTGCTTACAGAATTTCGAAGCTGAACCTTAGAGCAATTTGGGTTAATAAAGATAAATGTACTCGCTGCACACATGCGTGCTGCACCAAGACATTTAGCTGAAATGCATATTTTCAGCTGTATTTATTTAGCTATTAGCTGCATTAACTATTATAATTATCAAATTATTAAGCTATTATTAACTACATATTAGCTAAATATTTCGTAAAAAATTTTCTACAATTATTTTATTTAATAATATAAGAAAAGAAATCAATAGTGTAAAAGTCCATTTTAAATATTTGTTAATAGTTAATATTTGATAGTTACAAGGGCCTTGTCGACAGCAATAAAACGAAAATGCTTTCGATTAACCTGCAGGTTATGCACCTATTCAAATACTAACAGAGCACTGTGCTATGGCGATGTTATCCGATCCTTCAAAGAAATGGAAGAAATCCATTGATTACTGTCTTTGACTTTTGTCCAACTTCTATAACTTCAACAGATTATGAAAATGAAAATAAACTGTTGAATCTCTTCAATTGTATCTGGAAGATCAAGTGGCTCAACAAGGACAATACATGGAGTTAGAGTAGTTAATGTAACTCGCTGCTTCCAGCGAGATACATTTCAATAGGCAATAGGCAATAAATATCTGTGAATGGACTTCTATGACTTCAACAGATTATGAAAATGAACTCGTTGGATATCCTCAATACATGGAGTTAGAGTAGTTAGTGTAACTCGCTAGTTAGTGTTATTTACTAAGCGAATGTGTACCTCATAACTGAAGGTAAGAAAATGGTAGGACCCACATTTTGAAATGGCAAACATTAGACTAAACACAGATGAATCGATTTATAAGACAACGAGACATCAGAATGAAAAACGGACTTTGGATTCGGCTTTTTTGACCTCAAATTAATCTAACCTGATTTTTCCAAGTCAAATAAAAAATGTGGCATTAGAGGGTTAAGTCAATACAATGAAATGAATATTCTCATATTTTTAACAGTACAAAAACCGTTTTATCAATTTACTACTAAGAGTATGAAGCAATTATAATATTTTTTCGTCAATGTTAATACTTTTACTTAAAAAATACTACAAAATTCCAACTATTTCTAACAATTTCTATAGTTTTTATATTAGTCACTTTAGACATGACCTGTAAACTAATTTACGAGTATTTTTATGCATCGTATAGTATGAAATTCAATTGATCATATAAAGTTTCCTTAAAATAAATTGAATTTTATTTTTATACCAACATGAAAATCTGTATTAAATATCTTGTTAAGTTTATTAAGTACCATATATGAAGAATTTATTCAATTTTTTTCACTACCCGACAACGTATTTATTTATGACAAATTTCTATGGTATTAAATTCTTTGCCTTGTGCTCGAAGTATGAAGGACTAAGGACGAAGGACTGCCCTGCCTCTGTATAGTGTTTCTAACGCTCAGTGATGCACAAATGACACTTTAAATATTTAACAAAAAATATTTTAACATTTACTTTGTGGGCGTCAAAATTGCACAAACTTGTAAGTTGCGCATTAAACTTTTTCAACAGGATAATATATTGTATTTTACTCCTTTTTTACTACACACAATTTGCAAGCATATACGAGCTGAGTAGAGTAGAGTAGAGGAGAGTAGAGTAGTATTTAATGCAAGCCAAGCCCTTGAGGCATTTTTGAATCTCAAGATATTTATTGTTTGTGTAGGTGTTGCAGCACATCAAAAAGGACATGCAGAAACGGTTTTTATGTTTACACACTGTAAACTTTAAGCTTTCCCTCATAATGTGTAGTTCAAATGCGAATTCTGGGCTCTGGGCTCTGGGCACGAGTGAGTAAAATGATATGCAAATGGCTTGCCGCAAGCTATTTTCATTACATTTTTGCTGAGGGAGGCACTTGAGAGGATATGCATACGTACTATGAAATAATTTACGGTGGCGGTAGCTTTAAATGCTATACATTTTAAATAAATAAAAATATGGCATATTTGTATGTGTAGTAAGTAAAACAAGCATTTCTATGTATATATATATAGCGAAAAAATTGGTTTCGTAAAAGGATTGGAAATAAGACATAAAACTATGTGCATAGTGCTGGTTTTATTGAGGGGAATCTATATTATAAAAGTTTTACAAACATTTATTTAAAATATTGAAATCGTACTAAATATTAACACAATTAACTTATTTGTTCTTTTTTCAATTATTATATATGATTCATTGTAAATTTAGTACAGCATATTATATTTTAATGTTTACTAAAAATGTTAAATTTTTTAATTTATTGTCTGTACCAAGTCCAACTCAATAGCGCGATACCCATAAACTGAAATATTACCTCTTGTGTGACTATTTGTATATTTTTACTACTCTGAAACCCTAATGACGCACTCTTACTTCGCATGCAGAATGTTCAAAATAATACTGGCATAAGTCAACAATTCCATTCATTCACTCATTCACCATTTTGCCACTGCCACATTTCGTTTTCCACACTATTTCCTGGCTAATTATGAACGCATAACCCTTATATACTCTATTAGCCTCTTGTATTCGTGCATATTTGATATCATTTCAGCATTTTAGCCTCATTTTTCCCCCATTTGAAGTCAGAGTACACCCACAATACTATTTTCACTTTCCAGCACCAGTTTTACATAAAAATATTAGCAGAAATGAACAAAAGATGCCTCAACTAACTAAAAAAAAATGTCAGTATTAAATCAGAATTCAGTGTAAACACAATAACCACTTCTGTCTCCCAACTCCCTACTCACGACGCTAGATGAGTATATGCCAAAAATGCTTGTTTAAGTCATCGGCATTCACATCAGCATCCAACCGATGGAATGGCATGCATATCAGTAGTACAGCACTCACAAGCAACAGCAATCCTAGTCTCACTCGATGTACTCGTAATATCCTAAGTTGCCATTCGGATTAGCTGCTGTAATCTAAGCAGGCAAGTTAGACGTCATGAAAAATCACTACACAGCTTCCAATGTATTTTCGCTTTTCTTTGAAAAAAAGTTTATAAATTTTCTTTTTCCATTTGCATTTTTCGTTTTAGTTTTGTTTGTGTTTTTGTGCAAATGAATTAGCCTGGCCATGTCATATGGCCGCACATAAATCAGCCTTCGTTTCCGTTGGTTGCTTGGTCCGTAGCGTAGGCCATTTTTGTTTTATTATTTCCCCATTGTTGGGTGATGCGTCATATTTGTATCCGTTGGTCCATTGTTGCTGCCGTATCAGGGTAAATAATATTGTCTTTGTTAATGCATTTAAAAGGAAGTTGTCAGTATTCATTCCATAGTTAGTTTAGCTTATCTGACAGCAGCACGGAGACAATGAGCCAGCTTCATTCTCAAGTTTACTCTAAAATTTTTTTTTTTCAAATTTCCGAAAGTCTACACAATTTTTCAAATACATATCTATAATATGTACATACTATGATATATACTCTTTCATTTTTCCGTGTCCTTTGAGTTTTGTCGAAGTTGGTAGTTTCGTTTGTCTTGCAGTTTGGCTTAAATTAAAGAAACTATTAAACTTTTTCCTTGTACTTACACTTTTTCATAATAAAAATTTAGTTCTGAGCACGTTTGCGTTATAAAAACTCAAATTATGTCGTGAAATTGTTGTAAAAAATTCGCTATTTTCTAAGCGCTCATAAACTTCGCTATCCATACAGCAGCTTTTACAACAGCTAACAGCTGAATCACAGGATAAGGATACTTTATGCGCTCGGATAGGACTTTTTCGCTTCGCCTGCAGAAAATACATCATCAGCGTTTATGTTAATTTAAGTATAACGCGCTGCAACATATCACAAACTTCATGCACTTAAATGATATTTAATAAAATTCTAGCAAAAATTATTCTAGGAATTATGTTTTCTTAACAGAACGAAAAGTAAATAAATAATAAGCAAAATACGACTACTCGTATAAATGAAAATATAATAATTTTTTAGATTATGGAACGTCCATAAAGATTTTTTATAACCCCAGTCATATTTTTGCTCAAATAAATCACGAATGATAAAAATATTTATATGTTTAATAAATTTCACCAAAAAAAAAATAATTATATGTCATACATACATTATCATACATTTAATTATTGAAAATTATTGTATACTTAAAACTAAAAAAATATTCGTGGATTGTTAAAATTAGTAAGATCATCTATATTAGATGACCTAAACCGAAAGCATACAAATTAAAGAAACCAAATTATTTTTCTTGAACTCGGAAGTTATTAGGTACTTATATAGACACACCATATTTTAGTCGATATGTATTGCCGACACCAAATGCTGGACTTTGCAAGTAAATTTTAAGTGAATATGATATCAGTTAATGTTGTCCCTGACATATTTTTCAAAAGACATAATTGAAAATGATATTATATGCTTTACTGATAATCAAATGCAATCACATGCATCGCAAATCATCGTATTCTGTAATACATTCATGATCTAAGTTAGTGGATATAACAATGTATCCATCATCTGAAAACATGGAAATATGAACAATATTGGTTAGTCTCTGAGGATATACATATTAATCAATCCTGTAGTGTATTAGTCTATAATAATACTCTTATAAGTACTAATAAGTTAATGGCATGAAACCATATCCACCAAGACTAAGCAAATCTAAACACAGCCAAACACATCCAAGTAAAATCATGAAATGGATTTAATTGAATGGAATTAATTGATCTATTCTCATATACCTAGAGATATAATCACCGGTATATGAGAATAGATCTATCTTATTGAATCTCTTTGTCTAATAAGCAGGTATGTACATATATTTGGAATTCGGACTTACGATCTGTGAAGCATATCTCAAGCAGAAGAGGAAGCACTGTCAAGTTCACACTTATTATGTATACACTCAGTTTTAGGAAAGAGCCATCCCACAATTCTTAAAAAACTATTTCTCGCAGATACTTAAGGACTATTAAAAACTGATATTGGATGTCTGATAAAATTTTCGCAGATAATAAATCCGAGAAAGTAATGTATGCAGCGAGAATATATTAACAAAAAGCCCTAAAGTAATATAACCGATAATATTTGCGTTAATCCCTTCATTTCACTCATGTATGTATGTATGTAGACAGCATACATACAACAAACATTAAAATAAACAAAGAGCGAAATAACATCTCACATCCTTTCACACGCAGAAGAATAGCAAATACGAGAAATTAGAAAATGCTTGCAAACTGCACTAAAAAATTGAATTAAGTCAGAAATTAATTAAACTGGTAAGTTATGTGTAAATTAATTAGTTATTAAGACTAAAATATAAACGAAATTAATTAGAAAAAGTTGTAAGTAAAAGAAAACAGTAAAATTAATAGATCTGAATGGAAGAGGTGTGATTGTAAAGAGTACCCAGTAGTAAAAAATTTTCAAACTCTGCAGACTTATAATAATATATAATGACTTAGTTGTTGTATTTATATTACAAAATAATTTGAATAAAAATATTATCATCATTTTGTTAAATATATTTAATTCATGGATGTGCTCTACTAAATGTTTTAGTTTTTTTTAGTGAAATCATAAATCGTTTGAATTTTGTACAGTCACATTGTGAGTTAACTAACGCAAATTGATCTCTAGGACCTGAATTAATCTATATTACTGCAGTTGTGCCAAAAATATAAATAAGTTTATTTTTGTGAATTCACTTCACAATTTCGAAAAGTCAGGAATAGGCAATGCATAAGTAATGTTATTATTCTTATTGAAAAAGAAAGGATAGTGCACTGGGACTTAAAATATCTATTGTGCCACTCAGTCGGATTAGAGTATTTCTCTAAGTCCGATATCTTTAATGAAAGACAGTACAGAGCCTATCTTTCCTAGTCTTGAATCCTTATGATCCATAAAAAACCCTCCTAGGTGTTTCTTCTGTTTGTACATCAGGGACACGCACTCCCCAAGCACAAGCACATGACATGCAGTTTCTCTCTCTTCTCTACAGTCTCTGCAGTCTGAGTTGGATTGAATTCCTAATAATTTTTAGGTTATGTTACTCCAAAACAAAAGGATATTCCTTCATATTAAAATCTTAAACTTCCATTTCTACTTCAAACTAATGTCACTTGGCTGCGACTGTGTTTAAAATATAATCGCTCTCCCCACTGTTCGCTTGACTCGACTAAACTGATACGCCCCTCCGGCGCTCATATAAAACGTTTTTTATGCAATGAAATTAAGATTTCTATTTTGTGTGCTGGTCTGCTGGTGTGCGTGTGAGGCTATTGATATCTGTGGGTATCTGTCCGCAAGGCTGTGCGTGTGTTTGAGACTTCCAATTTTATCTTAATTTATTTGTTGTTTTTTTGCGCGCGTCGCGGTTGTCGAGCACCGTGTGCTGCGACGTTAATTCACAGTGGGCGGCAGACTAAATTATGATATTTTATCGCATTTGCTTTTCACAGTTTTGTAGTGGTTAGTCTTCTGTTCGTCTTCTCTTAGCAAATCGGATAAATCGGGCAAATCTGGTAAATCCGGCAAATCCGTGTATGTGTGTGTGCGCTGGCATTTTTTGTCTTGCAAATTCCGCCGCCGATGCTGCCGATGCTGCGGATGCCGCCAATGCCGCCGATGCCACAACTATAACAGCGCGCTGCATTTGAAAGCTCTTAATTTAAATCTGTTGTTAGCGAAGTGTGACAACGAGTTTGGCGAGGTTTTCGCTGTTGGGCAGAAATTTCAAATGGAAAAACAATCAGATTTATGGCATTCGGAAACAGATTAAAATTTTGGGGTTGCACATTTGTACAGCGAGTGTAAGCGAAATTTAATTTAGTTAACTTAAAAAATTTATTTAAGAAAATTGCGATTGCGAAATTTTATAGCAAAAAAAAGAAAAAAATAAATAAATAATTTTTCTCCCCATTCAATTGAGGGCTACTACCATTATTTTTACTTTGGCAGCAAATTTTGTTGAAGTTAAATTTATGTTGAAAACATAAACAAAATTTAATTAAATTTAATTTTTTCTTCTTCTCGTATATGTTTTAATAACATGATTTGTAATATCTCAGCTAAAAGAAATCTCAATGTAGATGAAAAAACTTTAACTCCGAGGCTGAAAAGGTAATTGGTAGCAGCACTGCAAGCCACCGCACGCCACCGCAAATTGCCTTGCCATTATAAAAACATTTTTTTGCTGCATATGTGCTTTTTATGTGTGAAAATGTGTGAAATCCCGAAAATGAAAAAAGTTGTAGTAAATATAACAAAAAAAAGAAGAAAAAAAATTTTTGCATAATAAAATTTTGGAAAGTAAACACTACCCATCGAACACAGAAAAAACCAAAAGGTCCAAAAAAATTGGCTATTTGAAAAAATGAATATCATAAACACATTTTAGCAATTCAATTAAAATAAAATCATTTTCATGTTAAAAACTTTATTTCTTGTTAGTGTTGTTGCTTTCCGAATTTTATGGTAGTGAATTTTGGCCTAAAGGCAGTAAACTAATTAACCCGTTGTGGTAAGGCAC
>NC_051847.1:219685766-219693707 GCF_002237135.1 Teleopsis dalmanni
GTATTTAAATAAATTTATATTATTTTTGATCGTTTTCGGCATCAGTAAATACGTTAAAATAGTATAGGATCAGTAGAAATGGAAGTGCCAATAAAGCTTATAAAATCGAATATTTGTTATGAAATGTGAGGGACTTTAGTTCTCAAAAATTGCAATATACAGATTAAAAACACACTAATATTTCATTGTGAAATTTTTTAATAAAATTTATGAATTTAATATTATTTTTAAATTCAAATTAAACAGAAAATAAGAAAATGTCTGCAAAAAAAAACTTAATTCCATGGATTTAAAAAAATTGTTATTAATTCTCAAATTTTATTCGAAACTTACAGTAATAGTTAGAAATATATACGAATATTTCTAATATATTTAGTGGCCTTTTAAGTTTAAGGTCTGTAGTCGAATGGCTCTTCTTAGTTCTTATCAACTACATATTATATATAATTTGGAATACATATGCGCCAAGAAGTATGCAACCATACGTTTTGAAAATGTCTGCACTATTTCTGTGAACAGCTCTGAATATAAATGCTGGATTTTATTAATTCTGAACCTGCACAATCTTACATTCTCTTTGTTTATGAGGTCTAAACTGGTACAAGTTTCTGGTAAAACTTCGTGATATGACTCAGCCCAATTGAAAAAAAAACAACTAAAAATAATTTTATGACTATAAAATCTTCTGATAAATGCCGTGTTGTAATAGTGGGAATCTACAATAAAAGCATAAAATAAATAAAATATTCGAAGTTTTTTCTAATAAATAACTCATTTTCAAAAACTAGTTTCATATATTTTTTTTGTATTTAAGCAGTTATAAAGCACATATCAAATTTTATTTTGAGTATCATAAGCTTTTAACCCATTTTGGAACACTGTGTGGTGCACCATATGGCTAGCTTTGAATATTTTTTAATATGCCAATGGGTTAATGAAAATATTTAATGGGTTAATGAAAATAATACTAACTTCACTTCTATTTGACTTTCAATTGGTCCTTCTATATAAAAGTATATCAAAAAGAAGTCCTCAAAAAGGATATAGAAAAACATTACACTTGGACTGATACATAATTATCCTTCACAATGATTTTAGCGAGATATGAGATACTTTTTTAGGCTGTCACTTTTTTCTTTTTGTTTTATCGTCAATTATTGAAAATATTTTTCCACTTTGTGCGTTGGCTGAGAATGTTGAAACTGAAGTCACAGACCTCAAAGTATGCAATAATTTTTTTCATTAAGTAGTCCTTTACAATCTCATTTTTACAACCGAAATTTAGCAATGCATTCAACTTTAATATATGTTTTGTAGTATACTATTTGAAACTATCCTAATTTAAACCAACATTGTGCAGCATAAACACAAATTAATTTAAAAAAATAGAATTTAGCTTTTAATGATGTAAAATTTTCATATCAAATTATTGTTTTGTTCGTTTATGAAAATTTTGCATTTAAAAATACAAAGCTCTCTCATCATGGCATTGGTATCTAGTGTAACCTGTCAATTTAGTCCACCGCCCACTCCTTTACTAACGAAAACATTCCGTACTTCAACGTGAAGAGTTTCTGTACCATCAGCAACTGATTCTCGTAACTGAAATTCGCGAACGAGCTTCGGTGTGGAAAAACGCTTGATCCTCACTGAATTATTTATAAACATTGTCACAACTTAACTTTTTTCGACGCTGCTAACTTTTGTTATGCGTTTTTTTATATATCCGAATAATACTTGCAGTGTATTCATATAAATATTCATACACATCAGAATATTTTATGGCAATGCCACAGCAGTCAGTAGCGAGAACGGAGCAAGGCATTCTTCCACTGCCCAAATACACTGTTCGGTACTTCAGTTCATCTGATATGCTTGCTTGTATCTTTCCCAGTGTAGATACTCGCGTTTTGTGTTTTTTTTATTTGCGAATTTGTGTGGCTTAGCGAAATTGGATAAAAAATAATAAACGTACCGCGTTACTATTAGCAACATAAATACCAGATACACGTACGAGCGCGTACTGACATTCATTTATTCCACATATGTAACTAAGCGCTGTTTTGCCATAAAGTTAGCTCCTGCTTATGTGTAATAGATTTGTGTATTATCCTTTTGAAGCCCTATATATATATATGTGTGTGTGTTAGTGTGTTGCGGTAGTAAGTGTATGTGTAAGCGCAGTTATAGCTTTAGATTATAAATTTGGTAGCGTTAAGTTTGGCCGCACGTCGCATTGCCTGTTTCCTTCTTTAATTATTCATGACGCGACTAAAAGCACAAAATATGGCGGAATTTCGTTTATGGCAATTTTTTTTAATTAAACTTATGCTTGTTCAGTGCAGATCGTTTAATTTCTTTATTAGTTTCAGTTTGAGTTTCACTCCGTACATTAGTAACTTCGTTTGTCAGTGCTTAGTTGTGGCTTGGTTTATTGTTCGGGAACCAAATCAAGCCCACTTAGGCACAGTAACTCTGAGGCAATTACGTTAATTGCCTTTGTTGCAGTGATAAAATTGCGTCGAAGTTTATGGAAGCAATTTGGGTCTGCGTTCAACATTTTTTCGTGGGCTGCTTTAATTTGTTTTATTAAATTGTATAAATATAAAATTATTTATTTTTCCAATTTTAACTTAAAATCAATACTTGTTAAATGTATTTGTAAACGTTTCCAGGGCTTACTATTTACTTTGATTCGAAATAATTTCATTTACACAGTACAAAAACAAGGACAAACGGAAAAGCACAACAAATTGTATTGCTTTTTCTGCTAAATTGCCTAAGGATATTTATGGAAAAATAACTCTTGGTTGAGCTCTTAAAATAATTTAAAATAAAAATGTTTTAAGCTAAAATGTCGGAAAAATAGAGCACAATTTATTTAATAAAAAAATTATCAAAAATATAATCCTTTCAAAATTTAAGACTAGTAAGAAAAGATATTGATATTCAAATAGGATTATTGAAATCAGAAGAAATGAGGAAATAAAATACTTAAAAGTGTTAAAGAAAGCATGTACT
Source organism: Teleopsis dalmanni (assembly GCF_002237135.1). Classification (NCBI taxonomy): domain Eukaryota; kingdom Metazoa; phylum Arthropoda; class Insecta; order Diptera; family Diopsidae; genus Teleopsis; species Teleopsis dalmanni. The sequence goes on from NC_051847.1 coordinate 219,688,788, forward strand.
TTAAAAATGTAACAATTTTTAATTTCTATAGAAATTATATATACTGTATGCGTTATTAAATCAAATTGTCAGCTAGAAATTCTGAGAAGATTTTTCAAGGTACTATGGTACATTAAGACGAATAACATCCTCAGGGACCTCAACATTGATCCGATCTAAAAATACATAAAATACATACGAATACTGACAGACTTGTCAACACCGCGTTATGGAATATCAGAATGGTTACAGTCTCCTCGGAGAGGTATGCAGATCTAAGGTCAATTATTGCTAAGTCTGATGAAGTGATAAACAATAATCCAGTCAAGACGTTAAGAGGGATTTTGAAGATACCTCGCAGTTAATGGAGAATAAAAGTACTCAAGTGCACTGGCTTAAATTGCTTCAACATAATAATAATCAAATCAAGTTAAATACGCACGTATATAAAATATTTAGGAGATATATCAAGAGAACTAGTTAGTTGTAACGGCTTGAATAGAGTTATAGTATTAATGGCAATGGATTGATGCAGAATAGTGATTGTAACACTATTATAGCTTATAGCCAAGGGTGAATTGACGAGAAGGATATTAGTTTCTTTCAATAAAAATCATAGATATATACGAAACTTTTTAAAATCGAATATCGAATCAATTTATTATAAAATTTATAACTTTTGAAAAACAAAAAAAAATTGTATGAGTCAAAAAAAATTATGGATAATTTTAATTAAATGTTAATGTGCCTTTTTTGTTGTTTACGGAACATTTTTTATTATTTCAATAAATTTCTTTTCCTTGTAAAAAAACAAATTTATATAATTAAATACGTTTTCATGTAATAATTATTATTATTATTATTCTCATAAACATCATTATCACCATTACTATCAGTTTCCTTATTATTATTATCGTCACCATCATCTTCATTATTATAATCATCTAGCAATATCAACAGCATCATCATCAGTACATTCATCATTATCTCTTTTATCATGATCATTATAATTACATTTATTCTCCTCCTTCACAACTTGATTCCTTCTCACACGCCGTCTTGTTCTTGTTCAGATTCACATCTGAATTGAGACTGACCATTCTTTAAAATACTGAAACAGTTTGAAGTGCTCTTGGTTTTCTTATATAAATCATGTCATATATGTATTTCTGTATGCTTATACTTCACTAATACTTCAAAAAACTCAAAATAAGTTAAGTAGCATTCTTCACCGTGAAACCAACTGTTGTATGTTATCTGTTGTTTCTGATTTACTGTCATGCGTTTAATCTCTGAACTATCTCCAGTAAAACTTACATTAATTGTCATTCATATCATAACTAATGTCATCAATAATTAGATTCAATTAACAATTTTATTTGAAGCATTCATTCGTCTTAGAGATTAGGCTACTCTAATCTTATTTTGACAAACTGTAACAGTGGCATTTTCTAGCCATATATTTTCTTGACCCATGTTATTCTCCATTTATTATTAATCCTGGATTCATTGGATTGTGTTTTGAGGATCAATCTTGATGGACGCATTGAGAATTCTTATACATGCATTATGTATTGCTGAGTCCATGTGAATACTGTTATAAAAACCGATTTTAATGTTAGTTTTAATGTTAGAGTTAGAGTGATATTTCCAGACATTTTCGGATTAACCGTGAAGGCCAATCCATTTTTCTGTTAAGTCACATTTTATGAACATTCTTTAGATTCGTGTTGCACCAATAATGAATAATGAAGCCAGAAAAGTTTTATAAGTTAATATTAATGTAAAATTAAATCAGTAGAAATATATGTTCGATGTACACTAATTAAATTGAATATAAATATACTCGTATAATTAACTTTACAAATTTTAATGAATTTGCTCTCAACAATACAATGAAATACAAATAACCTGAACAAATATGATGTGAAAACACCGAAAAAATATTAAAAATATAAAAATTGCTTATAACAATTAACTGAGAAGAACAATTAAATGAGTGGATAGAAATAACAGTTTAATTAATAAAATAGTTTTTTAAGTGCATTTAATCGATTTATAATGGCAACTACACTGCAAAAAAAACATGCATTCCACATTATTATCTTTTTCAATATTTTTAGTTTCATTTCGCTTTAGCATTGAAATGCTCGTTTGCAATAAGTAATTAGTGCACACAGTCGTAATTATCATAATATTTGTTATAATAATTATTTCTATTATAATAATAATAAACAAAAAAGAAATTAAATACAAAAAAGATATATGGAAAAAATAAACACTGGAAAAAAATCAGCTGCACTAAAATAATTAAAAACAAAACGGCGGCAAAAACTCGCATGAAATGAGAGTGGAAACTCATAAAGGATAATGCCGCTTATACATTTTATTAATTACAAAACGGATTAAACGAACTCATCAATAATAAAAATACCAAAGTCCAACTGAGCTGAGGGCGGACAACGGTGGCCATTATTAGCGCAACTTGCATAAGCCCCACTCGCTCCTGTACATGGACAACTAATAATTGAGATATTAAAATTTCATATCCTGAAACGATATTTACATACGAGAACTCGAACCATAACCAGCACCAGAACCTGGACGAGAACGGGAACGGTAACGTTGTGTGTGTGGACGCTGACATATTGTACACGTATGTGCGCATTTGGACGAGTAGCATATGTAATTTAGTGTAATAGCAGCGCCACAATACACATTAATTAAGTTATCATATACATTTTACATAATCGATGTGACTGACACTGGGATCCGTGGCGATACGTGTCTTTGTTATTACCGCACGTTTGTGGTCAATAGAATTTGCCAAATACTAGTACGAAAATGGTATCTTGCCTACGATGATGTTTTGAATATTTTGGATGAGTTGAAATTAATTCATCAATAATAAGCAAATGAAATTTGACAAAGTGCATACACAATAATCGCTGAAGAGACAAGAGGATAAAGTCAATGAGTCTTGTGTAACGTGAAATCCATTCTAAAATTAATTGCTTGAAATTTTAATAGAATAACAGGTTGATGTTAATGTGTATATAAAAGAAATCACATATGGCTATGTATATAGAATACTATGGAAGAAAATTACAGAAGAGTCAACTTGTGCAATATTCTAAGATCTCAGAAGGTGGTTCTTGAAAGATGTTATGCATATACTATTTACTTTCTGTTTTATAAAAACTAACAAATATTAAAAGTGACGAAGTTAAAGAATTGATTTTTAAAGGAGATACAAATTTTCAGGTACCGGCTGTTTCATAGCCAGAGATAACACAACAGGCGATTTTTTTAGCTCAAATGGCCTTTCAGCACAAGACCGTCATTCCAACCAAATCTAACCTAGTTTGGCTACACCGATATTGATTTTCATCGGACGACTTACTAGCAAGAATAAAAATATATTGTCTGCACTTTTGAATTTTAAAATCGAACTTAGTAATTAAATTCAATTGGTCAAGACTTTGTTTGTAGCTATTTATGTCGTGGTGATGACATAAAATCACATCACATCACATATTCGTAACAGAATAAGTGAAGATGTAGTAAAGACAATAAAGCGGCAGAAGGAATTGTTTGGATTCAGCGATCAAATAAGGTGAAACCACTAAAAAGCTAGCAGTAGAAGCATTCCGAATTAATACTACATAATCGAATTAATAAACAAATACTCATTATATGATACTCATTATATTATACTAATTTGTTATGACGATTTGCAAGTTAACCTAAGATTTCTCGAACAAAAAAGTAATGAACAGAATGGGTGTCATGTGTGGTATAAGTAGCAGAAACAGATTTCTCAGAAAAGTTTTATATAACGTTTAAATACAAAGTATATAAACGTAGGTTCAAATAACCAAAAAAAAATTAATTTTTATCCTATACGATAGTCAACTAATGTCTATAAAGTTGCCACCATCATCTGCCGAAATTATAATCACGGTTGCCACTTGAAAATTTTTTCCTGTACCAAAATTGGTTTAAAAATGTACCATTTCTGTAAAAAAAGGTCCAAAATTTTTTTGGACCTTTTTGTTTTTTCGTTCTGTGTTTTTCATAGTGTTACATCAACTTCTGCTCTCAATCACAATATACAATATGCAAAGTTGGATTTATATACACAAACATATTTGAGAATATCCACAATAAAGTTGGGTCGTCAAAAATGTACCATTTTTTAAACATGAGTACCAAACGAAAAAAAAAGTACCAATTTTGGTACTAAAGTACCATAAGTGGCAACCGTGATTATAATATATATACAATCTTCGAAAAATAGTTACATAGATGCATAGCCATGCAAACGGTCGACGATCACAAAATCGATTAGTTTCGTTATGCTGATTGCAATTACATATAGTTTTATGGTTATTCCTACATCCTCTAATGGATACCGACCTTACCTAGTTCTTGCAGTTCACAACAAAATATTAATCATTTCTCAACGTTCTAATGTAACCATATTATTTATATACTCGTACACGTTAGGGTTTGGTACTAAAGTTTGGTTTTAAAGCACTAATACGCTGCTTTAAAGCACTATTGCGCTGCTGTTTGCATGCATGTCCAGCTTTTAGATGGACATTTTTCTTTAAAGAAATTTTGTTGAACTACCTAATACTAAGAGCTCGATAAATAACATTCTTAAGTCTATAAAAGTCTATAATAAAAGTTGCTGTCAAAGCGAAATTTTACTTTTATTACTTTTACTCTCCTATAAAAATGATTTTACTTAGGTATATCTCTACAGCTTTATGATAACTTTATTTGATATGAGATATACTTTTATCGAATTTATCAATAATTATATTTAATCTGCTTTGTTAGACTATAGTAAAATTTTCAATAAGTTTTTTAGTTCATAATTATTAAAATTATGCTCTACCAGAAAATATTTTTAAAATAATTAAACTTAGTTAT
>NC_051847.1:219693807-219698632 GCF_002237135.1 Teleopsis dalmanni
TCACATTTTATAAACATTCTTTAGATTCGTGTTGCACCAATAATGAATAATGAAGCCAGAAAAGTTTTATAAGTTAATATTAATGTAAAATTAAATATAATTATACATCAGTAGAAATATATGTTCGATGTTCACTAATTAAATTGAATATAAATATACTCGTATAATTAACTTTACAAATTTTAATGAATTTGCTCTCAACAATACAATGAAATACAAATAACCTGAACAAATATGATGTGAAAACACCGAAAAAATATTAAAAATATAAAAATTGCTTATAACAATTAACTGAGAAGAACAATTAAATGAGTGGATAGAAATAACAGTTTAATTAATAAAATAGTTTTTTAAGTGCATTTAATCGATTTATAATGGCAACTACACTGCAAAAAAAACATGCATTCCACATTATTATCTTTTTCAATATTTTTAGTTTCATTTCGCTTTAGCATTGAAATGCTCGTTTGCAATAAGTAATTAGTGCACACAGTCGTAATTATCATAATATTTGTTATAATAATTATTTCTATTATAATAATAATAAACAAAAAAGAAATTAAATACAAAAAAGATATATGGAAAAAATAAACACTGGAAAAAAATCAGCTGCACTAAAATAATTAAAAACAAAACGGCGGCAAAAACTCGCATGAAATGAGAGTGGAAACTCATAAAGGATAATGCCGCTTATACATTTTATTAATTACAAAACGGATTAAACGAACTCATCAATAATAAAAATACCAAAGTCCAACTGAGCTGAGGGCGGACAACGGTGGCCATTATTAGCGCAACTTGCATAAGCCCCACTCGCTCGTGTACATGGACAACTAATAATTGAGATATTAAAATTTCATATCCTGAAACGATATTTACATACGAGAACTCGAACCATAACCAGAACCAGGACGAGAACGGGAACGGTAACGTTGTGTGCGTGGACGCTGACATATTGTACACGTATGTGCGCATTTGGACGAGTAGCATATGTATTTTAGTGTAATAGCAGCGCCACAATACACATTAATTAAGTTATCATATACATTTTACATAATCGATGTGACTGACACTGGGATCCGTGGCGATACGTGTCTTTGTTGTTACCGCACGTTTGTGGTCAATAGAATTTGCCAAATACTAGTACGAAAATGGTATCTTGCCTATGATGATGTTTTGAATATTTTGAATGAGTTGAAATTAATTCATCAATAATAAGCAAATGAAATTTGACAAAGTGCATACACAATAATCGCTGAAGAGACAAGAGGATAAAGTCAATGAGTCTTGTGTAACGTGAAATCCATTCTAAAATTAATTGCTTGAAATTTTAATAGAATAACAGGTTGATGTTAATGTGTATATAAAAGAAATCACATATGACTATGTATATTGAATACTACAGAAGAAAATTACAGAAGAGTCAACTTATGCATAAAATCACATCACATCACATATTCGTAACAGAATAAGTGAAGATGTAGTAAAGACAATAAAGAAGCAGAAGAAGCTGTTTGGATTCAGCGATCAAATGAGGTGAAACCACTAAAAAGCAAGCAGTAGAAGCATTCCGAATTAATACTACATAAACGAATTTATAATCAAAAATCAGTAATCGAATTTAACATGACTAAGTTGCTATAAACATGATACTCATTATATTATACTAATTTGTTATGACGATTTGCAAGTTAACCAAAGATTTCTCGAACAAAAAAGTAATGTACAGAATGGGTGTCATGAGTGGTATACGTAGTAGAAACAGATTTCTCAGAAGAGTTTTATTTAACGTTTAAATACAAAGTATATGAACGTAGATTCAAATATCTAAAAAAAAATTAATTTTTATCCTATACGATAGTCAAGTAATGTTCATACAGTTGCCGCCATCATCGGCCGAAATTATAATAAATATACAATCTTCAAAAAATAGTTACATATATGCATAGCCATGCAAACATTCGACGATCACAAAATCGATTAGTTTCGTTATGCTGATTGCAATTACATATAGTTTTATGGTCATTCCTTCATCTTCTAATGGATACCGACCTTACCTAATTCTTGCAGTTCACAACAAAATATTAATCATTTCTCAACGTTGTAATGTAACCATATTATTTATATACTCGTACACGTTACGGTTTGGTACTATAGTTTGGTTTTAAAGCACTAATACGCTGCTTTAAAGCACTATTGTGCTGCTGTTTGCATGCATGTCCAACTTTTAGATGGACATTTTTCTTTAAAGTAGTGTTGTTGAACTACCTAATACTAAGAGCTCAATAAATAACATTCTTATGTCTATAAAAGTCTATAACAAAAGTTGCTGTCAAAGCGACTTTTACTACTTTTACTCGCCTATAAAAATGATTCTACTTATATCTCTACAGCTTTATGATAACTTTATTTGATATGAGATATACTTTTATCGAATTTATCAATAATTATATTTAATCTGCTTTGTTAGACTATAGTAAAATTTTCAATAAGTTTTATAGTTCATAATTATTAAAATTATGCTCTACCAGCAAATATTTTTAAAATAATTAAACTTAGTTATATACTATTTATTCTATAATTGCATGTTTATTTTTATTATATGGTGTACAACATAAACCTCGCCAAAGAATAACACTGTATGAAAAATTATAGTAGTAAAGTTTGTACTCGCCACACATTAATAGATTACGATAGATAGTTTTATACAAACACTTTAGCGCATTAACTCACGTAGGAAAAACTTACATTTTATCAATATTAAAATTAAAAATATATTCTACATATACCTTCTCCGTGCCGTGAAAAGGTCATGTAGTCCATATCCGATATTTATAAATTACGCTTTGCAGCTGTAGTAGTGGTTGTCCGTTTTAATTTTACCTCCGTGGCGTGATGGCATTAAATGTACACCTACTTTAACACTAGCTTAGCCAGCGAAAAGACCAACTTTTGTTGATTCTACCTACCTTGGCACAGGAAGTCCAACAACTCAACACCGAAAAGTCACATTAAATTATTAATGTCAAATGATATGCACAAAATGTCAACGTTAACTTTTATTTTTATACATTTTACAAACTTTTATTTTTATATTTTTTGACATTTGTGCCATGAGTAAATGCACTTCTGACGTGGTGGTCATTAAAATACCACCGACCACGGACTACGGACCACGGACCATGGAGTTAAGCTCCCAAAGCAAGGGTTTCGCTTTCCATACAATTTTTTGAGCTGTCAGTTTACTTAGTTAAATTAGTTTATGTACGGTTAACTCATTACAAGCACACATACACACACACGCATATACTCACTATATAGGATATATAATTTGTTTTAATATTTGAATTGTCGGTATTGTTGATGTGTAATTTTATTATATTTACAACAGATAATTGGAATTATATTGCCTTAATACTCTTTTACTCACATGTGCATAATATAATAATAACGCATTAATTTTTTTTTTAACTGAATTTTAATTAATCACCAAAAATGTCAATGGAAATGGAATTTAACTTTATGAAATTCTTTATTTAATGAAATTTTTTTCACAACTAATATTTGTTTTATAATATTATTTTTTAATTACTATGGAATATATATATTAATATATATTTAAATATATATATTTGCTTAAATACACGTTTATTTTAAATAAGTAAATAACAAAATATTGTCAATAAATGTGAATACAATATTAAAAATTTATTTATCAATAGATATATACGCATTATTATCATATTGAATAGTAGGTATTAAGCACATAAGTATATAAATAATAATCATACCTAATCTGTACTCGGATTAATCCGGGTACAAATTACAAAAAAAAAACTATTAAACTTTATATTAAGTAATTTTAAAAATACTTTAATACTCATACTTTTAATATTGAAAGTATTAAATAAATAAAACATATGCAATATCACGGCTTTAGTGTGATATTTTTGTGTTTTTCACAATTTCACTATTGCAATTTCAAGATCCCATCGAACTTCGTGGCAAACGGAAAATATTGAATTTGACTTATGTGTCGGAGAAAAAATGTTGAAATATCACCTCTGGGAGTTGTAACAAAAACAAAAAATAATAGCCATAATACGACATAAATAAAGATTTTAGTGTCAAAAACGAAAAAGTGAAATAAATAGAATGACACAAAAACTATTACAGAACATTGGCGAAACTCATTCAGGTGATTCCCACAGGCACTCTAAAATGGAATGCGACTACAATTTATCAGCAAATCCATTTTTTTAAAATAAAATGTCAACAATATTGAAGTGATAAGATGGCAGTACATAACCAAAAAAATATTATATGTAACTATATTTTATAAGCTGAAAACGGTTTATATAAGATAAAAAAGGCTTGAGAATACTCAAGGTATGTTAAATATCCTTAAAGAGTTTGCTTGCTTAGTTACAATTAATATAAATTATAAATATAATTTACTATATATAAATAGAATTTTAATTAAATAAGTAAATATGTTTGGTATAATAAAAACAATAATTTACATTAAAGCAGAATAGAGTGTGACAGCGTTTTGTCCTTAACTGGCGCTTTATATTGTAGTAGTCTGTTTGAAAAATAACTAACTTTTACCGTACAGAAGATATATAATCCTTCGAATTAGAAACTATATACCTCTTGTTGGAAACTCTTAGTTACAGGTGGAGGTAAAAGTTCCAGACTCAATATTTTTGTCCCGGCACAAATCCAACCGAAACAATTACATTGTGACCGAAAAGCTTTCGGAAATTCTCATTTAAAATTCGCGCGCTGTATATTTTTCGATATTTTAAGTTTATGTAGTTTG
>NC_051847.1:219698732-219718970 GCF_002237135.1 Teleopsis dalmanni
AAAATCACGAACAGCTTGAACTTTACTCTCCGGAGGACGTAAACCCTTTGCACTAATAACGTGCCCAAGGAACTCAATCTCGGAACAGCCGAACTTACACTTGGCAAAATTCACGGTCAAACCAGTTTCTCTAAGTCGATCTAAAACCAGTCGCAAATGCATTCTGTGTTCTGCTTCATCTTTTGACGCAATTAAAATATCGTCGATGTACGCAAAAACGAAATTAAGATCACCTAGAGTCTCATTCATAAAACGCTGAAACGTCTGGGCAGCATTACGGAGACCGAAAGTCATAAAGCGAAACTCGAACAGGCCAAACGGAGTTGTAATAGCTGTCTTCGGAATGTCTGCCAGTGCAAGCGGTATCTGATGATACGCTTTCTGCAAATCTATCTTCGAAAACATAGTTTTACCATGAAGAATACTCGTCACATCATGAATGAACGGAATCGGAAACCGATCAGGTTTAGTTTGCGCGTTGAGCATGCGATAATCGCCACACGGTCTCCAACTTCCATCGCCTTTGCGAACCATGTGAAGTGGACTTGCCCAACAGCTTTTCGAAGGTTGACAAATCCCTGTCTGGACTAAAAATTGGAATTCCTTCTTGGCTTCTTCAAGTTTGGCTCCAACTAAACGTCGGGGACGCGCAAATGACGGCGCACCAAATGTCTCGATGCAATGTTCAACCTTAGTAACTAAACCCATCCGATTTGCACTCATAATGCCTAAATCACGATATTCATTAACCAGCTCAGCATAAGCTGAAACTGAACCACACACACGCACAGTATCTTCTTGAGACACAGCAGCCTTACCCTTCATCATCAAAGTCGTCTTCGAATCAACTAACCGCTTCCTTTTCAAATCCACTAACAAGTCATAGTGATTAAGGAAGTCGGCTCCAACAATAGGGCAGCTAACATCCGCAATCACGAACGTCCACGGGAAATCTCTACGCAAACCCAAAGACAAAAGCAGTCGACGCTCGCCAAATGTTTGAATAGGCGTACCATTAGCGGCATATAAATTAACTGATGCAACACTGTTAGCCCTTTGCTTCCAACGACAGAACGACTTCGGTAAAACTGATATGTCCGCACCAGTATCAACGAGAAAAACGGTCGACGTGGCGGGATCTTTAATACTAAGTCGAGCTATACGAACACTAACCCCTTCTCGGCTCGACGACGTAGAAGGAGTGCCTAGTTTTTTGACTGATGAGAGCTTGCCACAAAACTACAGGGCTGCCGACAAGCATTAGCTCTATCACCAAACCTTTCGTGATACCAGCACCAATCTGGATGACTTCCTGGTCGGGAACGAGTTCGCCTACGCCTCCTCAATGACGATCGACTTTGCACCGACTCACTACGACGTAAATCCAAACGACTCAGACGCTGTTCGATTTGCTCAAGCCTTCGTAAAATCACAGCATTCTCAGAATAGGCTGGACAATCAGAGGCTGACGCTACAGCTATCTGTTGAAAATCACCCGCCTCGCAAATACGATCTGCTAATTTCGCCAGTTCTGCTAGTGCCACGTTCGATGCCTGCAGAATAGCGCGCACTTGTGGTGGCAAACGCTTCAGCCAAAGAGACTTAAGGAACTCATCGCTCACCTTGTCTTTAGCTAACGCTGTCAACTCCGTTAACAACTGTGTTGGGCGTCTATCACCAAGTTCAACTTCTGACAACAACCGTTGAATCTTCCGCTGCTCGCTCTCACTGTACCGCTCTATGATGCAAGCCTTTAAATTAGCGTAACTTCCAGTTTCAGGAGGATGAAGCACTGCATCACTTACATCGGCGATAACACTTGACTCAATCGCTGCTACTACCGTGTTGAACTGTGTGATGTCACTCGTAATGACAGCTACTGCGAATTGCGCCTCGATCTGAGCAAACCAAATCTCCGGTCGCTCGTGCCAAAACGGTGGCACCTTCACTGCTACACGGTTTACGACACTTCCACTATCAGAAGCCATTACTACACCTTCGTCTGCAACTGACATCCCAGCTCGATAATTAGATATTTAGCTCAGAAGTTAATATTTCTAAATTTAAACTTTTTCGAAATCACGTCGGGGTCACCAATTTAGCAATGATCTGTTCACCTTGCTAATTAATAAAACTCTAAAAATTTTCAATGTTAATAAACTTTTATTCAACTTTTTACAGAGAGAAAAATCGGAACGTTCTCCTCAATCCAAACAAAAAACTTAAAAATATTTGAAATTGAATTTTACTTTTTAAATTCAATAAATGCACAGCCAACTGGGTCGCCACACTGGTATAGTAACTCATTAATTGATTTCAAGGATCTTCAGCATTTTAAGCTACCTCTGCTGATATGGGTAACTAGCTGGTGTATACTCGTATTAGCCAATAATTTAATCGATATGAGTAGAGATGGAACTTTTATTCAACTTCTTTCTGACTGTCAGATTTGGATTTCTGTCAGGACAAAAATATTGGGTTAGGAGCTCTTACTCCCACCTGTCATTAAGAGTTTCCAACAAGAGGTATATAGGTATATAGTTTTCAATTTGAACTTTTTTCTAATTGTTTCGGTTGGATTTGTGCTGGGACAAAAATATTGAGTCAGGAACTTTTACCCCCACCTGTAACTAAGAGTTTCCAACAAGAGGTATATAGTTTCTAATTCGAAGGATTATATATCTTCTGTAAAAGTGAGTTATTTTTCAAACAGACTACTACAGTATGGTATAAAGCGCCAGTTAAGGACATATCGCTGTCACACTCTATTCTGCTCTAATGTAAATGATTGTTTTTATTATACCAAACATATTTACTTATTTAATTAAAATTCTATTTATATATAGTAAATTAATTTATAATTTATATTAATTGTAACTAAGCAAACAAACTCTTTAAGGATATTTAACATACCTTGAGTATTCTCAAGCCTTTTTTATCTTATATAAACCGTTTTCAGCTTATAAAATATACATATAATATTTTTTTGGTTATGTACTGCCATCTTATCACTTCAATATTGTTGACATTTTATTTAAAAAAAATGGATTTGCTGATAAATTGTAGTCGCATTCCATTTTAGAGTGCCTGTGGGAATCACCTGAATGAGTTTCGCCAATGTTCTGTAATAGTTTTTGTGTCATTCTATTTATTTCACTTTTTCGTTTTTGACACTAAAATCTTTATTTATGTCGTATTATGGCTATTATTTTTTGTTTTTGTTACAACTCCCAGAGGTGATATTTCAACATTTTTTCTCCGACACATAAGTCAAATTCAATATTTTCCGTTTGCCACGAAGTTCGATGGGATCTTGAAATTGCAATAGTGAAATTGTGAAATTGTGAAAAATACAAAAATATCACACTAAAGCCGTGATATTGCATATGTTTCATTTATTTAATACTTTCAATATTAAAAGTATTAGTATTAATGTATTTTTAAAATTACGCTTATATTAAGTTTAATAATTTTTTTTTTTTGTAATTTGTACCTGGTTTAATCCGAGTACAGATTAGGTATGATTATTATTTATATACTTATGTGCTTAATATCTACTATTAAATATGATGACATTGCAAATATATCTATTGATAAATAAATTTTTAATATTGTATTCACTTTTATTGACAATTTTTTGTTATTTACTTATTTAACATAAACGTGTATTTAAATAAATACATATATTTAAATATATATTAATATATATATTCCATAGTAATTAAAAAATAATATTATAAAACAAATATTAGTTGTGAAAAAAATTTCATTAAATAAAGAATTTCATAAAGTTAAATTCCATTTCCATTGACATTTTTGGTGATTAATTAAAATTCAGTTAAAAAAAAAATTAATGCGTTATTATTATATTATGCATGTGAGTAAAAGAGTATTAAGGCAATATAATTCCAATTATCTGTTGTAAATATAATAAAATTACACATCAACATCAACATCAACATAAACTAATTTAACTAAGTAAACTGACAGCTCAAAAAATTGTATGGAAAGCGAAACCCTTGCTTTGGGAGCTCAACTCCATGGTCCGTGGTCCGTAGTCCGTGATCGGTGGTATTTTAATGACCACCACGTCAGAAGTGCATTTACTCATGGCACAAAAGTCGAAAAATATAAAAATAAAAGTTTGTAAAATGTATAAAAATAAAAGTTAACGTTGACATTTTGTGCATATCATTTGACATTAATAATTTAATGTGACTTTTCGGTGTTGAGTTGTTGGACTTCCTGTGCCAAGGTGGGTAGAATCAACAAAAGTTGGTCTTTTCGCTGGCTAAGCTAGTGTTAAAGTAGGTGTACATTTAATGCCATCACGCCACGGAGGTAAAATTAAAAAGGACAACCACTACTACAGCTGCAAAGCGTAATTTATAAATATCGGATATGGACTGCATGACCTTTTCACGGCATGGAGAAGGTATATGTAGAATATATTTTTAATTTTAATATTGATAAAATGCAAGTTTTTCCTACGTGAGTTAATGCGCTAAAGTGTTTGTATAAAACTATCTATCGTAATCTATTAATGTGTGGTGAGTACAAACTTTACTACTATAATTTTTCACACAGTATTATTCTTTGGCGAGGTTTATGTTGTACACCATATAATAAAAATAAACATGCAATTATAGAATAAATAATACATAACTAAGTTTAATTAATTTAAAAATATTTTCTGGTAGAGCATAATTATAATAATTATGAACTAAAAAACTTATTGAAAATTTTACTATAACCTAACAAAGCAGATTAAATATAATTATTGATAAATTCGATAAAAGTATATCTCATATCAAATAAAGTTATCATAAAGCTGTAGAGATATACCTAAGTAAAATCATTTTTATGGGCGAGTAAAAGTATAGTTTTGCTTTGACAGCAACTTTTGTTATAGACTTTTATAGACTTAAGAATGTTATTTATCGAGCTCTTAGTATTAGGTAGTCCAACAAAACTACTTTAAAAAAAATGTCCATCCAAAAGCTGGACATGCATGCAAACAGCAGCGCAATAGTGCTTTAAAGCAGCGTAGTAGTGCTTTAAAACCATTTTAGTTTGTAGTACCAAACCGTAACGTGTGCGAGTATATAAATAATATGGTCACATTACAACGTTGAGAAATGATTAATATTTTGATGTGAACTGTAAGAATTAGATAAGGTCGGTATCCATTAGAAGATGTAAGAATAACCATAAAACTATATGTAATTGCAATCAGCATAACGAAACTAATCGATTTTGTGATCGTCGACCGTTTGCATGGCTATGCATCTATGTAACTATTTTTCGAAGATTATACATTTATTATAATTTCGACAGATGACGGTGGCAACTGTATGGACATTACTTGACTATCGTATAGGATAAAAATTAATTTTTTTTTGGATATTTGAACCTACGTTTATATACTTTGTATTTAAACGTTAAATAAAACTCTTCTGAGAAATCTGTTTCTACTACGTATACCACACATGACACCCATTCTGTTCATTACTTTTTTGTTCCAGAAATCTTTGGTTAACTTGCAAATCGTAATAACAAATTATTATAATATAATGAATATCATGTTTAAAGCTACTTAATCATGTTAAATTCGATTACTGATTTTTGATTATTAATTCGATTATGTAGTATTAATTCGGAATGCTTCTACTGCTTGCTTTTTAGTGGTTTCACCTCATTTGATCGCTGAATCCAAACAGCTTCTTCTGCTTCTTTATTGTTTTTACTACATCTTCACTTATTCTGTTACGAATATGTGATGTGATGTGATTTTATGTCATCACCACGACATAAATAGCTACAAACAAAGTCTTGATCATTTGAACTAAATTACTCATTTCGATTTTAAAATTCAAAAGTGCAGACAATATATTTTTATTCTTGCTAGTAAGTCGTACGATGAAAATCAATAATCGGTGCAGCCAAACTAGGTTAGATTTGGTTGGAATGACGGCCTTGTGCTGAAAGGCCATTTGAGCTCAAATAATCACCTGTTGTGTTATGAAATAGACTAAAATTTGTATCTCCTTTAAAAATCAATTCTTTAACTTCGTCACTTTTAATATTTGTTAGTTTTTATAAAACAGAAAGTAAATAGTATATGCATAACATCTTTCAAGAACCACCTTCTGAGATCTTAGAATATTGCACAAGTTGACTCTTCTGTAATTTTCTTCTGTAGTATTCAATATACATAGTCATATGTGATTTCTTTTATATACACATTAACATCAACCTGTTATTCTATTAAAATTTCAAGCAATTAATTTTAGAATGGATTTCACGTTACACAAGACTCATTGACTTTATCCTCTTGTCTCTTCAGCGATTATTGTGTATGCACTTTGTCAAATTTCATTTGCTTATTATTGATGAATTAATTTCAACTCATTCAAAATATTCAAAACATCATCATAGGCAAGATACCATTTTCGTACTAGTATTTGGCAAATTCTATTGACCACAAACGTGCGGTAACAACAAAGACACGTATCGCCACGGATCCCAGTGTCAGTCACATCGATTATGTAAAATGTATATGATAACTTAATTAATGTGTATTGTGGCGCTGCTATTACACTAAAATACATATGCTACTCGTCCAAATGCGCACATACGTGTACAATATGTCAGCGTCCACGCACACAACACCGTTCCCGTTCTCGTCCTGGTTCTGGTTATGGTTCGAGTTCTCGTATGTAAATATCGTTTCAGGATATGAAATTTTAATATCTCAATTATTAGTTGTCCATGTACACGAGCGAGTGGGGCTTATGCAAGTTGCGCTAATAATGGCCACCGTTGTCCGCCCTCAGCTCAGTTGGACTTTGGTATTTTTATTATTGATGAGTTCGTTTAATCCGTTTTGTAATTAATAAAATGTATAAGCGGCATTATCCTTTATGAGTTTCCACTCTCATTTCATGCGAGTTTTTGCCGCCGTTTTGTTTTTAATTATTTTAGTGCAGCTGATTTTTTTCCAGTGTTTATTTTTTCCATATATCTTTTTTGTATTTAATTTCTTTTTTGTTTATTATTATTATAATAGAAATAATTATTATAACAAATATTATGATAATTACGACTGTGTGCACTAATTACTTATTGCAAACGAGCATTTCAATGCTAAAGCGAAATGAAACTAAAAATATTGAAAAAGATAATAATGTGGAATGCATGTTTTTTTTGCAGTGTAGTTGCCATTATAAATCGATTAAATGCACTTAAAAAACTATTTTATTAATTAAACTGTTATTTCTATCCACTCATTTAATTGTTCTTCTCAGTTAATTGTTATAAGCAATTTTTATATTTTTAATATTTTTTCGGTGTTTTCACATCATATTTGTTCAGGTTATTTGTATTTCATTGTATTGTTGAGAGCAAATTCATTAAAATTTGTAAAGTTAATTATACGAGTATATTTATATTCAATTTAATTAGTGAACATCGAACATATATTTCTACTGATGTATAATTATATTTAATTTTACATTAATATTAACTTATAAAACTTTTCTGGCTTCATTATTCATTATTGGTGCAACACGAATCTAAAGAATGTTTATAAAATGTGACTTAACAGAAAAATGGATTGACCTTCTCGGTTAATCCGAATATGTCTGGAAACACTAACGAATATCACTCTAACACTAATATTAAAACTAACATTAAAATCGATTTTCATAACAGTATTCACATGGACTCAGCAAAACATAATTCATGTTTAAGAATTCTCAATGCGTCCATCAAGATTGATCCTCAAAACACAATCCAAGGAATCCAGGATTAATAATAAATGGAGAATAACATGGGTCAAGAAAATATATGGCTAGAAAATGAGACTGTTAAAGTTTGTCAAAATAAGATTAGAGTAGCCTAATCTCTAAGACGAATGAATGCTTCAAATAAAATTGATAATTGAATCTAATTATTGATGACATTAGTTATGATATGAATGAATGAAATCAGAAACAACAGATAATATACAACAGTTGGTTTCACGGTGAAGAATGCTACTTAACTTATTTTGAGTTTTTTGAAGTATTAGGGAAGTATTAGCATACAGAAATACATATATGACATGATTTATATAAGAAAACCAAGGGGCACTTCAAACTGTTCCAGTATTTTAAAGAATGGTCAGTCTCAATTTAGATGTGAATCTGAACAAGAACAAGAGGGCATGTGAGAAGGAATCAAGTTGTGAATCCAGATAAAAATGAATATTAAAATGTAGTTGATAACGAATATGTTGATGAAAGTAATAATGATGAAGATGTGAAATAAAATAAAAATGAAAGTAAGAATAATGTTTTGGAATGATGTTGACAATAAATATGTTGATGAATAGGAGTGAGATGTGAATCAAGATTAGAATGAAGATGAAATTGAAGTTTGGAATTATGGTTATATTGAATGTTTTGTTGCAGGTGTTTATAATGAAATTCATGTATACGTTGATGAGGTTAGTGATGAAAACGACAAGGATAACAATAATGAAAAGATAATAACTTGATTAAGATAAAGATGCAAAATATGTACATATCTATAATTTTTATTGAAAGAAACTAATATCCTTCTTGTCAGTTCACCCTTGGCTATATGCTATAAAAGTGTTACAATTACTATTCTCCATCAATCCATTGCCATCAATACTATAACTCTAATCAAGCTGTTACAACTAACTAGTTTTCCTGATATATCTTCTAAATATTTTATATAAGTGCGTATTTAATTTTATTTAATTATTATTATGTTGAAGCAATTTAACACACTTGAGTACTTTTATTCTCCATTAACTGCGAGGTATCTTCAAAATCCCTCTTAACGTCTTGACTGGATTATTGTTTATCACTTCATCAGACTTAGCAATAAATGACCTTAGATCTGCATACCTCTCCGAGGAGCCTGTAACCATTCTGATATTCGATAACGCGGTGTTGGTAAGTCTATCAGTTTTCTTATGTATTTTATGTATTTTTTGATCGCATCAATCTTGAGGTCCCTGAAGATGTTATTCTTACTAATGTACTATAGTACCTTGAATAATCTTCTTAGAATTTCTAGCTGGCAATTCGATTTAATAATGCATACAGTATATATAGTTTCTAAAGAAATTAAAAATTGTTACATTTTTAAAGTACATGCTTTCTTTAACACTTTTAAGTATTTTATTTCCTCATTTCTTCTGATTTCAATAATCCTATTTGAATATCAATATCTTTTCTCACTAGTCTTAAATTTTGAAAGGATTATATATTTGATAATTTTTTTATTAAATAAATTGTGCTCTATTTTTCTACATTTTAGCTTAAAACATTTTTATTTTAAATTATTTTAAGAGCTCAACCAAGAGTTATTTTTCCATAAATATCCTTAGGCAATTTAGCAGAAAAAGCAATACAATTTGTTGTGCTTTTCTGTTTGTCCTTGTTTTTGTACTGTGTAAATGAAATTATTTCGAATCAAAGTAAATAGTAAGCCCTGGAAACGTTTACAAATACATTTAACAAGTATTGATTTTAAGTTAAAATTGGAAAAATAAATAATTTTATATTTATACAATTTAATAAAACAAATTAAAGCAGCCCACGAAAAAATGTTGAACGCAGACCCAAATTGCTTCCATAAACTTCGACGCAATTTTATCACTGCAACAAAGGCAATTAACGTAATTGCCTCAGAGTTACTGTGCCTAAGTGGGCTTGATTTGGTTCCCGAACAATAAACCAAGCCACAACTAAGCACTGACAAACGAAGTTACTAATGTACGGAGTGAAACTCAAACTGAAACTAATAAAGAAATTAAACGATCTGCACTGAACAAGCATAAGTTTAATTAAAAAAAATTGCCATAAACGAAATTCCGCCATATTTTGTGCTTTTAGTCGCGTCATGAATAATTAAAGAAGGAAACAGGCAATGCGACGTGCGGCCAAACTTAACGCTACCAAATTTATAATCTAAAGCTATAACTGCGCTTACACATACACTTACTACCGCAACACACTAACACACACACATATATATATATAGGGCTTCAAAAGGATAATACACAAATCTATTACACATAAGCAGGAGCTAACTTTATGGCAAAACAGCGCTTAGTTACATATGTGGAATAAATGAATGTCAGTATTTATGCGCGCTCGTACGTGTATCTGGTATTTATGTTGCTAATAGTAACGCGGTACGTTTATTATTTTTTATCCAATTTCGCTAAGCCACACAAATTCGCAAATAAAAAAAACACAAAACGCGAGTATCTACACTGGGAAAGATACAAGCAAGCATATCAGATGAACTGAAGTACCGAACAGTGTATTTGGGCAGTGGAAGAATGCCTTGCTCCGTTCTCGCTACTGACTGCTGTGGCATTGCCATAAAATATTCTGATGTGTATGAATATTTATATGAATACACTGCAAGTATTATTCGGATATATAAAAAAACGCATAACAAAAGTTAGCAGCGTCGAAAAAAGTTAAGTTGTGACAATGTTTATAAATAATTCAGTGAGGATCAAGCGTTTTTCCACACCGAAGCTCGTTCGCGAATTTCAGTTACGAGAATCAGTTGCTGATGGTACAGAAACTCTTCACGTTGAAGCACGGAATGTTTTCGTTAGTAAAGGAGTGGGCGGTGGACTAAATTGACAGGTTACACTAGATACCAATGCCATGATGAGAGAGCTTTGTATTTTTAAATGCAAAATTTTCATAAACGAACAAAACAATAATTTGATATGAAAATTTTTCCTCATTAAAAGCTAAACTCTATTTTTTTAAATTAATTTGTGCTTATGCTGCACAATGTTAGTTTAAATTAGGATATTTTCAAATAGAATACTACAAAACATATATTAAAGTTAAATGTATTGCTCAATTTCAGTTGTAAAAATGAGATTGTAAAGGACTACTTAATGAAAAAAATTCATTGCATACTTTGAGGTGTGTGACTTCAGTTTCAACATTCTCAGCCAACGCACAAAGCAGAAAAATATTTTCAATAATTAACGATAAAACAAAAAGAAAAAAGTATCAGCCTAAAAAAGTATCTCATATCTCGCTAAAATCATTGTGAAGGATAATTATGTATCAGTCCAAGTGTGACATTTTTCTATATCCTTATAAAACGTTTTTCAGGACTTCTTCTTGATATACTTTTATATAGAAGGACCAATTGAAAGTCAAATAGAAGTGAAGTTAGTATTATTTTCATTAACCCATTAAATATTTTCATTAACCCATTTGCATATTAAAAAATATTCAAAGCTAGCCATATGGTGCACCATACAGTGGTTTGAAATGAGTTAAAAGGTTATGATACTCAAAATAAAATTTGATATGTGCTTTATAACTGATTAAATACAAAAAAAAAATATATGAAACTAGATATTGAAAATGAGTTATTTATAAAAAAAATTTCGAATATTTTATTTATTTTATGCTTTTATTGTAGATTCCCACTATTACAATACGCCATTTATCAGAAGATTTTATAGTCATAAAATAAGTTTTAGTTGTTTTTTTTTTCATTTGGGCTGAGTCATATCACGAAGTTTTACCAGAAACTTGTACCAGTTTAGACTTCATAAACAAAAATATGTCACAATTAATGATATTGTGTTTTTAAATTAATTAAGTGGAAACGTTAACATTCTCTTTGTGGAAGATTCGTAGGTCTTCTGCTAGTTCTGCCCGATTTTTCTAAGCAAACTCTTGAATGCAGCTAAATAGTATGCCTCAATGGTTTTCTGTCGTTCTGGTATGAATAAATCCATATATAACAAAAAAAGTCATAAGTATTACTTTAATCTTAAAGTGAATCAAGTGTGGTACGTCTTCTATCCTCCATTAGAATGATTTGTTTTATATGCATGTCAATTTCATATTTGTGATTTGTTTCAAAAAGTATGTTGATATGTTTAGTCAAAAAATGTAAGATTGTGCAGGTTCAGAATTAATAAAATCCAGCATTTGTATTCAGAGCTGTTCACAGAAATAGTGTTGTTAGAAATTGAACTCCTCAATAAAAAGGCAGACATTTTCAAAACGTATAGTTGCATACTTCTTGGCGCATATGTATTCCAAATTATATATAATATGTAGTTGATAAGAAGTAAGAAGAGCCATTCGACTACAGACCTTAAACTTCAAAGGCCACTAAACATATTAGAAATATTCGTATATATTTCTAACTATTACTGTAAGTTTCGAATAAAATTTGAGAACTAACATAATGACAATTTTTTTAAAGTTTTTTTTGCAGACATTTTCTTATTTTCTGTATTTCTGTTTAATTTGAATTTAAAAATAATATTAAATTCATAAACTTTATTAAAAAATTTCACAATGAAATATTAGTGTGTTTTTAATCTGTATATTGCAATTTTTGAGAACTAAAGTCCCTCACATTTCATAACAAATATTCGATTTTATAAGCTTTATTGGCACTTCCATTCCTACTGATCCTATACTATTTTAACGTATTTACTGATGCCGAAAACGATCAAAAATAATATTAATTTATTTAAATACTTCGCATTATTCATAGCTAGTGTTAAAATATGCGCTTAAATTGGTTAGCTTTTGAATAAAACTATCCAATTGATTGTTTAAAATATATCGAAATATTATTTCGTCAGCTTTTGGCTCTGAATACGAGGACACGTACAGTTATGAATGGACATATATTATGAAATAAGCCCACTTCCATATACTCCCACACAAAAGAAAATTCTATAGCGTCAATGAGAGACGTGTGAATTGCATAAAAAAGCCAAATTTTATAAAAACTTCATCAATTAAAAACATTTATTTAAACAAATAAAAATATTACAGAATAAAAACTATGAAATACAATTTGGGAATTTCATATTTTTGTACTTCTGACGCGAACATGCATAGCCCCATTATTGGCTCCTGCCCTTTTGAAAAGCTCGTCCTGCCATTTACGAGTTTTTGTGTAAAAAGTGTTAAAATGGCTTAGTATGAGGCGGGCCTTCTTACGTTTTTGTTGTGTGTAAGAATTCATGCTTGCGCTCATTTTGTTGCCTACTTTACGGCTGCTTGCATCAGTTTATGTGAACTTGCTTGTTTTCCTTTTTAATATTTTGTTTATTTCTTTTTTACTGTGTAGGTTGTGTAGTTTGTGTAGTTTGTATGCAAATGTGTGAAAGGCTACGTAAAACTAAAATTGCAGCAGGCATGTCCCAATTTTTGGCTGTTTTAAAAAAGTTTCGGAAAGGTGCGCTGGCATTATTTTTAGGTGTATTCACAAAGAATTTTTCGTTTATTATTTAGTTTTGCATATTTTCTACAGGCTTTGGCATATTTGTTTGCCACTTTGTTGAGGAATATTAAAGCTTTTAATACTCATAGTACTACGCTATGAAGTCAAAACAATGCTTTATGGAAATATTTATGTCTGGCTTTGTTTAAATTAAAACCATATCTACGAATGATACGAAGAACTCGTTGGTATATGGAGGGTTTGCAGGGAAATATACAACTTTATATAAAATAGAACTTAATTGTTATAATTAAAAGATATTAAGGACTGCTTATTTCAAGGACTTTTTTGTCATTAAAACCATTAGTGTGAATGATTTTTTGAGCATTTAAAAATTATTTATTTATGTACTGTGCATGTTGAATATTAATTTTTTAAATTCATGAATTCATGTTAAGTGCTTAATTAAAATAATTATTGCATTTTTGTTGGGACTAAAAACAGCGGAACTCTTTTACATAAATTTGTTCAAAATATGCATTGCTTTTGTGAGTTCGAAGGCAGCACTGATTCATAAGAAGGATTTATGAGCTTATGAGTGAAATAAATAAGTTGGATGAAATCATTTGTCAAAAATATGGTATCATTTTATGAGTTCAAAGTAGACACTAGTTCCGAAGAGCACCTTTAAAATTATAATCATATTATTATAATACTGAACTTATATCTCAGTGAGATAACTGAAGCAAATAACATACATGTAGTATGGGTTATGGATCACACTAGTAGTGTTCTGTACTATAATGACACTAAACTGTCCAGACATTACACTTGGAAGTTATCGAAAAAAGCGACAGATATTTCACTTAAATCGGATCAGTCTTATGACAGTAAATAAGCCTTCAATTTCATGCAAAAATAATGTATTGCTTTTGACTACACCTATTATAATAATATATATGTGATATACATATAAATAAAGAAAACTGTTAAACGATTATGAAAGATGATTTGTATTTCAAATGAAATCAAGCAAATCAAAACAAAATTAGGGGTATTGTAAGGAAACCCTAAAGTACGATTATGAATTGAAATAACATAAATTTTAATACTTTAAGTTATAATTAAAATTTAGTTTTATAATTTTTACAAAACTTTGTAATAACACATATGAATAAAACTTCAACATTTTGAGTATTCTCCAAAGTAATAATTTCCATTATTTTCCATATAATTAAAAGTTCATAATACTGATTAAAACTACAACTCTAGTGCGGTCGATTGATAACTCTTATGTAAAAAAATTAAAATTAGCTTTGACTGATATTCAACAACGCCCGTTTAATGTGAAAATTGGAATAGAAGAAGGAGCGAAGCTAACTCACACACTAATTATTTTAATTAGTACAACATGTTAATTATAATTCGACAATTACTGAGTACAAGTAGACGTACTCGTCGTAGATAGGTACGTGAATAATAGGCTTCCCGCACATAGAGAAGAGACTTCGTGAATATGTCAATAAGTTTTCACATCGTTTGCATACTCGTATTAATCAAAGCTATTATTGGTAACAATGTCAGCCAAATGAATGCCTATTAAAACCAATGTTGAATACACAAACGTGGAGAACACACAAAAGTTGTTAAAATAATACCATAATTAATAATGCTCCATAATTTTCCATATTTTGTTTATTTTTTTCCGGGAAGGTATTAAATTTTTCTATTATAATTATTTTTCATAGAAAAAGTCGCGCGTGTTTGGGTGCATTTAAAATTGGGCCAGTTATTCTGTCCACCCCATCGCAGAGGATATATACAGCAATTAGTGTTTCACGTAGTCCATATTAAGTGATATATAAATTGATTTTGAAACTGCTGACCTAACAAACGCATAAACGCCCACTCGCTGCCGCCATGACTAGTTTGTTCAAGCTAATAAACAATATTTTGTGTTAAGTATCTGCAGGATCCCACCAATGGGTGTGTTTCCAGTTTCCACGTTGCAATATTACATTTGTGCATAAACGGAAAATCAAAATAAAA
Source organism: Teleopsis dalmanni (assembly GCF_002237135.1). NCBI lineage: Eukaryota > Metazoa > Arthropoda > Insecta > Diptera > Diopsidae > Teleopsis > Teleopsis dalmanni. The sequence continues at coordinate 219,714,039 of NC_051847.1, forward strand.
AAAATATAAATAAATTTACACGCAATTTTGCGTTTAATTAAAAATTCTGTAACGCAATGTTGTGTTAATTAACTATAACAGGAAGAAGTACATTTTTTATGTGCACCACCGAAAAAAACTAACCGAATACCAGGAACTTAATGAAAATTATTCGCATACATTATTTACATTAGCAATTATGGTATGTTTATGTGAGCAGCGCTTTCCGATTCTGGTCAAAATTTGACCTTAAATCTTTGCTGCTCACTGTATGTTGGCTTTGGTCTTCCGAAACTCCCTACTTACCGAAAATTCGTCCTGCCTGACTACACGGCGTTGTTGTCATCAGCAGCAACGCGAAGCCGTAAATGATGAGGCCGAGATGATTTTTGAATTTGGCTGAAATGCGTAGCGTCATCTTGTGGTCGTTTTGTGTATTAATGCAATGTTTGCGGTGGTAGCGTTTCACTTAATTATGTTGATTTTTCTTAATTTACTTTTTTATTTTCAGTTTACTTGTGGGCTGCTTTATTTAATATTTATAAAGTCATTTAACACATTAAGTTTAATTAAATTTCTTTTAACGTTACTCATTGTTTTTTAGTTTTAATTCTGGTGGTTTTGGATTTCATTGTGATTTGCATTGCACTTAATTTTATTATTTCTTTAATATTATTATTTTTTTTATTTTTTTTTATAATATTTTATGGGTTTGTTTAAGTTTAAGCTAATTTTTTTTAGGTAATCATGGTTTGGTGGTTATCTGAAAATAAGTGAAAAGAAAAAAATTAAATTAATTATGGATTTAAACATTTTTAAATAACACTTTATTATTTCGAATTAATAACACCACAAAGATTTAAAGAAAAAAAAATTTTCTCATAAATTCTTAATTTATAAAACAGAGAGAGTTAGTTTATATGAAGAAATTAATAAACACAAAAAGAGGAGAAACTCTTTTCTGAATTTATTCCTAGTATATAAAGGAGATACAATAAGTTTATTTAAAAAAATTTGAATAGACAGTGTGGTACATAAAAAATTTTTTTTACATAGTAAAATTTAGACCGAATTAATCACATTTATATTATTAATTAAATATATTTTTTAAAGTCAATGAAAGAAAGTAAATATGCTTGAAATATAAATAAATTAATTCTATATTATTGTTATTCTATATTGATAAACATATTATTCGGTTAATATTACCAGTCTGTATTATAGTATAGGATGACTACAAAGTTTCTATATTTTGATCAGCCAGGAATCTTATATGGAAGTATAACACACAAGGGATCAAGACATATTTTCGCAAATTTTTTTAAGAAGAATATGGCCAACTCATCTTCATTTCCTGCAAAATTAAGTAAAAGCTTGAACGTATATTATAAGCATGTTGCATATGTTGCAAGAGTGATTGCAAAACTAAGCTTGTTCTAAAAATGGAATAATTAAAAATAAAATTTCTTATATATGTTCTGATATAAGTTTAAGTATTGTGTTTTTGTCAATAATTTCGGAGTACAGAATTCCAACCAGACTTCGTTAAGAAACTATTCTATGTAATATAAGAAATACAATATTGAAGATTGAGCCTACAAATCTAACACAAACATGGTAATAAAAGGTTTAGTCGTTTTAATTCGGTATTTGATTTAACGAAGTTAACCATAGTACCACTATTGTACTAGTTACAATCTAGTATATCTAGTATAGCAACACTTTTTGTTATTTTTTTTTCAGCTTTTACTCGTATACATCATACTAACAACTATATTACTATAGTCAAGTACGGCTTTGAGTCAATTGGTTAAGGAGCGCTGGCTTTAAATTTGGCAGGGCACGAGTTCGATTCCTGATACTTGCAGTCTCAAGACCACTGATGATGGGTATTTGGCAATAGTCGAAACTGTTGTATGGTAAGCCAAAAATTCAATTAATTAAAATAATATAAAAAATGAATTTTTGTTGTTGCCGTTCACTACTGTTCGAAAAACCTCTTTATGATAATGTGTAATATTTATTTTCATATTTTTAATTACTGTAAAAACGAGTCTAATAACATATTAACTTCCAAGCTGAGTACAGTACAAATTTTTATTCAATCTGAAATAATATACAAAACATAAGTAAATACAATTTTACATTTTACTTATATACATTTATACAAAATATAAGTAATTCAAATAAAAAGTATACATAATTTTGAAAAACAGTTTAATGAAAAATATGAGATCAATAAATATTTTTATAAATGGCTTGGGACATACTAATCTCTCAAAATACCAACAACTACACTGCTTACAACTAAAACAAAATATTTCCCATAAAAACTGTCACTTAAATTTTTTCCATATCTGGTTAAATATAATTTCCGTCGCATTTCCCCATACGAAACTCATACTTCCTTATCAGAATAAAATTGTTAAACTAACAAATAAACTATAACAAATTGCTACATAAAATACTAAAATACTGGAATACTTAAAAGAGGAAGGTAGGCGTGTGTATTTCATGACAATAAAAATATTTATATAAAAAAAATCTGTTACATAGCAAAAGCTTAAAAAGAAAAAATAAATATTGGAGTAAAAAAACCAAACAAGGACCAAAATTTATACTTGCAATATTTATGTGCTCGTACGAATGGAAATAGGTATAATAAGATATATAGTAAACTATATATAAAATTTAAATTTCAATATCAAATTAACAATACTTCAGGGGAAACCCTTTTTTGTGTGCTGAACTCTTGATCCCTTTTTCGTATTTTCGTATTTTCGTCTTTTCGCCTTCGTCGTCGCTGTAGCCATATTTTTATTGTCGAGTCTCGTTAACGGCGCATAAGCAGCCATAAACGTGTAAGCACGCACACAACAATTTTTGCTTATTATGAAAAATAAGCTAACTTTTGCTAAAGTTTAAATCCTTTTACGTACTTAAACCCATAAAAATCTTAGCATTTTGACTTCATTTTAGTTGCTTGAGAAAGTTTAAGTTTAAGTTTTTTATTTATATTTTCATTATTTTTATTAGGTAACGAGCGTATGCTTTTTTTTTGTTTTTTTGTTCTATACGAGTGTGACGTTTATACTCGTAGAGCCACTACGATTACAGCATTTTAATACCTGCCACAACAACTTAAAAGTTAAAAATGAAAATTGGTTTAATTTTATACAAAATTTTCCAAAAATAAACTTAACGCAGGATAAAAACATGAAACCAAAAAATGCCAGCGAATTTTTTTTGTTTTCTTTTTTGATTTTGACTGTCGTTGTTGTTTTTATTTTTGTAGTGAAAAGGTAGAAGGTAGGCAGAAGCAGATGTAGAAAAGGATATGAAACTTAAGCATTCAGAAGTTAAGTGCCGCCGTGTTATTGTTGCTTTGTGTGTTTGCGTTTACGTTTGCGTTTATTTGTGTGAGTGTTTTGTGAATGTCACTAGGCACTGTTTATGTGGCATATACGTACGTACGCATATGTGTTGCAAAATTGCGTTGCCACTTCAAAGTTAAACAAAAAAAAAAAGAGCGGCAACTTGAAAAAAACATTGCGGTAGTAAATATTTCACGTTGCAGCCGCCTTATTTCTTTATATATTTATTTACTGACTTTTCGCTGTTGTTTTGCTGTGTTAGTCAGTTTATTTTGTTAGCCATTTTATACGCAATTTTGCCAGCTAAAAGGACTTTTGAAAGTGTGCTAGAATTTATTTTTTTTTTTGAGATTTTTACTTATTTTGATATTTTGAAGTTATAAACTTTGTTTTTCTTAATTTTTCTTTTTTTTTTGTTCTTTGTGACTTTTTTATTTAAATTAACGCGGGCGCAAATAAACAAGCTGCTGCCATTCAGAATGTTTTTCTTTTTAGTTGGTGTTTAAAACAACTTCCGTTTCCTGTGGTTACATGCACACCAGCGTTTAAGCGCTACGAGCATGTTCGGTTGTGCATGTGTGCGAACAAGTGTTACATGTGTGTTTTGGCTTTAAAAATTTTACCGCGCTTATTTTTATAAATATTTTTCTTTCATATTTATTTTGTGTACTTTTATTTTGCCACTTCATGTTATTTTATTTCATTTTCATTTTGTTTTTTTTACAGTTTTTTACTTTTTGTGTTTTTCATATTTTAATTTCAACACAAACTATGCAGCCGCACTTATGCACGTACATACGCGTATAGCGAACAAATACAGTAACAAATATGAATAAAAATGCCTTCATATTATATATTTAACAAGTGCATGTGTGTCTGTGTGGGTGTGAGTGTGTGTATGTGTGTGTGTTGATAGCTAAACTGAAGCTTTTATTCAAATACAAAGGTATTTTAACTGTATCCGGTATTGCACTTTAATTTCAGGAAGTTTTACTTTAGTCGGATTTGTTGGATTTGTTGGATTTGTTGCAGTTTCTCACTCAGACTTAAAGTTGTTAGTGTGTCGGTGGCGGTGGCGGTAAAGTAAGTGTGTGTGTTGGTAAGGACTTACCATACATACAACTAAGCATATGTATACTTTTAAGTTTATGTCTGCGAGAAAAGCTGTTAAGCACGTTTGCTATTTATAACTTTTTATTGTGTTTACATTCTAAGTGTCAACAAACTTAATTACTTTCTGAATAATTACTTTCAATATATGGCACACCATTCTTCTCTTTTGCTTAAGATTAAGTTAATTTTATTAAACATATTTAATAAACTTAAAGCTCCATAGAATTTCTTATACCAAATAGCTTAGCGCTAATGATTCCATGACTTTGTCTTCGAAGTGCACTCAAAAACGAGACAAGAAAATTTAAATACTTAATAATGGCAATGAACGATTAGCAGAAAAATATGACACCAACAACAACAATGCAAACAAACACTAAAGCAACAATGAACGAACACTTAAGACACTGGCGAGAATGAAGGAAAATGAACTTCCGCGTTCGTACGTACTTCGAATGCGGGAAAG
>NC_051847.1:219719070-219730990 GCF_002237135.1 Teleopsis dalmanni
AATTTATTTAAATACTTCGCATTATTCATAGCTAGTGTTAAAATATGCGCTTAAATTGGTTAGCTTTTGAATAAAACTATCCAATTGATTGTTTAAAATATATCGAAATATTATTTCGTCAGCTTTTGGCTCTGAATACGAGGACACGTACAGTTATGAATGAACATATATTATGAAATAAGCCCACTTCCATATACTCCCACACAAAAGAAAATTCTATAGCTTCAATGAGAGACGTGTGAATTGCATAAAAAAGCCAAATTTTATAAAAACTTCATCAATTAAAAACATTTATTTAAACAAATAAAAATATTACGGAATAAAAACTATGAAATACAATTTGGGAATTTCATATTTTTGTACTTCTGACGCGAACATGCACAACCCCAATATTGGCTCCTGCCCTTTTGAAAAGCTCGTCCTGCCATTTACGAGTTCTTGTGTAAAAAGTGTTAAAATGGCTCAGTATGAGGAGGGCCTTCTTACGTTTTTGTTGTGTGTAAGAATTCATGCTTGCGCTCATTTTGTTGCCTACTTTACGGCTGCTTGCATCAGTTTATGTGAACTTGCTTGTTTTCCTTTTTAATATTTTGTTTATTTCTTTTTTACTGTGTAGGTTGTGTAGTTTGTGTAGTTTGTATGCAAATGTGTGAAAGGCTACGTAAAACTAAAATTGCAGCAGGCATGTCCCAATTTTTGGCTGTTTCAAAAAAGTTTCGGAAAGGTGCGCTGGCATTATTTTTAGGTGTATTCACAAAGAATTTTTCGTTTATTATTTAGTTTTGCATATTTTCTACAGGCTTTGGCATATTTGTTTGCCACTTTGTTGAGGAATATTAAAGCTTTTAATACTCATAGTACTACGCTATGAAGTCAAAACAATGCTTTATGGAAATATTTATGTCTGGCTTTGTTTAAATTAAAACCATATCTACGAATGATACGAAGAACTCGTTGGTATATGGAGGGTTTGCAGGGAAATATACAACTTTATATAAAATAGAACTTAATTGTTATAATTAAAAGATATTAAGGACTGCTTATTTCAAGGACTTTTTTGTCATTAAAACCATTAGTGTGAATGATTTTTTGAGCATTTAAAAATTATATATTTATGTGCTGTGCATGTTGAATATTAATTTTTTAAATTCATGAATTCATGTTAAGTGCTTAATTAAAATAATTATTGCATTTTTGTTGGGACTAAAAAACAGCGGAACTCTTTTACATAAATTTGTTCAAAATATGCATTGCTTTGAGTTCGAAGGCAGTACTGATTCATAAGAAGGATTTCAAGCTTAAGAGTGAAATAAATAAGTTGGATGAAATCATTTGTCAAATATAAGATATCATTTTATGTGTTCCAAAGTAGACACTAATTTCGAAGAGCACCTTTAAAATTATAATCATATTATTATAATACTGAACTTATATCTCAGTGAGATAACTGAAGCAAATAACATACATGTAGTATGGGTTATGGATCACACTAGTAGTGTTCTGTACTATAATGGCACTAAACTGTCCAGACATTACACTTGGAAGTTATCGAAAAAAGCAACAGATATTTCACTTAAATCGGATCAGTCTTATGACAGTAAATAAGCCTTCAATTTCATGCAAAAATAATGTATTGCTTTTGACTACACCTATTATAATAATATATATGTGATATATAAATAAAGAAAACTGTTAAACGATTATGAAAGATGATTTGTATTTCAAATGAAATCAAGCAATTCAAAACAAAATTAGTGGTATTGTAAGGAAACCCTAAAGTACGATTATGAATTGAAATAACATAAATTTTAATACTTTAAGTTATAATTAAAATTTAGTTTTATAATTTTTACAAAACTTTGTAATAACACATATGAATAAAACTTCAACATTTTGAGTATTCTCCAAAGTAATAATTTCCATTATTTTCCATATAATTAAAAGTTCATAATACTGATTAAAACTACAACTCTAGTGCGGTCGATTGATAACTCTGATGTAAAAAAATTAAAATTAGCTTTGACTGATATTCAACAACGCCCGTTTAATGTGAAAATTGGAATAGAAGAAGGAACGAAGCCTACTCACACACTAATTATTTTAATTAGTACAACATGTTAATTATAATTCGACAATTACTGAGTACAAGTAGACGTACTCGTCGTAGATAGGTACGTGAATAATAGGCTTCCCGCACATAGAGAAGAGACTTCGTGAATATGTCAATAAGTTTTCACATCGTTTGCATACTCGTATTAATCAAAGCTATTATTGGTAACAATGTCAGCCAAATGAATGCCTATTAAAACCAATGTTGAATACACAAACGTGGAGAACACACAAAAGTTGTTAAAATAATACCATAATTAATAATGCTCCATAATTTTCCATATTTTGTTTATTTTTTTCCGGGAAGGTATTAAATTTTTCTATTATAATTATTTTTCATAGAAAAAGTCGCGCGTGTTTGGGTGCATTTAAAATTGGGCCAGTTATTCTGTCCACCCCATCGCAGAGGATATATACAGCAATTAGTGTTTCACGTAGTCCATATTAAGTGATATATAAATTGATTTTGAAACTGCTGACCTAACAAACGCATAAACGCCCACTCGCTGCCGCCATGACTAGTTTGTTCAAGCTAATAAACAATATTTTGTGTTAAGTATCTGCAGGATCCCACCAATGGGTGTGTTTCCAGTTTCCACGTTGCAATATTACATTTGTGCATAAACGGAAAATCAAAATAAAAAAAATATAAATAAATTTACACGCAATTTTGCGTTTAATTAAAAATTCTGTAACGCAATGTTGTGTTAATTAACTATAACAGGAAGAAGTACATTTTTTATGTGCACCACCGAAAAAAACTAACCGAATACCAGGAACTTAATGAAAATTATTCGCATACATTATTTACATTAGCAATTATGGTATGTTTATGTGAGCAGCGCTTTCCGATTCTGGTCAAAATTTGACCTTAAATCTTTGCTGCTCACTGTATGTTGGCTTTGGTCTTCCGAAACTCCCTACTTACCGAAAATTCGTCCTGCCTGACTACACGGCGTTGTTGTCATCAGCAGCAACGCGAAGCCATAAATGATGAGGCCGAGATGATTTTTGAATTTGGCTGAAATGCGTAGCGTCATCTTGTGGTCGTTTTGTGTATTAATGCAATGTTTGCGGTGGTAGCGTTTCACTTAATTATGTTGATTTTTCTTAATTTACTTTTTTATTTTCAGTTTACTTGTGGGCTGCTTTATTTAATATTTATAAAGTCATTTAACACATTAAGTTTAATTAAATTTCTTTTAACGTTACTCATTGCTTTTTAGTTTTAATTCTGGTGGTTTTGGATTTCATTGTGATTTGCATTGCACGTAATTTTATTATTTCTTTAATATTATTACTTTTTTTATTTTTTTTTATAATATTTTATGGGTTTGTTTGAGTTTTAAGCTAATTTTTTTTAGGTAATCATGGTTTGGTGGTTATCTGAAAATAAGTGAAAAGAAAAAAATTAAATTAATTATGGATTTAAACATTTTTAAATAACACTTTATTATTTCGAATTAAAAACACCACAAAGATTTAACAAAAAAAAATTTTTCTCATAAATTCTTAATTTATAAAAAAGAGAGAGTTAGTTTACATGAAGAAATTAATAAACACAAAAAGAGAAGAAACTCTTTTCTGAATTTATTCCAAATATATAAAGGAGATACAATAAGTTTATTAAAAAAAATTTGATAAGACAATGTAACATAGTACATAAAAATATTTTTGTACATAGTAATATTTAGAGCGAATTAATCACATTTATATTATTAATTAAATTTGTTTTTTTAAAGTCAATAAAAGAAAGAAAATTATTTTGCTAATAAAAGCTCTTTTTAAATATGCTTGAAATATAAATAAATTAATTCTATTTCATTGTTTTTTTAAATTGATAAACATATTATTCGGTTAATATTACCAGTTTGTATTATTACCAGTCTGACTACAAAGTTTCTATATTCTGATCAGCCAGGAATCTTATTTGGAACTATAAAAAAATCCTTTGAAAACACATTTTCGCAAACTTTTTTAAGAAGAATATGGCCAATTCATCTCCACTCATCAACGAAGTTAATCATGGTACCACTATAGTACTAGTTACTACCCTATCTAGTATAGCAACACTTTTTTTTTTAACTTTTTTCAGCTTTTATTCGTTTACATCATACTAACAACTATATTACTATAGTTAACATACAAGTCAAATACGGCTTTTAGTCAGTTGGTTAAGGAGCGCTGGCTCTAAGCTTTAAATTTGGCAGGGCACGAGTTCGGTTCCTGGTACTTGCAGTCTCAAGTCCACTGATGCTGGGTATTTGGCAATACTCGAAACTGATTTATGGTAAGCCAAAAATTCAATTAATTAAAATAATATAAAAAATGAATTTTTGTTGTTGTAATTCACTACTGTTCGAAAAACCTCTTTATAATAATATGTAATATGTAATTTTGCAATTATAAAAAAGTAATCATATTTATTTTCATATTTTTAATTACTGTAAAAGCGAGTTTAATAACATATTAACTTCCAAGCTGAGTACAGTACATATTTTTATTCAATCTGAAATAATATACAAAACATAAGTAAATACAATTTTACATTTTACTTATATACATTTATACAAAATAAAAGTAATTCAAATAAAAAGTATACATAATTTTGAAAAACAGTTTAATGAAAAATATGAGATCAATAAATATTTTTATAAATGGCTTGGGACATACTAATCTCTCAAAATACCAACAACTACACTGCTTACAACTAAAACAAAATATTTCCCATAAAAACTGTCACTTAAATTTTTTCCATATCTGGTTAAATATAATTTCCGTCGCATTTCCCCATACGAAACTCATACTTCCTTATCAGAATAAAATTGTTAAACTAACAAATAAACTATAACAAATTGCTACATAAAATACTAAAATACTGGAATACTTAAAAGAGGAAGGTAGGCGTGTGTATTTCATGACAATAAAAATATTTATATAAAAAAAATCTGTTACATAGCAAAAGCTTAAAAAGAAAAAATAAATATTGGAGTAAAAAAACCAAACAAGGACCAAAATTTATACTTGCAATATTTATGTGCTCGTACGAATGGAAATAGGTATAATAAGATATATAGTAAACTATATATAAAATTTAAATTTCAATATCAAATTAACAATACTTCAGGGGAAACCCTTTTTTGTGTGCTGAACTCTTGATCCCTTTTTCGTATTTTCGTATTTTCGTCTTTTCGCCTTCGTCGTCGCTGTAGCCATATTTTTATTGTCGAGTCTCGTTAACGGCGCATAAGCAGCCATAAACGTGTAAGCACGCACACAACAATTTTTGCTTATTATGAAAAATAAGCTAACTTTTGCTAAAGTTTAAATCCTTTTACGTACTTAAACCCATAAAAATCTTAGCATTTTGACTTCATTTTAGTTGCTTGAGAAAGTTTAAGTTTAAGTTTTTTATTTATATTTTCATTATTTTTATTAGGTAACGAGCGTATGTTTTTTTTTGTTTTTTTGTGTTCTATACGAGTGTGACGTTTATACTCGTAGAGCCACTACGATTACAGCATTTTAATACCTGCCACAACAACTTAAAAGTTAAAAATGAAAATTGGTTTAATTTTATACAAAATTTTCCAAAAATAAACTTAACGCAGGATAAAAACATGAAACCAAAAAATGCCAGCGAATTTTTTTTGTTTTCTTTTTTGATTTTGACTGTCGTTGTTGTTTTTGTTTCTGTAGTGAAAAGGTTGAAGGTAGGCAGAAGCAGATGTAGAAAAGGATATGAAACTTAAGCATTCAGCAGTTAAGTGCCGCCGTGTTATTGTTGCTTTGTGTGTTTGCGTTTACGTTTGCGTTTATTTGTGTGAGTGTTTTGTGAATGTCACTAGGCACTGTTTATGTGGCATATACGTACGTACGCATATGTGTTGCAAAATTGCGTTGCCACTTCAAAGTTAAACAAAAAAAAAAAAGAGCGGCAACTTGAAAAAAACATTGCGGTAGTAAATATTTCACGTTGCAGCCGCCTTATTTCTTTATATATTTATTTACTGACTTTTCGCTGTTGTTTTGCTGTGTTAGTCAGTTTATTTTGTTAGCCATTTTATACGCAATTTTGCCAGCTAAAAGGACTTTTGAAAGTGTGCTAGAATTTATTTTTTTTTTTGAGATTTTTACTTATTTTGATATTTTGAAGTTATAAACTTTGTTTTTCTTAATTTTTCTTTTTTTTTTGTTCTTTGTGACTTTTTTATTTAAATTAACGCGGGCGCAAATAAACAAGCTGCTGCCATTCAGAATGTTTTTCTTTTTAGTTGGTGTTTAAAACAACTTCCGTTTCCTGTGGTTACATGCACACCAGCGTTTAAGCGCTACGAGCATGTTCGGTTGTGCATGTGTGCGAACAAGTGTTACATGTGTGTTTTGGCTTTAAAAATTTTACCGCGCTTATTTTTATAAATATTTTTCTTTCATATTTATTTTGTGTACTTTTATTTTGCCACTTCATGTTATTTTATTTCATTTTCATTTTGTTTTTTTTACAGTTTTTTACTTTTTGTGTTTTTCATATTTTAATTTCAACACAAACTATGCAGCCGCACTTATGCACGTACATACGCGTATAGCGAACAAATACAGTAACAAATATGAATAAAAATGCCTTCATATTATATATTTAACAAGTGCATGTGTGTCTGTGTGGGTGTGAGTGTGTGTATGTGTGTGTGTTGATAGCTAAACTGAAGCTTTTATTCAAATACAAAGGTATTTTAACTGTATCCGGTATTGCACTTTAATTTCAGGAAGTTTTACTTTAGTCGGATTTGTTGGATTTGTTGGATTTGTTGCAGTTTCTCACTCAGACTTAAAGTTGTTAGTGTGTCGGTGGCGGTGGCGGTAAAGTAAGTGTGTGTGTTGGTAAGGACTTACCATACATACAACTAAGCATATGTATACTTTTAAGTTTATGTCTGCGAGAAAAGCTGTTAAGCACGTTTGCTATTTATAACTTTTTATTGTGTTTACATTCTAAGTGTCAACAAACTTAATTACTTTCTGAATAATTACTTTCAATATATGACACACCATTCTCCTCTTTTGCTTAAGATTAAGTTAATTTTATTAAGCATATTTAATAAACTTAAAGCTCCATAGAATTTCTTATGCCAAATAGCTTAGCGCTAATGATTCCATGACTTTGTCTTCGAAGTGCACTCAAAAACGAGACAAGAAAATTTAAATACTTAATAATGGCAATGAACGATTAGCAGAAAAATATGACACCAACAACAACAATGCAAACAAACACTAAAGCAACAATGAACGAACACTTAAGACACTGGCGAGAATGAAGGAAAATGAACTTCCGCGTTCGTACGTACTTCGAATGCGGGAAAGTTCGACATTTGGGTCAGTCTTGCAGACAATTGAGGCAGATATTGAGGCTAGTCTGAAGTAATTACGTTGGTCGCTGTTCAACAATAGAAGAAGTTAAAGACAATGTAAATGCAGATTAAGAGAATATGAGTACAAAAAGGAAGTGAAAAAAAATTTTAATAATCAAATACTGAAATTAATTAAAACCAAACCAGACTACTTAAAAAAAATTAAATCAATTTTAACTATATTAACTCTCTTGAATTTATTATGTCTGAAGCTTTAAATCTGTGATATACAATAAGAGTTATTAGTATTATTTACACTAAAATTACGCTAATGAGTAATAAATGTATATACAATCCTGATGGATATTTCTGTATATATGAAATAAGCTTCAGAAATTTCAAACCTATTATATTATATTAATATTATTTCCATACTCCATTAGAAGCTTAAGGAGTCTCCAAAAGTTTGTATGAGGTCTCAAGCCTCTCTAACTCAAATGTCAACTTCTACCTGAAAAAGCTCTATCGACCCAGTATGTGGCAGTATAACCATGTCGACATTTAGGTATAGTAGGAAATAATTATAACCACACAGCGAAGGGTGACAAATTTGGAGGCTACATGCCAGCAAATAATATTGACAAGGCAGCCCTGTCACTAAACTATGAGAGTTAAAGGTTAATTTCCTATAATTAACGAGATCTAAATCATATCAATATGTCAACACGAGAAACAAACCGGCTGAATATTCAAAGGTATATAGATTTTATTTTTTTCATAGTTCTCTTCGTTTTTCTTTATGGAAAATATGAAATAAGCTTCAGAAGTTTCAAACGTATATAGATTTCATATTTTTTTTTTAATAATTCTCTTCTTTAAGCACTGCAAAAAGGCTTCTTGAAGAGCACTTAAGACTATATGAAATAAGCTACAGATATTTCAGGTGCATTTATGTAGATATCATTATTTTTGCATTATTCTCATCGTAGCAAATGTAAATTCACTTTTTGAAGAGCATCTCTAATTTCCTGAGAATTACGAGATAATTTTAGGCTCCCAGAGATTTAAATAATAATACATACATTGATGTCTAATTTAATTTTCTTTCTAAATATCAAAATAAGGCTAGATATTTGTAGAAAATTAGTTGAATATGATATTCCGGAGGGAGATAGGGTGATGAGTGCGTCTTATTTTCAAAAGTTTACAATGATTTTTGTATTGTTCTCTTGCTTGTGCACTGCAAGACCACCACTTAAACTTTATGAACGGTTTGGGAACATGTTAAACTTCCCGAAACTTATATGGTGACACTCAAATCCACAGGCTGTAATGAATCACTAAAATCATTCAAATAATCTAACTTACATAGCCTCTTCTTTATTTCTAAATATCAAAAAAGTTCAGATGTTAGTTAAAAACCTGCTCTTGAAATATTTGAGTGTATTTTAAAGTCTTGAAATTTGTATTGGTCAACAGGCCTTAAGTTGATCCCTAACATCAATATCATAATCTAATCTAATAACATACAGTATGTGTTTTATTACTTGATATATAAACAGGTTTAAACCTTGCAGGGTTTCAGGGCTTTTATGTCAAAATTGCACGAATTACACTTTAAATTGCTTGTAATCTCCAGATTTGTCATCCAGTGATTATAAACAGTTTGGAGATCTCAAGAAACTTTTCCAGAGAAAGAGATTTAGCTCCGATGAAAAAGTCATCGCTGAAATTGAAGCATAGTTCTACAAGAGAAGTAACAAAATGTTACCGAAGCGCTGGAGGGATTGTATTAGTCTTGAAGGAGACTACGTTGATGAAACAAGTCGATTAATAAAGCAACAAAATTGTTGATACTACGAACTTGTCAACCATGTATATGCTATGAATATTAAATATATCATTTTATTATTATATTATGTTTTTATTTTTATTATTTTAGTGGACTTTACTTTTAAATAAATTCTGTAACAAGTCACCTGCTGCCTGCCGTAGAGCTAAAATGTTCTTTTAAAGAAAACTCACTAAAATAACAAATCGTAACTATTGTTGACATAAGAAAATAAAAAATAATATAAAAAATTAAATAAAAAATCTAAATTTTAGAACTTAAAATAAAAAGAAATAAAAATTTTATTAAGTTTTATTTTTGTAAAAAACAAAATAAAAAGCAGGATTCTTTGCTAAAAGTAAAAGGCGGAACTGAAATTAAGGAGCAAGTGTCAAGTAAACGTATGCTGCACTTCAGCAAACAACAACAAGAACAACATCCGACTTACACTACAACAACAATCTGGTTGCACAACAGCAACAATCAAGTTGCACAACAATAGCTAGCTAGTTGTACAACAACAAACGCAACATTAATGAGTACAACACAGAAAAAAAAATGTGAAACAAGTGGCAACACTAAAGCTACAAAAACTAACAATGAGAAAACATACAAGAAAAGAACCGAAACAAACAGGACCTCACCGCTTACAAAACAAGGAAACTACAAGTACGAAATGTGTATGCAATCCTGTCGTTGCTACTGTGATATCACTGGTCGTAAGGATAATGATAAACATAATACGTAATGATGTTTATTATGACAATGTTGCCAGTTTGTATGCGAAAATTGTGTCTGCAGCTTGGAAGACAAAACAAGCGCCCATGGAACGTAGTAGTACCCAGAATAATAGGTAAAAGAATCTATTGAAGTAAGTGAGCGCAGAGTGGACAAGTAACAAATAAAGCATAAGTTCAGCATGTAACACAATAAACTAAAACTAAATAAGATTAAGTAAAGAAAAGCAATGTGAGCGAGTAATGAAATAAAGTATAAAATAGCAGGAATACGTATAATTCACAAAAAAAAGTACTAAAGTACGAAAGTACGAAGCTACGAATTCTTAAGACTTTTATGCGCCACACGTACTTAGCCATAACAATTGTTCTTAATATTGTTATGACGTTGCTATTTGCCACAGCTTTTACTGCAGGCACCTCAGTTTATACGAAAACAAAAAAAATTATTAAAATAGTTTTGCACTCCATTGCAGTTCCAGTTCCAGTTGCAGTTGCAGTTGCAATGAAAACAATAAGTTATGAATGAATGAAATTAGATTCTGCATTTACTGTCTGCTGCACGTATCTCGTATCTGTAGACACACATAACCGCGCATATATGAGCACAAAATATTTGTAAGTAATTCCATTTCAATTGTTATTTGTGGCATGATCACTGAGCTCAGCACTAAGCTCTAAACGCTAAGCAACTTAGCCTGTTAACAAAAAGCTGCACTCCATTTAGAAATGCAGCTCACATACTTTAATAGCAACTCATAAAGTTTTTCCCAACCATTTTTCCCGCATTCCCGCAATTGCACTAAGTACTCCGCTAAACATCCGCCACACTCTCACACCGCCCTTAGCTCAAAGTTGATTTTTATTTTGTTGTAATGTTTTTATATTATTTAAACAATTTTGGCATCTTAGTTTCGTAAGGTATTTGTTGCTCGGAACAACATCACTGCCAGAAAACATGTTTTCCTCTTTAATGGAAACCACAGCAATTGAAATAGTTTCATTTTGGGTCATCCCTGCTGCATTTACGACGCTGGCGGTCTTCTCTCGCAGCACCAAAAAAGTACGTAGAAGAGGCATTATTAAAGAACCAGCTGAAACCGTGAATGCTGTGTATGGTATATATATCGCATGAACTATACACATTTAGCTCAGTTTAGTTGCTCACTTTTAACAGAAATTTATTATTTGCTAAAGTTTACAGTTTAGGCACGTGCTGAAAATTTTCAAAAAACAAAAATACGAACGAAAAAAGTCCTTTTCATATAAAATCACATAGAAAGTTTGCACTGATTTCACTCGTACTCGTCCTCGTCCTCGTCCTCGGATTCGGATTCGTTTCCCTCTTGATAAGTCCTGACTACTGACTACTTTTCAGTTTTTCACAGTTTCTACTATTTTTATAAATGAAACTTAATGTAATAAATGCTGCTGCGTGCACAGACTTACTTTAATTAAGTGTTGACAAATATATAATTGCTTTTCGTAAAGTTTCAGCAAATTAAATATAAAGTTACTAAGTACATACAAACTAAGCACGAAGAAGCTCTAAGAGTACATAGCGCTGCAACTTTTCCTAAATAAAATGAAAAATAAAAATTACAAATATTACAACAATTACGAAAATTAAAATGAAGTTTTACTGATATTAGTAGTTTAAGTGAGTCTTAAAATAATATAATTTGTTTAAATTTATTGGAATAGTAACACGCTAGGGACTTAGTTAAAAAGGATCTTTGGCACTTGCTAAACCAACATTTGTGAATCATTCTAGACTTCATTATTTGCTTGAAATGTATCTCAATTCTACGAGATCTATACAAAATATATTATTAATTTGAAATAGACCCAAAATGTTTGATATGGATCATTGGATCTTCATTATTAGCTTGTAGTGG
>NC_051847.1:219731090-219747684 GCF_002237135.1 Teleopsis dalmanni
TTGTCGAAGCATGTGTTGAGACACACAAAATACAACGTACGAATTAAAAGTTATAAAATGTTTCTTATAGACACTCAAATCTCCAATAGTTTTATGTCTGAAGGAGGTTTGTTACCTCTACTCTGCTTGCGTAAATTAAGATAGATTTACTCAACCAGAGTCTATGGAGAGTCTAGCACTAATATCGACCTCTGGGGAACAGTTTTTCTTCGCTGTCCATATATACGTAATCTAAGAGCACACTATCTATCCATGGATTGAAGGCTCCATATAATACCAAATTCTGGTACTTACAAATACACCCACTCTACAACTAAGTTTAACATTGAAATATTAAATAAAAAAACCGAATTTATAAAACCGAAATATAGTTAAAGCTTCACTACACTGGAAAAATTAAATGCTACTAAGTAATACGTTTCGATTCTAAAATCTGTTTTTCGTCTATTGTTCAATTGTCAAAAAATTAATTATCAATTATAAATGCAATTTGAGTCCGGTTACCTAGCTTTCCAAATAAAATATAACTGATGTGGGTCCCTTTGTCATAAGCGAAAATATATTCACCCATGCTGCTAGCCAAAATGTTGCCAAGAAAACTAAGAGTGAAAAACTTGAAAACATTCTAGAAATATAACGTACTTTAACACAATATAGAAAAAGGTTTTTCCAGAAAGTATTGATTAATCAAACATTGATCTGGGAAATTTTCATAATATCTGAATGAATCAAAAGTAATGAATCAGTAACAACAGATACGGCAAGGCACCATGGTCCAACAATGGATGCAGTGTGACTCACTCTTTTTCTTAATTGAGTGAGGTCTGGAATCTTGAACCTAAAGATATTATAAGGTTTCTTAATAGCCTTAAATTGTTATTGTTAGTTTAAGAGTGTTTCTATTGCGGTGGACTATAGGTTTTTTATAAAATTGCTTATCATGCATTAAAAAATATGTCTCAATAACATTAAAACTAATATTTTTCAACCTCTGTATATTTCAACTATTTCTAGATGCATATTCCCCTTCAAGTTAGTTTAAATAAAATGTATATATTTATTATTATATTATCCAATGTGAACTAAAGCTTTCTTAATTATTATTTCTCATTTTATAATGAACCATTAGGTTAAGAAATACTTTTCTGGATGTGAGAATTTAAATCCGAGAGCCAATTGAAACCGTATTGTGGTTGGTAAGTTAACCTCAACAAACAAGTAAAATTAATATTAGAATAATTAGATTTCCATAAATCACTATAGATCAATAATAAATTACACTGCAGATTTTGTTAAATATTGACGCATGAGTCCAATGACAGAACTGTCGGCCTTAAATCCAAATGAATTTATTATCAACCTAAAATTATTCAAACTGAAGTTATACACACTTTTCTTCTCAGTGTGTTTGGAATGTGAATAAGCTAGACTATTCAATTTTTGGTAACTTAACAATTTAGTTTAAGAAAAAACTTTTATTAAATTGAAATTATTGTTAAGATGATTTTGACTCCTAGAAAAACGAAATAAAGTAGGCTGTCTTTCACTTCACAAGGAAATTTTATTAAAATAATGTGAGATGGGACTAAGTAGCCACCCAGCGAAAAACGATGAATCAGTAACTATACAGTCCGTTGAGGATGGTTGCGTTTGTTTGTGTGGAATATTTTAAGAAAAAAAAACTACTTTGTCAATGATGACTTTGTTGCTGGTTTTTAGGTATTAAACTAATTTAAAATATTTAATTTACTAAATATAAAATCAATACTTTTTATGGTACTTTATGTAATATAAAAAGTATGTTTTCATATTTTTGTAGAAAGAAAATCAAAAACTCATATTGCAAGGAAGTTAATTATTCTTTAAATAATTATTGTTTTTAATTTTCTAAGCTAGATCTAAACGTATATGGCCAATTCCTTACTTAACAATACATAGACTTGCAAAGAATCTATATTATAATTTCATTAAATATTCTAAAATCCAATACTTCTTCAGTAAGTCAGGTATTAGCAAAGCGTTTCCTTTTCCATTTCCTGTTGTTACTAGGCATTTGGCAATCTCATAAAGGATTAAAGATTAGTTTTTCCATTGCAATTTTTCAGTTTGTTTATCTTCTTATTATTTATTATCAGTAAAAAGTAAAGTTTGTAAAAAAAAGTTTAAACTTCCTTAAAAGATTATTCTTACTTTTTGAGTCTTTTTTGTGAAAGTAAACAAATTTTTTTTTAAAAATTTCTACTGACTTCATTCTTTAAATCTTTTTCGATAACCAAATTTCTATGAAATGTATTTATGTATTGCATTAGCTATCAGTCAGGGTCTCTCATGATTGCACTTCATTAATAATTTCATGAAAACTTAAAAATTCAATTTAAATTAATTAAATTTTGTGTATGTGGAAAAACTTTATAATCATTTATTTTAAAACTAATTAACTTGTATAACCAATTATATAATATATAACTTTTATCTTCATTAAAAGTGAGATTAATCACAACTTATGTACTATATACACTCTTGTTCAAAAATTTTTAGCAAATACCCCTAGATGGTGCTTTTAAGTACTGCCACCTAGCGACAATTTCATAGGAAGGTTGACACATCCGTCATAAAGTTTTCCTCTAATCAAAAGTACAACTGCTTCCGTGTAAGTTTTTGTTTTTTAACTATTTTAAAAATGATTCAATTTTACAACAACGAGTTTGCATGAAATTTTGTGTTAAAAATGAGTTCAAAGGTATGAAAACCTTAGAGAGTTAACAGAACTATTTCCACAACGATATAAATAACGTTTATATGCGACACGTTCACTTCAAAAATGATCGTGAATCCATTAACGATGACGATAGCAGTGGAACGTTATAGAGATCGTTGACCGAAAATTGCAAACTGATATTCAGAAAAATAGCATAGGAACTAAACATTGTTTATAGATCTATTTTTTAGATCTATATCAATAAGATTTATAACATCTATAAGCTTTCTAAATCGCATTTCAATTAAAGATTTGGGTATTAGATATTGCAACAAAGCTTGTATCGAAAGATCTGAGTTACTTGCAAAAAAAATGACAGCGTTGACAACTTAAAAATTAAGGTTTAAGTGACTGAATCTGACTCAGATTTCAACGTTTTGAACAAAATGGTATTTCGATAACTCTGCAAACGAGTACGACATAGAAAATCGAATAAAGGGAAACTCCACGAAGTGTGTAAAGATGGTTCCCCCTCTTCTCTCTGACTAAGAAAAAGAAAAAGTTTTTTTAGAATAATTTTCTTCAGTATAAAATGATGTCAAAATAGATAATAGACGCCAAAATAGATGATTTTATTATCTAAACAGATTTATATGTATTTCTTCGACTCAACTCTTTGGAATTGTTTTTACCAATATTGCGCTATCCCGTCATTTTGGGCAAGAGACATAAAAAGAATACACTATGGTCTTGTCATTAAAAAGCAATATTTAAAGCAATAAAAAAAATATATATATATTTAATAAAAAGTAAATATATATTTAATAAAAAGCAATATATAAAATGTCGTTCACCTTTTATTAAGGAAGTACGTATACACTCCCTAAACTGTTTAATTTAACTATTTAATAGCACATTTTTTTTTCAGAGAAATTAAAATTATTTACCACCTGCTCATGAATTACAATAATACTACTTAAATAAGTATATTTTATATATCAACCAAAGAATTATTTTAATATTTACCACCAACAAACAATGGGGAGCATTTTTATTATGCCTCTTTCAAGCATCAGATCGGTGAGCTCAAGTAATTGCTTATAAAAATCCAATGACAAAGATGACTATCCACATCAAAACTTATTCATTTCTGAATACAGCATATAAAGTTAATATAACATTTAATAAATCAATGGTAAAATCAAGTAGATGGTGCAGGAGTACTTTTCTCCTACACTATGTTTTCTATTGGCCGTGACTGGCACAAGCTACTTTAGCAGTACTCAACTCCCTGATGATTGTACAATTGATTTATAAAACTAATAACTAGTAAGTATCGTAAATTTAATTTATAAATAAAACTTTGATTTTTCAATACATCTACCTATTTTTATATTTATAGTAGAATTGTTTTTAATTATTTTATAGTACTTGAAACATACTGTATACGTACATAGTATTTCCTTATACATATTACACATATGTATCTAAGCACTTGGGTAGCTGTATTGCATGATAGTAGTAAATGTATGTATATAAATATGTACCTATATTAGAAACGAATTATTTAAATATATACATACTGTACACGTACATAGTGTATCCACACACATATTAAACATATGTATCGAAGCACTTGGGTAGCTGTATTGCATGATAGTAGTAAATGTAAATATGTATATTAGAAACGAATTAATTAAATATATACATACATACAAAATAATTCCATTACAATTCTTTTAAGCGTAAAATAATAAAAAATAAAATTCTATAAATTATTTTTCCACTCTTGTGGAAGGTAACTCTTTGAAGAAAGTAAATATATTTCACTTCTCGCTGATTCTCAATATTTGGGTCAAACTTACTGGACGTCATTAATTTGAACTACAAAAATAAATTGAATCATTGTTTTTTCGCTACAAATTTCTGTTTTTATATTTTTAATAAAAATTGCAACATTTATTTTAACTGCTCGGAAACTGAACTGAGTCAGAGGAATCCATGTGCAATGATTCCTCGTAACTGCTTCGTCTATAAACAATTTTCCTCCATTTCCTTTACTAATATTAAGTGCCCTCGTTATTCTTGCAATTGTGAAACAAAAGTTAAAAATAAAATTAAAGTTAAAAGAATCATACCAATTTCATGTTAAATCGCTGGATTTCTAAGCTTTAAAAAATAAACTCAATAATAAACTTCAAATTGTTGAGAATTACCCAATTTTGTTTATTTTTCAGATATATTTCAACGCATGGAAAATCAAATTGATTTTTTATTGTGCTTTTGATATCGTTTAAATGAATTTTTATGTTAAATTCACGCTGCCTTTGACCCTGCAATTTACGGAGCTCCACTCGGATTCCGTGTTCCATGTGTACTCGTACGCATTATGGGGAACGCCCTGGGGAGACATCATTAGGCGTTGCCCCTTTCTGCCATTGTGCAACATTCAAATAAAATGTCAAAAGTTTTCGGTTTATTTCCCAAAAATTATGTGCATGAAAATCATGTCTGGTCTGGGAGTGAATATATGGATATCAATATTTATTTAGTTTCCCTACTGCTCTATTTAATAAAAATATTTGCATAAAAACTTCTGTGTATTTATGTGTGTTCACATCGAAATATTTTACAAATTTATTCTGAACTGAAATAATTGCGGACTTGTGCTACTTTGTGCCACATGTGTCAGGATACATCAGAAAATTGCTGCCAACGATACTGAACCAGTTTGATTAATGAACCCAAATGGCGTGGAAGTTGCATGTTACTCGTAACTCTTAACTAGAAATATTATAACTACTCGTATCTCATACTCGTATAACTAGTATCTAGTATCTAGTACATATGAGTATTTATTTTTCTACTAATATGAAAATATTTTGTTGTTGTAATTAAAAATATTTTATTCCCAAAAGCAGCACGATTATTCGCGTGGTTTTGTTTTATAATTAAAATGAAAATTTTTTAAATAAATAATAAAAATATATTTGGATTATATACTAGTTTTAGTCAGTTTAGATATTTATTTCTTTTTGTTTTTGTGTGCAAAATATTTTAACACTTCAATACAAAAATATTTGATTGAATAATTATTTTGTATATTTTTATACTTTGAAAAGTGTAAAAAAATATTTTGACTTATTAAAAAATTAAATTTTCAATACATTATCGAAACATCTTTCATTAGTAGCCATCAACAGATCGAATTATTATGCCGAATAGATCAAAGAATTACTTCAATGATTTCAAATTAAACGAAGATGCCTAGAATTAATCTCAAGAAGGATGCATGTATATAGATAGCTAAGGTTATATACTATTTTTTGATACTTTAAAAATATTACTGATTGATAAATATACTTAGATGTTAATTTTAGGTTAACTTAAGAGACAGTCTTTTTTACCAACTAACTTAAACCCTACGGGTCACTAATGATAGCACTGCTAAGGTTATAGCTTAGGTTATATACTTATTTTGATACATTAAAAACATTTCTGATTAATAAATATACTTAGATGTGTTAAGTTAAATTATTACTTATTATATTTTATATTTAAAATAATTTTACAAAACTCTGACTGTTATAATTTTCTCTTATATCTTTTACATGTAGAAATTTCAAGTTCCATGTTTACAATGTGTTCTTATTACTCAATAATAAAAGACGCTATGCATCCTGCCATTTCGCAAAGTCAACCTCGCATGGTTGCATTTTCGTATATATATTTTCGTGTTCTTTACAGATGGTAATGTACTCAGACTTAGGTACTGCATATCCACTTATAACGGAATTAGATAATATCTCTTCAAAGAATATAATTGCATTCTTAATTGCTACTCGTCTATGGAACTAAAGTGGGTATGTTACAATAATCCTCGAAGGATGCAGTGACGTGGTGACAAGTTTCCAACCCGTTTTAAAATCTAATCCAATCTAAATCTAGATGGTGATATAAGGTTCACTTAGGGGACGGTCTTTTTTACCAACTCACTTAAATCCTACGGGTTCCTTGTGATACCATTCACAATTTAGCAGTAGTCATTAACTGTATTACTTTTTGTACCATTATAGTTTCCATAAAGAGCAAGATCTTTTCAAGCTTTTTCCGGGACACTCAGTGAAAAAGCTCAAGATATGTTTACCTAAATAGTTCGCAAAGAAAATGTTTTACATGTTATCTTTTTCCTTCTTATCTTCGCTACTGCTGTGATATTCATTGGAGGGAGCTCCCAAGATAATTTTTATATAGAATGTAATTCATTACTAAAGAAGGAGTAAAACTATTTACTTTTTAGTTTGTTTCTTTATTTAGTAAATTTAAATTTTACTAATTAGTCCTTTAAAAGTAAGTCAATATTCATGTTTGTATAAAATTTATTTCAGTAAGTTTTGCTATAAATTTCTTAAACGTGGGGTTCTTGATTGATTGTATAAAAAAAATCAAACCATTTCATTGAAATGAATGGTCTTTTATTTAATTTTTTTATATAAATTCTACAATATTTTTTTATTCGTAAGAAAAATTTATGTATTTTACTTTGGTAGAATATTTTTATTTAAAATTGCTTTTTAATAATGTCGATATGATATGTAAACATAAAGTAAGTATCTCAATATACTTCGAGCTGCTGCTGCGGGTACTGGTGCTATTGATGCCAATATGTCGACCTACTTCACATTTAAAATCTGCTCAAATTGTTCTTTAATTAATTCAATGATGTGTGGAAAGCACAATATTTCATATGGAATTTTTGTTATTTTTAATATATTTTTCTTTGGTTTATGTTGATTTTCTTTACATTTTGGCATAATTCCCATGTTGTAAAAATTGTAAAAATTGTAAAACTCACAAAAAAAAAAAACAAAAAAAATAACGATATAATTTTATGTAGATTTTCGCCTTCTTCAACACTCAGTTTTCACGCTTGAAATGCTAAAGAAATTCAATTTTATTTCTTTTTTCTGGTTGACGTGCACCAAAAAGTTGAGAAGTGCAATGAGTCAAAAGTACAAAGTGAAAAACTTGGACGAGAAGAACATTTTAAATGCGTTCAGAGTGCAATTTTATGAAAACAAAAAATAAATATTGCAATTTGCAATTCGAAATTTGCAATTTGCAATTTACAATTCTGGCAAAGTTGTTCGTGTCAAAGTTGTAACTTGGATGCCACATCAAAGTTATTGCATTATTTAAGGTGCCGGCAGACAAGTCCAATCATAAACAATTTGCCAAATCAGTGCGAAAAAACTACACGAAAAATAATTCAATAAAATGAAATGTTAGAAAAACTTTCACAATTGGCACAGAAAGCGAACTTACTACACCACCCCCACATCTGTGTCCCACGTCTATGTCTTGGCTGCCGCTGTCTGCCCATCACTTCAGCACACATTGCACATTCGGATGTTTTCCATATTTTCTTAATCCAAGTTGTGGGTAATTATCCTTCATATTCGATTTGGCTATTCAAACAGAATTGATACATCGAACGTTTATGCAAATTAAATGACAACTTGTTAAACAAGTAATCATAAAATTAATTTAATTATTTTATTATTGGCCGATTCTCGTAATTGCTTTGATGTGGAAATCGAAATCAAATTGTTTAGACAATTTTCGCCATAAATTGATTTTATTATTTTAATTAATTTCTAATATCAAGTTGAGATCAATTAACTTGAATTTATAACTTAATTAAACAGAAGATTTTTGCTATCAATATAATAGTTTTATGCATGAGATAAGATACTCATAACTTCTATTATTATCATTATTATTTATTTAAATATAATGTACATTTAATTATGCTTAATTTCTTACTTCAAGGTACATATCTTAAATAAGTTCATAAAGTAATATGCAGAATTTACTACCCATTATTGCAAATGGCATGCAATGACGTGGGTTAGCTACAGCCGCGAAGCCGATACGGTTGGCCTAACCCATGCAATTCCTACTCTCACGTCCCCTTTGTACAACCTGGATAACATGAGCAACCTATGAGCGAAAAAAGGTAACCCATCCTTTTGGAGCTCTATGTCACCGCAAACGAGAGAGGCAGCCTTCGATTTAAAGGTCCGCCGAAGTTTGGCTGCTTACCAACACCTCGCTGCACTGGGTGTCTGACTTGTATAAGCGACTTGCTATATAACTGCATTCACCGGAAGTCCTTAGGCCCAACACCCATCTATTCACAAAACCTTTGATAATCAAACATAAAAAAATATAACAATGATAATATTACGCCAAGGGTTAATCATAATAGGATAAGGATTTTAGAGGTGTGAGAATCATGATGAATGAAACCAACATTCATTAACGAAATGAGGGTAAGATAGAAAGAGAGATAGATAGAGAGAGAGGGAGATTGCAAAACTCTTACTCTCAAAATAATAGAAATGCTAAGCTATACTCATTGTATTAGGATAGAAAAGTTCCGAAGCAAACTTCTATATTATAAACATTATTAACACAATTAGAATAAATCCTGCTGCTTACTCTAACTCTCGTCTCTTAACTGTCTTAGCATATCCTACTATTAGTGCAGTAGGAAAGCATTAAAGTGCTTTGTATAAACTCCACACTCGTGTATGTTATGCTTTATTCACATAACGTAAGGTAAATACGTGTTACTGCTAAATATTAACTTATTTATATTATTGTCTATATATTTTTCCAGTTTTAATGTGTAATATTTTAAGAATAAGACTTTGAATAAAAAATAATATATACAAAATTGAACAAAAAACTACTTAAAAATGTTAGATTTGTTTATTGTATTTTATTGCATTGCTTCTAATATTAAAAAAAATCTTTATTGAAATTTTAATAAACTCTTTTTCCAATCAAAATCATATTTTTCTTTTGATTCACATACATAAAAAACCAGAGTAATCCTTTAAATTCATTAGAATCAAAAAAACGCATTATAAATAAATTAAATAAATGGCAAACATATTAGCATTTAAATGTACACTAAGCAGAAAAAGAGGATTACCTATAAATGTGAAATCCTTGTTCATGGCCTATTGGCCCACAAAAAAAAAAAAAAAGAAACAGAAAAACACATATTCATGTAATCGAATCCCTTCAACTTAACCACTAATCTAAATTGACATATTTGAACCCGAACACACACAGGAATACGTATATTACACGCTTTGAGAAATCAACAAGAGTAGAGAAAGAACTCCAAGAAATACAAAGCAGGATAACGAAAACAAAAATATATATATATATATTTATATATAAAATAAAATAAAAATAATAAAAATAAAAAAACAAGAAATGAAGGGCGCAAAAAGCACAAAATAATAAATCAACTTTTCTACAAATCTAAATCGGATCCAGAACTGAACTGAACTAAACTGTACTGAACTGAAGTGAAGTGAAGTGAAGTGAACATAAGAAAATGTACATTTCATTTAGAATTCTATGGCTGCTACAATTTAAAATATTTTGCAATTTCACTTCATTCATTTGGCAGACATATGTCCTTTATTTCATATCGCAACAATATAAATTCACATATTGGCTTAAAAAACTTAATAAACGTGAAAAGCAAACGGTGCATGTGGCAACGTATGTACGTCTATTCAAGAGTATTGTGTAACCCTTTGAAATGATAAATAGAAAGAAGGAGGAGAAAAAATTTACAAAATATGTACACAAATAGTAACTGGAATTTACAATAGAAGGCACAGATACGCAGCTACGAGCTACGAGCTACATAAGCTAAGTACGTTTATTGACAGCACAAGGATATGCAATTCCTAACGATATGGGTAGGTGCCGATCCAGCCAACAAAACTTATTGATTTGCAACATTTGTCAGTGACATGTCGAACTTTGCCAATAACAAAAGGAATTATTTTAGCCAGCGAATGAAGTATCTCGAATCGCAAGTAGCAAAGTAGCGCAGTAGCGAAGTGGCGGCATAGCAAAGTAGCAAACCAAATCTTTGCGCTCACGTAAGTTTCTTCAGTTGCTTTTATATCAATTTAAGATACTTTCAGTTTTTATGTCGATAAAAACTAATCCTGTGAGTTGAAAGAAAAGTACTTTTTAAACGTACAAAAGAAGACTTAAGACTGAACAATATTTTTCAACTCATCAAACAAAATCATTTGTATGTATGCAAGTATACTTTCAGGCGCATATGTTACTCTCAAGGATAATGTGCTTTTGGTTGTCAATAATTTACCTGATAAGTAGCTCTACGTGGTGGTGATTTCTTTAGAATAACAACAACTTGTCATATAATGAATTAAAATTGATAAAATCCATACAATATCTTTCAAGTCCGCAATTTTTTTGTTTTTAAAAAACTGTTTCTTAATTTTGTAAAATGTAAATAGGACATAAAGTCCTATGACAAAAAATTAATTTGGAATGGAAAAAGTGGTAATAATTAGAAAATTTTAAATTAAAAAATTAATTTCAAATCAAGTAAAACTAATTGACTGACTATACAGCTGTTTCAGATGTTGTTAAATGTCTATAATTAATAGTTTTTGGAACTATTCATTACTGTCATACATAATAGTGGTTTAATTTGAAGAATTCGATACTTAGACTTTTTAATTAAAAACTTATATATAGACAATTACACAAATAAATATTTCCAAAGACGACTAAAAATGGCAATTCCGGTGTAGCTAGGCAATAAATAAAAAAGATAAAATCTTGATCAGAAAGATTTACTTAAAATTAAGATTTATGTTTTAGTTTATAGTACCTATCATACAGTCATATGAGGAATGGTAACCATAAGACATGTTATACGAGGCATCAAATAACAACTCTTAATTTACTACCTTTACTATTATTTTGGTACACGAAAATACACATACTTACTATGTAGGTCCAAATTTTGACATTTATTACTGAGTACGACGGTTTTAATCAATGAGACGAGGGACAGAATTTGACCGTGACCAAATTTTAATCAAAATTTCTCTCTTTTTCTTATTCTCATATTTTTAATATAAAATGAAAGCAACAACAAATTTCTATTTGACGTGACCATGAATCTTTATATAATACGGCCCTAAATGATTATTTTACTTCTTTTAAATTTTTTACAAATAAATTACTCTTAGAAAACTGACAGACTTACCAACACCACGTTATCGAATCTTAGAATGGTTACAGGGGCCTCGTGGAGATATGCAGATCTGAGGTCAATTATTGCTTAGTCTGAGGAAGTGATAAACAATAATCCAGTCAAGGCGTAAAGAGGGGTTTTGAAGATACCTCGAGTTAATAAAGAGTAAATGTGCTTAAATACACTGACTCAAATAGCTTTAACATAAATAAATAAATAAATTCTGAAGAAATTTTTGAGATCATGTACTAGATATAACTGATTTAAATAAACAGCACTACAAAATTTTTCGGTGTCTGAAACTGCTAAGACTTTAAAATGCTTTTAAGCCAAAATTTTTCAGTAGAGCATTTACAAAAGACAGTTCTTTGCCATTGTGGTTCTTCAATATAAATTGAAGTGTCTGTGCTAACCTGATTTAAATCAATCAATTCAAGTTAATCAAAAACTCATCAAAGAAGAAATTAGGGGTCAAATTCTCACTTACTTGGATCGTAACTAAACATACGTCAGAGAAGTGCTTTTAAGTATTTTTAACGAATTTTCTACTTACTTAAGACACCTATGGGATTTAATTTTGTTTGACCATTATTTGTATATATTTTTAAGTTGTAAAGAAATGAATCGAATGAAAAACACTATCAACACTGAATATAAGAATTCGATATGAACGCAATCGTGTAATCTAGTAAATTTTAAAATTTCTGTAGAACACCAATATATAAATATTTCCGATTTAAAACCATGAAAGTCGAGAAATAACAAAAACTTCAAGATGAAAGTATGACGATATAGTTCACTTTATTTTTTTCCAAAACCAATCGAAAATATCGACATGGCAGATATTTTTGCTGTGAATGCAGTGCGGATGCTGTAAAGAGCAACGCTGATTGGAAGAGAAAATTGGTAAAATATATAAGTAAGCAAAAAACAGTTCTACCTATATAAACACATTTGCAGTGGGGGTCGGTATTAATTTTATTGCGTAAACTACAAAGTCATACATCATCTCACAAAGAACAAGTACTTGAACAGATTGCTTAATCTGAATTTGCAAGTTCATGTTGCTTAAATAAAGACTAAATTGTCCATTGTTTTCGAGTTCAACACGTTTGAGTCTGGTCAAAGAGCAATGTTTAAGGAAAGTGGTTAAAATATCAGAGCTGATAAAGCCAACAACATTTTCATTTAATTCCCAGAAAGCGGATAATTCATAGATGCAGTAGTAAATGAACAAAACCCAATTTAATGACTTAATCGCAGAGCCCAGTGCCTTTTAGACTTTGCTTTTCCAAATGTAATACGAAATAGTTACTCGATTAAGTAGTAGGTGGTTGACTTGTTTATAAGTGCATAAAACAATCTTCCGAGACTTGTTAATACGAAGGACTAAAACTAATACTAACAAGACCCTTTTGCAGACTTTTTGCTTACTCGAAGTCAATGCTTATGATATATTATTTAAAAACTAGAAATATTATACCTTAAGATATTTGATATATAGAAATACTATTTTTGCACATGAATATACCATATGCAATGTATGAATAATTAATATTAAAAATTATATAAAAATTTAATAAAATAAATAATAATATATTTGCGATAAAAATATATTACTTACAATAGAAATCCATTAAAAGCTATGTGCTCGGCGAATCGCCTTCTCCTACAGGTGATGCTATATTGCTATCTGATGATGAAAGTGGTCGACATATGCCTAATTTAGTTAATCCTAAAGGCATGCCCTTAAGTATTGCAACGGCTTCATCCAAATCTAGCCCATTTAAACTATGTTTCGCCAAACTAACCAAACGATCGCCGGGATATATTTCATAGTTGTTTCAGCAGAACCACCGCGTGTATAAGTTCGCGTATCACAAGATAACATCTATCCACTCGGGAATCTAATTGGAATTCTCTGATAGTCCAATATGGAGGAAACCAAACCTGGTTCAGTTATTCAATTTCAATGTGTTGGTAACATTTCAAGAACTCCTATAATGCGCTTTATACCCAGATACATTTCTCCAATGAATTGTAGATCGGTTCCTGAATCGGTCAACGTGCAGTGCTTCGATGATATAAAAGTGAACTTTCGTTGGCTGCATTTTGTCTAGAGTTTTGCAGACTTTGTGTGTGACTATAGGTAAAGCAGACTACGACAGATTTCGAAATGCTTCTGGAATTTTGTGAATGAAATGTATATTATAAAATAAGATAGTGCTTGTTGGGACCTGCAGACGCACAAACCAGTTTTACATGACGAGTTGGGCAGTTCTTTGAGTATCTTAACAACTTCGATGTGTTTCAGTCCTTGTAACTTGTATTCATTCACTTGTAATAGCTCATCACCGGGTTTAAGTATACCTTGTCGTCCCACTGGTCCGTCTTCAAGTATGGAACGTATATAGTGATGTGGACGCTTCTCAATGCCACACTCTACGTCCACGGTGCCCTCAAGGCTGATTCCTAGACCTGAAAGTTTATTTATTTCGGCTACAATAATTTCACTTTCGGGAAACTCACTTTTCCAAGCCACCTTAAGTGATTCAACACTGGGACTCAAGGTTGGGGTTTTCGGAGTAATTGCCGTCATCGTCTTCATCGCTGCCCCAGATGTTGGCATTGTAACGGATACAGTGGTAGTTACGTTTTCAATTTTTACCATCTTTGTTGTGCTATATTGCCTTATAAGTTGCTTATGCGGTACTTCGTGGTGATATTCATCAGTGTCATTACCACTGTCCAAGCCGTTACCATTAACATGCGTAGCATTGCCATTAGCAACAGGTGTTGTTGGTGTTTTTAATAATTTATTACTACCAACATTGCTGTGATCACTTCGATCCAACATACTCGACATATTGGACTCGACCGTATCCCGAGATGGCAGTTCACCATAATCCAAAATCGCCGTACCGCCATCAGTGGCAATGGAATCGGCATCAGATTTTGGTGGTAGCCATGACAGTGTAGCTATCGATGGTGATGCAGGTAGAGATACTTGCGATTGAGTATCGCCCTTCAATTCAGTTAAGGCAACTTGTAGATGTTCAAACTTACGGCCGCGTAAGAAACGTTCTAACGTTAAATGTACTTCGATATCGGTATTGCGAAGGATTTCAACCGCTTGATGATTTGTAACACCAGCTAATGTTTTACCATCAACAGCAACTATACGATCATTAATTTGTATCTGCCCACTCATTTCGGCGGCACTACCTTCAATTATGCTCTTCACAAATATGCCAGAGAGATCTTCTTCCTCGCATACATAACCCGCCACAGTAATGCCAAGTCCATAAACATTTTTACATAACTTTACTTCATACGTTTCTGTTTCTGGTGAATCCATGTAATTGGAAGATGTTGATGAACAACGATCAAGTTCATTTGCTGCATTAGGGTTGCCAGCAATATTGCCAGCTATCACAGTCTCAATGTGGTCCATGGTTAGGGATAATGATGTCATTGTATGCATTGCAGGTGTGCCGGCACTTTTCGATGATGAAAGATATGGCAGAGCTGATGGCGGTGGTGAAACAATCGAAAACGGTACAATGTCCAAGTCTCTGGGGCACATACGCGCTGCAGTCGACGACAGCTCTGTCGGTATCGGTGGCAGTGGCAAATCAGCTAGCTCAGTGTCCGGCGTTGGTAAGAAACCAACGCTAGTAGCACTTGTTGCAAAACTGGGATTTTGAAATAGATGACGCGACAGTTCTTCCGGGTCGGAGAGGAGCTTAGTTGGAATAATTGGCGCATGACTAGCCAACGTTTGATAATCGGTGGCGGTCGGTTCCACCGGTCTTGCCACAATCAATCGAACATGAGCTCCAGTCTGACGAAGAACCGTTGCTACTTGTTCGGAACTGAAGCCACGCAAATTAACTTCGCCAATTTGCAATAGATGATCGCCACACTGTAAACGCCCATCACGTTCGGAGACGCCGCCCGGTGTTAAGGCCTTAATGACAACGCCAGTGCTGCGACCACCAACCAATATAAAACCCAAACCATTGCCATCATTTACCAAATCGATTACCTCCACCTGAGACCATTCAGTGCTTAAAACCATTTTGACGACGTTAGGAATGTGTGACGTCGTTTCAAGGCAGCACCAACAGCAGCAGCAACATTAGTAACAGCAGCGTCAGCAACAGCAGCAGTAGCAGCAACAATAGCAGCAATTTTTGTTGTTGTTGTTGATGTTGATGTTGGTGTTGTTGTTGTTGTTTTTATTGTTGTTGTTGTTGTCGTTGTCGTTGTTGTAAAGCGTTGGTGTTGGTGTAAAACAACTTCTAACATGACGTGATTTTCGTTTAACAACGCACACACTGCAATAAGTTTAATGATGATGATGATTACGATGAAGATGACGATGACGATGACGATGACAGTACAGATTGCAAACGTTGCCAGTACCAAAACCAACAAATGTTGCAGGGAAGCGTGCGGTAACAAAATTTTATTTGCTAACAATTTTTTGTTTTAAAGTTCAAAACATGCAATATTGTACTATGTTCCCTTTTTTACTTGGTCTTACTCTTGCGATAACGAGTACGAACAAACACGCACGGATTGCAAGCGAGTTTAATGATTTCAGCGAGTTTAAACCTATGTAACGCGTAATTGTAGCTACGTTATTTCGCAGTAGTTCTTATGTGTTTATTTTTTATATTATTATTATTTTTATTTTTTTATTTTTTTTTTTGTTTTGAATTTACTGTAAAAATTATTTGCTATGTTTACTCTTCTGTTGTTGTTGTTGTTGTTGATGT
>NC_051847.1:219747784-219810813 GCF_002237135.1 Teleopsis dalmanni
TTTTTTCGACATAAACAGTTAAGTTTTATGTTTTAAAGAAAATTACTTAAAATACTTAATTTATAAAAGAGTACAGCATGAAACCTATCAAAAACAGCGTAAAACATCTCCATTTCGAGGTGCAAATGATCTACTGGAGTGGATGTTGGAATCACATCCGTTAGTGTTAAGTTCCAGAAAAAAAATACAAGATAAGATGACAGTGAATATTTGTTTTATGAGAAAGAACATTTAGCTAG
The DNA here is from genome assembly GCF_002237135.1 of Teleopsis dalmanni. Classification (NCBI taxonomy): domain Eukaryota; kingdom Metazoa; phylum Arthropoda; class Insecta; order Diptera; family Diopsidae; genus Teleopsis; species Teleopsis dalmanni. The sequence goes on from NC_051847.1 coordinate 219,748,024, forward strand.
TACTCAATATGATTTATGCCTCGAGTTCAGAGTTTACGTGCCAATTCAATGTATCTACAAGTATATATTTATATACATATATATATATATGAAATGAAATTGCAAGAAATTGACGTAATTATTATTATTATTAAGTAATAGGCTATTAAAGCCTAAAGGCCCAACTAGGACAATTTTAAACTATTTATAAATCTTGTTATTGCTGTGGGCTTAATTTTATCTATTTGATTTGGGACTAAGATCTGGCTTCCAAGGTAGTCGAGTCTATATCTTGCCGTTGACGTAATAAACAAAAATTTTGACGTAATAAACAAAGTTAAAGAAATATCAGAACAACGTGTAGTTCATTTAGAAAGTTTAAGAAAAAGACCAGACTTATTGAAAATAAAACAAGAGAACGATGGCTTGTTTATTATAATCAGTTATATTAACCAATTAGCCAATATTCTTTTTGAATGGAATCGTCTTCTTCATTGAATGACTACGTAAACTAATATCAATTTACACGGATTTGACAATAGTATGTTGAAATTGAAGCTTCTATCATAATAAATGAAATGTATTGCCATAAATTCACAAAATGAATTGTGATAAATATAAAACAATTATTGTTGCAACTTTAACATATTCAATGTGATTGTACACACATGGATATGTGGGGATTCAATTAAATAAGCAAACTGAAGAAACCGCCCGAAAAGAAACCTACTATATTCCTTCGCAAAGAAAAATAAGTCCCTACTATATTCCTTTGCCAAGGAATCACAAAACACAAAAGAAACTTTCTGGATGTTTAAAACAATCTAACTTACCAGTGACTAACTACAACAGCACAAGATTTAAATTCTGACTTGGTATCTCTCAGAACAGATTAAGAATGTTAACCGTTCACTGAAGGTTCAATGGTATCTTAACAGCATAAATGTTGCTTTAAACTTAATTTCCAAAATCTGAGTCGTCATAGAGTATAACAGGGTAATGTGATGCAATACATGACTACCTGGGATCATATTTAATATTAAGAAATGAATTAGCAGCGCTAAGTCTACTAATGTTCTTGAATTTTTGGGGCAACAAATGTAGTAATGTAATGTAATGTAATATAATATAATATAATATAATGATATAAAATATAATATAATGTAATATAATACGATATAAAGCAATATAATATAATGCAATATAACATAATATTATTGTATAAATATATAAAATAAAATGTAATATAAAATAATATAATTGTAAAAAATATAATTCAGTATAATAATATGATATGATATAATATAATAGTATAAAAAAAAGTAATATGATATCTAATATAATGTATAGTATAATATACTATACATATAATCATATAATATGATATAATATAATGTAAAAAAAATAATATAATTATATAGATAATAATAAAATATAATGTCATATAATATAATCTAATTGTATAAAATTTAATACAATATAATGTAATATTATACAATATAATAATATTATATGATATATAATATAATACTATATAGTTTAATATAAAATATCATAATATAAAATATTGGTGTAAAAAATAATACGATATAGTGCAATAATACAATGGTATGAAATAAATTATTATAAAATTTAATATAATTAAATATAATAGTATAAATTATAATATAATATAATATAATGCAGTGTAATAAAATAGGTATAATGGTATAAGTTTATTCTTTTTAAAAGAAAATTAACTTTTCCGTTTAATTTCGAATTTGAAATCGGATGGTGAGCTTTCGTTAGGGAAAAGCTTTCGAGTGTATTTTCGTAAAAATTTGGAATTTGCACTACAACCACAACTCACTTCAAGTGTAAATATTATTAATCAAATTAAGTCAACAGTAAAGTCCATTCGCTCCAGCGTTAAGGATTCGAACTGCGCAGACTCCTGGAGTGAGTGGCATGCCATAGTAAAAAGCAACAGAGCAAGTTGACTTGTGCCTGCTTGAATCGCATGCTGCCGCTACGGAACGTGCTACAAATGCCAGCCACTGGACTGAGTGAATGACTGACTGCCTCTGAGATACTTTACAACCGAAGTAAACTCCAATCGGCCAAGTCGCTTCGTTGCGTGCGGGTGTTGCGAAAAGTTCCAGCGCGTTAATTGAATAAAAACACAATTCAGAAAAAAAATTAAAATAAATTAAAAAAGTGAATAAAAGTGAAAAATATTGTTAAATAAAACAAAATAGAGTGTATAAATTTTTAAAAGAAATTGTGTGGAAATTAACAACCGAAATGAAGACAGTATGAAATCTGTAAAAAATCATAAAAAATCTCAGATCTACACGTGCAGTTAAAATACAAAAATTTAGAATTTCAGATGTGTTTATAGTTGAAATAATTTTTTTTTAATTTGTTTTCGTTATTGTTTTGGAAAATTCAACCTCCAAAATGCTTAATGACGAAAGTGCTTAAATTTATTTCATTTACTTAACCATAATTTATATGGTTTGGCTTTGTCGTGTTATTGTTAAATCAATACGCTGAAAGTTGCTTAGTAAAATGCTAATTAAGCGTTTGCACCTGACATAACATTGGGTCAATGGTAGATACAGGAAGCCATTGTGGGATGTGCTGGTAGCAGGAGAAAAATAAGTTTCGGTTGCCTTAAGCCAGCACACATCAAGTAATAAAAAATTGAAAATGACAACAATAACACCCCATAAAAGTCACAATGTTTGAATAAAAGCTGAGCAAGATACGAAACAAACATACATACTTATATATATCATTTCACATAAATTCAAACAAACAAACATACAAATATCTCAACACATAAACAAACAGATTATCAGACAAACCAACAGACACACGGAAAGACTGGAAGACAGACGGACAGTTGAACACATGCATTGGTTTGGCTTGGCTTGGACAGACGAAATTTGTGCCAAAATTTTACAAAATAAAAGTGAAATGCCTGAGTAATTTGGCTAAAAGCAAACATTGAGCAAAAGTGGAACTAAACGCTGACAAATGCAGCGAAAGATACAAAAAAGATACAAAAAAATTATGAAATAAAAATAAAAGTAAAATTCAAAATAAATATAAACACCCATTAAGCATCCAACAGATTTGCAATTTCAGCAGGCAATAGATCACGAAGGGCCGGGACTGATATGCAGCCTTTTAATAATGTGCCAAAAATTCATTCGCTTTTTGCGCAAATTAGTTTCAATTCCTTCATGATTGATATAGCCGCTGAGCTAACATTTAAGCAGATATCAGATTTTAACGATTCAGATTTTGTGTGGTTTTTATCGATTTTTATGTGGCTTTAATGTGGCTAATAAACTTTACAGCAAGGCGCACGACAGATGCTTAAAGTACGTGCAGCACGATTAAGATTTTTTTTTTGTTAGTTCCTTAACTGCCCCATCCAGAAATGCACAGCAACTGCTAATAGCAAGAAACAATTCCGTGGAACCCAAACCCAAACCCAAACCTAAACCCAAACCGCAAAGTCGTATTATATTGGGGTTTCTTCACAAAGAAAATGTTCAAATTATAGTGGGAAGTGTAGGGAAAAGCGCGGGTGCACATAATTTCTAGAACGTGCATGTTATGTGAAGGCAGGACAATCAACATAACCCATACGCACCACGCTAGAAAGCTATAAAAAAAGAATTTACAATAAAAATAACAGCCAAGGAAACCAAAGCAGGACAAAGTATTTTTATTGTTCTAAACCGAAAGTGGTCTTTGCCGTGACCAGTGGAGCGTGTCTAATGTGGCACAGACTTTGAAGTCAATGTGATGTTTACTAGTACATACTATATTCTAGCCACAAGTAGCATTAAAATTGCTGACCAATTCACAGGCTCTGCGAAAAATCAAAAGAATATAATTTTTTAATAATGAAAAAATAATAATCAAACCGCAAAGGGTAAATAAAAATTCAAATAATAAAAATTTGCTCAACAAAAGAGCTGAAACGGTGACCCAAACTGATGACCCAGGAAATTATGAAACACAAAATAGGAAATTTCAATTTGTTCCGGCAAGAAGTGGAACATAAAAAAAAAACTAAAACCTTAGAATTTCAAGATAATACAAATGTGTTACGGAAGCTTTCATATTTCCTTGTAACGAGAGGAGTTTAGAAAAATATTTGATTTATATAGTAATTCCCTTATATTAGTGGTTAATTGGATGTGCTTGTAAGGACTTTCATTTGTTTAAGGTTAAGCACGGGCGCTATCAACAATATTGCTTCTTGTTAGTTAGTTTTGCAATATTTTTAATACAGAAAAAAAGGAAAAAATAACTTAATTTGAAATCGTTAAAATAGTTTATTAAACTTTTGCAGTTTTCTATTAAGTACAATATAGACAACACAATATTTTAGGGGAGTAGGGAATAATATATAGTTTATGCAAGTATGACTTACATTCACACTGACCGAACACTGCTTAATGGAGAGGCATAGCAATGGATTAGTGGCTACTTTCAATGACTTCTATTGTTGTTGTGGATCAGAGAAGGAAAAGAAGAAATATGCTCTTTATATTTTACACCATAAGTATCCTTAAGTGTACTTTCTGTAGTCTGTATAGCACTGTTTCTAAACTCTGTAGTGGTACGCTCCATTTAACCACATATACACAAGTATTGTGCGGACAGTTGAGCAGATCAATTGAATATTTATTCCTTTTCACACAACAAAAAATGCGTTATTTCCATACCTTTCCGATAAACAATTTTTTTCTTTTGTTCGTGTATTACAATAAATCCGTAGACTGCCATACTTCCAGAACTCCGTTGTTTTCAAGTTAACAGTGTCAATTTGTATGTAAGTTTTAACTTCCCTTCTTAATATTCAAGTTGCTTTTTGTGGAGCGTACGCTCTACATTAGGAAACACTGCTATGTAGAGAGTGACTGCTGTTACACCACAGTATTGTGTCAGTTTTATATAGTGAGCTGAGGTCTTTATACCTGTATTTGTGATACTGGAGATATTTGAAAAGCATTGATCCTAGAGAGAATATTCGTTTTCCAACAAATGTCGGACAGTGATACTGTGGTTCTTTATTGGAGGTTGATTTTTTGTCATGTCATTTTAGTTCAAGATGTGAATTATTTACATTAATTTGATAGCACCAGGAAGTTCAGAATATTAGTCGACCCTAATTGTTCTCTCTAACTGTTTTATATATTATTAAATGAAGTTTAAGAGCTGTTTAACAGTTGACTATTGCAACCATATTTTGCAGAAGGTTGCATTCAAAATGATTGCTTTTGAAAGGGGAACACCGGACTTAATTTGTTTTCAATACGTTTCTATAGTGCTTTACTCATTTTTTTTTATAAACAAACGATTTAAATGATAGTTGATTAGAAGTAATATTACTCTGTTAAAATAAGATTTCGACAGGTAGAAAATATTAAATTTACTAATCGTATTTTAATCCTAGCATAACTTAACTATTTTTTTGTATATTCATATAATGAAAATGACTACTCTTGATTTATATCCATAGACAAGTGATTTTGTTCGAAATGAGGTTAGGTTATTACGGTGCTCATAGATACATAATCGAAGGGATTAAGACCATTTGATTAGTCTCAAGATACTCTTTAATGAGAGATCTAGCAATTATCTAGGATCTTTTAGAAAATAAGTCCACAACATGTTTAATACATGTGAGGTTTTTTGTTTTTCTTATAGCTACAGCAATAGCTGTATACTTCTGGCTTGATAACCTAACTAGTCAATTATCGTTTTGTAAGTTAACGTTAAGATTGATCGATAAGACCACTAGCTCAATGACATAATTAAATTTTACATATAAGAGAGTTTAACTTTCAGCAAATGCTTGCATATCATTGATTCTTCACACCTTACGCGTATATCATATAAACAGTATTTTCCAGTAAGACATTTAACACTGATCTTCAATCTAGTTTCGTGTAATGTTAAGGTTTAATAATATTAATTCTGTTAATAGAGTATCATGGAAGTTAACTATACCATCCAGTGTTGCAGATAGGACATTAGTTGATATGATGTTATGACTTTAAAATTCGTAAAACTGTTGTATATAGGTTTATTTATAATTAATAAATTTTAGCTTTATGTAGGAGATTCAAATTAAAGTTGTTACTGTCACATAGGTTACATTAAAATGAAGCACTTATGCCTAATTGAGCTTAAATAATAGCCCGTTGTGAAACCATGGACTAGTATTGTTCATATGTAGATGTCCTTAAGTCGGCAAGAAACAGCTCTGTCAGGTCGATAAGAAAAGCTCAAAGTACTTTCCCATGGGATAGAATATGTGTGTAAAAATAAGGTTTTAATAGAAATCTCTATTTTAAACTTTTTTAAACAAAATATTATTAACTTTTAAAATGTATCAGCATACTTAAACGATAAGAAATTGAAATAGTTTAAATAAAAGCATAATTTATTAATTAATTACTTTTCGCATATATTATAAAATTTATATTATTTTGCGCTATATTTAGTAGATGCTATAAATGTTTAAAGAAATTGAATTGCTTAGTTCATGTCAATTAGGTTAGGATATCGAATAGAGATAAACTATTAATAATTAGCAGAGAATTGAAAAGGAATTACAAAAATAATCATCAAAGAAACAGCATGACAATATAAATAAAACATAAATTAACACACTTTATTGAATGAAAAAAATCCTCAATAAAAAACTAAATCAAGGATATTAGAAAAAACCGTTTTAACTTAGTGAAGCTCTAAAAATATTATCGCTATTATTGCCAACAAAGCAATGAGCACTCCAACTAAAATAGCGCACAAAAACAAAAAAAAAAACAAATCAGCACTTCATAATTGTCATCATCATCATTAGAGAACTGCCAATATGAGATAATATGAAGTCACGAGCTAAAGAAACTTACGACACAGCGCAGTTATTTTGCATAGCAATTTCCGTTGACTGACAGACCTACGTAGTACGTACCTTTTCACAAACACAAACACAAACACACACGTACATTCGTATTCATAGACTGAACGTACTCTAATATGCTGCCATTACCACCGACATGGCAAATGTAATTAAGTGTATGAGTGCTGCGTATGTGTATGCATTTATGTGCTAACATCAACGGAAACGGAAATAGGTGCTTAATACTTATGTGACAAAATAAAAATACTGTATGTAAATAGACAAAAAAAAAACACAAAAAACGTGAAGAGAAAAAAAGTAGACAAAGCATTACACATAAGAACGCAAATACTGCCACACACATAAGAACATAAAAACATAAAAACACTGAACATATCACAGCCGTTAAACAAACATACTGCAAATATTGCAACCCAATGTTATATAGTATGTTACAGACCATATCATATTTTTAACCACAGATATATTTGTATGTCTATTTTTATGTATTTAGTGACAGCGGCATTATGCGACGACGATTAGCGGCATTTGGTTAATGTTATCATTGTTAACGTACACGTAAGCGCAAACGTAACGATACGTAAAATAACATAAAACAACTTTAGCGGTTAAAGGTGTGTTAACGTGTGTCTTATGCGCAACCCCTCGCCCCCACCCTCCCGTACAAATATTTTGTTGCTGTGCAATGTTGCCTCGCATGCTGCCACATAATAACTTGAACAATTAGAGCGACAATAGCGACATAACCAACATAACCAACATGCCACAACAAAAGCAACATCAACAACAACAACAACAACAGAAGAGTAAACATAGCAAATAATTTTTACAGTAAATTCAAAACAAAAAAAAAAATAAAAAAATAAAAATAATAATAATATAAAAAATAAACACATAAGAACTACTGCGAAATAACGTAGCTACAATTACGCGTTACATAGGTTTAAACTCGCTGAAATCATTAAACTCGCTTGCAATCCGTGCGTGTTTGTTCGTACTCGTTATCGCAAGAGTAAGACCAAGTAAAAAAGGGAACATAGTACAATATTGCATGTTTTGAACTTTAAAACAAAAAATTGTTAGCAAATAAAATTTTGTTACCGCACGCTTCCCTGCAACATTTGTTGGTTTTGGTACTGGCAACGTTTGCAATCTGTACTGTCATCGTCATCGTCATCGTCATCTTCATCGTAATCATCATCATCATTAAACTTATTGCAGTGTGTGCGTTGTTGAACGAAAATCACGTCATGTTAGAAGTTGTTTTACACCAACACCAACGCTTTACAACAACGACAACGACAACAACAACAACAATAAAAACAACAACACCAACATCAACAACAACAACAAAAATTGCTGCTATTGTTGCTGCTACTGCTGCTGTTGCTGACGCTGCTGTTACTAATGTTGCTGCTGCTGTTGGTGCTGCCTTGAAACGACGTCACACATTCCTAACGTCGTCAAAATGGTTTTAAGCACTGAATGGTCTCAGGTGGAGGTAATCGATTTGGTAAATGATGGCAATGGTTTGGGTTTTATATTGGTTGGTGGTCGCAGCACTGGCGTTGTCATTAAGGCCTTAACACCGGGCGGCGTCTCCGAACGTGATGGGCGTTTACAGTGTGGCGATCATCTATTGCAAATTGGCGAAGTTAATTTGCGTGGCTTCAGTTCCGAACAAGTAGCAACGGTTCTTCGTCAGACTGGAGCTCATGTTCGATTGATTGTGGCAAGACCGGTGGAACCGACCGCCACCGATTATCAAACGTTGGCTAGTCATGCGCCAATTATTCCAACTAAGCTCCTCTCCGACCCGGAAGAACTGTCGCGTCATCTATTTCAAAATCCCAGTTTTGCAACAAGTGCTACTAGCGTTGGTTTCTTACCAACGCCGGACACTGAGCTAGCTGATTTGCCACTGCCACCGATACCGACAGAGCTGTCGTCGACTGCAGCGCGTATGTGCCCCAGAGACTTGGACATTGTACCGTTTTCGATTGTTTCACCACCGCCATCAGCTCTCCCATATCTTTCATCATCGAAAAGTGCCGGCACACCTGCAATGCATACAATGACATCATTATCCCTAACCATGGACCACATTGAGACTGTGATAGCTGGCAATATTGCTGGCAACCCTAATGCAGCAAATGAACTTGATCGTTGTTCATCAACATCTTCCAATTACATGGATTCACCAGAAACAGAAACGTATGAAGTAAAGTTATGTAAAAATGTTTATGGACTTGGCATTACTGTGGCGGGTTATGTATGCGAGGAAGAAGATCTCTCTGGCATATTTGTGAAGAGCATAATTGAAGGTAGTGCCGCCGAAATGAGTGGGCAGATACAAATTAATGATCGTATAGTTGCTGTTGATGGTAAAACATTAGCTGGTGTTACAAATCATCAAGCGGTTGAAATCCTTCGCAATACCGATATCGAAGTACATTTAACGTTAGAACGTTTCTTACGCGGCCGTAAGTTTGAACATCTACAAGTTGCCTTAACTGAATTGAAGGGCGATACTCAATCGCAAGTATCTCTACCTGCATCACCATCGATAGCTACACTGTCATGGCTACCACCAAAATCTGATGCCGATTCCATTGCCACTGATGGCGGTACGGCGATTTTGGATTATGGTGAACTGCCATCTCGGGATACGGTCGAGTCCAATATGTCGAGTATGTTGGATCGAAGTGATCACAGCAATGTTGGTAGTAATAAATTATTAAAAACACCAACAACACCTGTTGCTAATGGCAATGCTACGCATGTTAATGGTAACGGCTTGGACAGTGGTAATGACACTGATGAATATCACCACGAAGTACCGCATAAGCAACTTATAAGGCAATATAGCACAACAAAGATGGTAAAAATTGAAAACGTAACTACCACTGTATCCGTTACAATGCCAACATCTGGGGCAGCGATGAAGACGATGACGGCAATTACTCCGAAAACCCCAACCTTGAGTCCCAGTGTTGAATCACTTAAGGTGGCTTGGAAAAGTGAGTTTCCCGAAAGTGAAATTATTGTAGCCGAAATAAATAAACTTTCAGGTCTAGGAATCAGCCTTGAGGGCACCGTGGACGTAGAGTGTGGCATTGAGAAGCGTCCACATCACTATATACGTTCCATACTTGAAGACGGACCAGTGGGACGACAAGGTATACTTAAACCCGGTGATGAGCTATTACAAGTGAATGAATACAAGTTACAAGGACTGAAACACATCGAAGTTGTTAAGATACTCAAAGAACTGCCAACACATGTAAAACTGGTTTGTGCGCGCGGCCCAACAGCACCATCAGTTATAAATACTTCACAAAATCCAGAAGCATTCGAAACGCGTAGTCTACTACCTGGAGGCCATCAAAGTCTGCAAAACTTATTGACAAAAGCGCAATCGGAAAGTTCACTTTATACATCGAGCACTGCCACGTTGACCGATCAGCAACGATCTAAATCATTGGAAAATGTATCTGGGCTAGCGCTTTGGAGTTCTGATGTTACAACAATTGAAATTGAAAAAACTGAACAGGGTTTTGGTTTCTCCATATTGGACTATCAAGATCCATTAGATCCCGAGGGAAGTGTTATTGTGATACGCGGACTTATACGCGGTGGTTCTGCGGAAACAACTAATGAAATATATCCCGGCGATCGTTTGGTTAGTGTTGGCGAGCATAGTTTAAATGGGCTAGATTTGGATGAAGCCGTTGCAATACTTAAGGGCATGCCTTTAGGATTAACTAAATTAGGCATATGTCGACCACTTTCATCATCAGATAGCAATATAGCATCACCTGTAGGAGAAGGCGATTCGCCGAGCACATAGCTTTTAATGGATTTCTATTGTGAGTAATATATTTTTATATTTATATATATAGTATTATTTATTTTATTAAATTTTTATGTATTTATATTAATTATTCATACATTGCATATGGTATATTCATGTGCAAAAATAGTATTTCTATATATCAAATATCTTAAGGTACAATATTTCTAGTTTTTAAATAATAAATCATAAGCATTGACTTCGAGTAAGCAAAAAGGTCTGCAAAAGGGTATTAGTTTTAGTCCTTCGTATTAACAAGTCTCGGAAGATTGTTTTATGCACTTGTAAACAAGTCAACCACCTACTACTTAATCGATTAACTATTTCGTACTACATTTGGAAAAGCAAAGTCTAAAACGCACTGGGCTCTGCGATTAAGTCATTAAATTGGGTTTTGTTCATTTAGTACTGCATCGATAAATTCTTCGCTTTCTGGGAATTAAATCAAAATGTAGTTGGCTTTATCAGTTCTGATATTGTAACCACTTTCCTTAAACATTGCTCTTTGACCAGACTCAAACGTGTTGAACTCGAAAACATTGGACAATTTAGTCTTTATTTAAACAACCTGAACCTGCTAATTCGGATTAAGCAATCAGTTCAAGTACTTGTACTTTGTGAGATGATGTATGACTTTATAGTTTACGCAATAAAATTAATACCGACCCCCACTGCAAATGTGTTTATATAGGTAGAACTGTTTTTTGCTTACTTATATATTTTACCAATTTTCTCTTCCAATCAGCGTTGCTCTTTACAGCATCCGCACTGCATTCACAGCAAAAATATCTGCCATTTCGATATTTTCGGTTGGTTTTGGAAAAAAATAAAGTGAACTATATCGTCATACTTTCATCTTGAAATTTTTGTTATTTCTCGACTTTCATGGTTTTAAATCGGAAATATTTCTATATTGGTATTGTAGAGAAATTTTTAAATCTACCAGATTACACCATTGCGTTCATATCGAATTCTTATATTCAGTGTTGATAGTGTTTTTCATTCGATTCATTTCTTTGCAACTTAAAAATATATACAAATAATGGCCAAACAAAATTAAATCCCATAGGTGTCTTAAGTAAGTAGAAAATTCGTTAAAAATACTTAAAAGCACTTCTCTGACATATGTTTAGTTACGATCCAAGTAAGTGAGAATTTGACCCCTAATTTCTTCTTTGATTAGTTTTTGATTAATTTGAATTGATTGATTTAAATCAGGTTAGCAAAGACACTTCAATTTATATTGAAGAACCACAATGGCAAAGAACTGTCTTTTGTAAATGCACTACTGAAAAATTTTGGCTTAAAAGCATTTTAAAGTCTAAGCAGTTTCAGTCTAAGCAGTTTTTGTAGCGCTGTTTATTTAAGTCAGTTATATCTAGTACATGATCTCAAAAATTTCTTCAGAATCTATTTATTTATTTATATTGAAGCTATTTGATCAGTGTATTTGAGCACTTTTACTCTTCATTAACTCTAGGTATCTTCAAAACCCCTCTTTACGCCTTGACTGGATTATTGTTTATCACTTCCTCAGACTAAGCAATAATTAACCATTCTAAGATTCGATAACGTGGTACTGGTAAGTCTGCCAGTTTTCTAAGAGTAATTTATTTGTAAAAAATTTAAAAGAAGTAAAATAATCATTTAGGGCCGTATTATATAAAGATTCATGGTCACGTCAAATAGAAATCTGTTGTTGTTTTCATTTTATATTAAAAATATGAGAATAAAAAAAAGAGAGAAATTTTGATTAAAATTTGGTCACGGTTAAATTCTGTCCCTCGTCTCATTGATTAACACCGTTGTACTCAGTAATAATTGTCAGAATTTGGACCTATATAGTAAGTATGTGTATTTTCGTGTACCAAAATAATAGTAAAGGTAGTAAATTAAGAGTTGTTATATGATGCCTCGTATAACATGTCTTATGGTTGCCATTCCTCATATGACTGTCTGTATGACATGTACCGTAAACTAAAATATATTTGATTTTAAGTAAATTTTTTTTAACAAGATTTTATCTTTTTTATTTATTGCCTAGCTACACCGGAATTGTCATTTTTAGTCGTCTTTGGAAATATTTATTTGTGTAATTGTCTATATATAAGTTTTTAATTAAAAGGCTTAAGCATCGAACCCCTCATTCTAAACCACTATTATGTATGACAGTAATGAATAGTCCCAAATACTATTAATTATAGACATTTAACAACATCTGAAACGGCTGTATAGTCAGTCAATTAGTTTTACTGGATTTAAAAGTATTTTTTTTATATAAAATTTTCTCATTATTACCACCTTTTCCATTCCAAACAGGACTTTATGTTCTATGTACATTTTTTATACAAAATTAAGAAACAATTTTATAAAACAAAAAAATTGCAGACTTGAAAGATATTGTATGGATTTTATCAATTTTAATTCATTATATGACAAGTTGTTGTTATTCTAAAGAAATCACCACCGCGTATAGCTACTTATCAGGTAAATTATTGACAACCAAAAGCACATTATCCTTGAGAGTAACATATGCGCCTGAAAGTATACCTGCATACATACAAATGATTTTGTTTGATGAGTTGAAAAATATTGTTCAGTCTTAAGTCGTCTTTTGTACGTTTAAAAAGTACTTTTCTTTCAACTCACAGGATTAGTTTTTATCGACATAAAAACTGAAAGTATCTTAAATTGATATAAAAGCAACTGAAGAAACTTACGTGAGCGCAAAGATTTGGTTTGCTACTTTGCTATGCCGCCACTTCGCTACTGCGCTACTTTGCTACTTGCGATTCGAGATACTTCATTCGCTGGCTAAAATAATTCCTTTTGTTATTGGCAAAGTTCGACATGTCACTGACAAATGTTGCAAATCAATAAGTTTTGTTGGCTGGATCGGCACCTACCCATATCGTTAGGAATTGCATATCCTTGTGCTGTCAATAAACGTACTTAGCTTATGTAGCTCGTAGCTCGTAGCTGCGTATCTGTGCCTTCTATTGTAAATTCCAGTTACTATTTGTGTACATATTTTGTAAATTTTTTCTCCTCTTTCTTTCTATTTATCATTTCAAAGGGTTACACAATACTCTTGAATAGACGTACATACGTTGCCACATGCACAGTTTGCTTTTCACGTTTATTAAGTTTTTTAAGCCAATATGTGAATTTATATTGTTGCGATATGAAATAAAGGACATATGTCTGCCAAATGAATGAAGTGAAATTGCAAAATATTTTAAATTGTAGCAGCCATAGAATTCTAAATGAAATGTACATTTTCTTATGTTCACTTCACTTCACTTCACTTCAGTTCAGTACAGTTTAGTTCAGTTCAGTTCTGGATCCGATTTAGATTTGTAGAAAAGTTGATTTATTATTTTGTGCTTTTTGCGCCCTTCATTTCTTGTTTTTTTATTTTTATTATTTTTATTTTATTTTATATATAAATATATATATATATATTTTTGTTTTCGTTATCCTGCTTTGTATTTCTTGGAGTTCTTTCTCTACTCTTGTTGATTTCTCAAAGCGTGTAATATACGTATTCCTGTGTGTGTTCGGGTTCAAATATGTCAATTTAGATTAGTGGTTAAGTTGAAGGGATTCGATTACATGAATATGTGTTTTTCTGTTTCTTTTTTTTTTTTTTTGTGGGCCAATAGGCCATGAACAAGGATTTCACATTTATAGGTAATCCTCTTTTTCTGCTTAGTGTACATTTAAATGCTAATATGTTTGCCATTTATTTAATTTATTTATAATGCGTTTTTTTGATTCTAATGAATTTAAAGGATTACTCTGGTTTTTTATGTATGTGAATCAAAAGAAAAATATGATTTTGATTGGAAAAAGAGTTTATTAAAATTTCAATAAAGATTTTTTTAATATTAGAAGCAATGCAATGAAATACAATAAACAAATCTAACATTTTTAAGTAGTTTTTTGTTCAATTTTGTATATATTATTTTTTATTCAAAGTCTTATTCTTAAAATATTACACATTAAAACTGGAAAAATATATAGACAATAATATAAATAAGTTAATATTTAGCAGTAACACGTGTTTACCTTACGTTATGTGAATAAAGCATAACATACACGAGTGTAGAGTTTATACAAAGCACTTTAATGCTTTCATTCTGCACTAATAGTAAGATATGCTAAGACAGTTAAGAGACGAGAGTTAGAGTAAGCAGCAGGATTTATTCTAATTGTGTTAATAATGTTTATAATATAGAAGTTTGCTTCGGAACTTTTGTAGCCTAATAAAATAAGTATTTCTATTATTTTGAGAGTAAGAGTTTTGCAATCTCTCTCTCTCTCCAACATTATTGAATGTTGGTTTCCTTTATCGTAATTCTCGTACATGGATTTGGTACCTTTAAAATCCTCGTACCTGCTGCCAAAGCAGGGTGATTTATCATACTATGATTAACCCTTGGCGTAATATTATCATTGTTATATTATTTTATGTTTGATTATCAAAAGTCTTGAGAGTCGATGGGTGATGAGCCTAAGAACTTCAGATGAACACATTTATATAGCGAGCAGCTTATAAATCGAATATGGCCCATCTCTCATTTGGGATGATCCAGAGCTCCACATGGATTGGAGTTACCTCTTCTCGCTCATAGGTTGCTTACGTTGTCAAGGTTACACGATGGAGACGTGAGTGTAGGAATAGCCATATCGGCTTCGCGGCTGTAGCTAACCCACGTCATTGCATGAAATTTGCAATAATGGGTAGTAAATTCTACATATTACTTTATGAACTTAATTAACATACGTACCTTGAAGTAAGAAATTAAGCATAATTAAATGTACATTATATTTGAATAAATAATAATGATAATAATAGAAGTTATGAGTATCTTATCTCATGCATAAAACTATTATATAGATAGCAAAAATCTTCTGTTTAATTAAGTTATAAATTCAAGTTAATTGATCTCAACTTGATATTAGAAATTAATTAAAATAATAAAATCAATTTATGTCGAAAATTGTCTAAACAATTTGATTTCGATTTCCACATCAAAGCAATTACGAGAATCGGCCAATAATAAAATAATTAAATTAATTTTATGATTACTTGTTTAACAAGTTGTCATTTAATTTGCATAAACGTTCGATGTATCAATTCTGTTTGAATAGCCAAAATCGAATATGAAGGATAATTACCCACAACTTGGATTAAGAAAATATGGAAAACATCCGAATGTGCAATGTATGCTGAAGTGATGGGCAGACAGCGGCAGCCAAGACACAGATGTGGGGGAGGTGTAGTAAGTTCGCTTTCTGTGCCAATTGTGAAAGTTTTTCTCACATTTCATTTTATTGAATTATTTTTCGTGTAGTTTTTTCGCACTGATTTGGCAAATTGTTTATGATTGGACTTGTCTGCCGGCACCTTAAATAATGCAATAACTTTGATGTGGCATCCAAGTTACAACTTTGACACGAACAACTTTGCCAGAATTGCAAATTGCAAATTGCAATATTTATTTTTTGTTTTCATAAAATTGCACTCTGAACGCATTTAAAATGTTCTTCTCGTCCAAGTTTTTCACTTTGTACTTTTGACTCATTGCACTTCTCAACTTTTTGGTGCACGTCAACCAGAAAAAAGAAATAAAATTGAATTTTTTTAGTATTTCAAGCGTGAAAACTGAGTTTTGAAGAAGGCGAAAATCTGCATAAAATTATATCATTATTTTTTTTGTTTTTTTTTTTGTGAGTTTTACAATTTTTACAATTTTTACAACATGGGAATTATGCCAAAATGTAAAGAAAATCAACGTAAACCAAAGAAAAATATATTAAAAATAACAAAAATTCCATATGAAATATTGTGCTTTCCACACATCATTGAATTAATTAAAGAAAAATTTGAGCAGATTTTGAATGTGAAGTAGGTCGACATATTGGCATCAATAGCACCAGTACCCGCAGCAGCAGCTCGAAGTATATTGAGATACTTACTTTATGTTTACATATCTGCAGCTTTCATATCGACATTATTAAAAAGCAATTTTAAATAAAAATATTCTACCAAAGTGAAAAACATAAATTTTTCTTACGAATAAAAAAATATTGTAGGATTTATATAAAAAAATTAAATAAAAGACCATTCATTTCAATGAATTGGGTTGATTTTTTTTATACAATCAATCAAGAACCCCACGTTTAAGAAATTAATAGCAAAACTTACTGAAATAAATTTTATACAAACATGAATATTGACTTACTTTTAAAGGACTAATTAGTAAAATTTAAATTTACTAGTAAGTAATGAATTACATTCTATATAAAAATTATCTTAGGAGCTCCCTCCAATGAATATTACAGCAGTAGCGAAGATAAGAAGGAAAAGGATAACATGAAAAACATTTTCTTTGCGAACTATTTAGGTAAACATGTCTTGAGCTTTTTCACTGAGTGTCCCGGAAAAAGCTTGAAAAGATCTTGCGCTTTATAGAAACTATAATCGTGCAAAAAGTAATACAGTTAATGACTACTGCTGAATTGTGAATGGTATCACAAGGAACCCGTAGAATTTAAGTGAGTTGGTAAAAAAGACCGTCCCCTAAGTGAACCTTATATCACCATCTAGATTTAGATTGGATTGGATTAGATTTTAAAACGGGTTGGAAACTTGTCACTGCATCATTCGAGGATTATTGTAACATACCCACTCTGACAGGACACGCAAAGATTCTAGATGAAATCTGGAATTCTCCGTGCCTTAAGGTCTTCGACAAGATGAATAGAAAATTAGCTTTCTCCAGGGAATTCGAAGTGGTCATTAGTGACCGATCAACTTGGAGAAATAATAAAATAAACTTAAAGCAGGGCTCTCAATTATGGTATACTGATGGGTCCAAAATGGATAATGGCAGTGCAGGAGCAGGAGTTATGGGACCAAACTTCCGTAAAGCAATCGCAATGGGAAAAACTGCTTCCATTTTTCAGGCAGAGGTCCATGCCTTAGAGCTTTGTGCAAGAGAATGCATACGTAGGGGCACCCGAGGTACCAACATATGCATTCTATCAGATAGCCAAGCAGCTCTAAAATCTTTAGCAAAATCCTTATTCCAATCAAAGCTGGTTTGGGAATGCTTTCAACTTCTCAACACCCTAGCATCGAGGAACTATGTTACTCTTATGTGGGTACCGGGACACGAGGGGCATGAGGGCAATGAAATAGCAGACATATTAGCAAAGAAGGGTGCATGTACTCCTTTCATTGGGCCCGAGCCCTTCTGCGGGGTAACAAATAGCTTCACAAACAACTTATTATGTGAACGGGAGAAACAGCTTCTACTTGAACACTGGAGAGCCAAAACAGGCATGCGACAGTCAAAAAGATTCATTGATCCTGAACACATCAAAGTTGATGCTATCATCAACCTTAGCAGAAATGATATCAAAATCTACACTGAACTTCTTACAGGGCACTGTAGACTTAATTACCACATGAAGATTATAGGTGCGGTAGAAAGTGATTCCTGTCGACTCTGTCATGAGGAGAAGGAAACATCGGAACATGTTCTATGCAACTGCCCAGCGGTGGCAAGACGTAGACTCGATTACCTTGGTAGCGGGATCCTGGTCCCAAATCAAATAGGTAAAATTAAGCCCACTGCAATTATAAGATTTATAAATAGTCTAAAATTGTCCTAGTTGGGCCTATAGGCGCACAATAGATCTTTTAGGTCGGGGTGCATAAATAGCCTATTTTTAAATAATAATAATAATAAACATACCCACTTTAGTTCCATAGACGAGTACCAATTAAGAACGGAATTATATTCTTTGAAGAGATATTATCTAATTCCGTTATAAGTGGATAGGCAGTGGATAAGTACCTAAGTTTGAGTACTATACCATCTGTAAAGAACACGAAAATATATATACGAAAATGCAAC
Source organism: Teleopsis dalmanni (assembly GCF_002237135.1). NCBI lineage: Eukaryota > Metazoa > Arthropoda > Insecta > Diptera > Diopsidae > Teleopsis > Teleopsis dalmanni. The sequence goes on from NC_051847.1 coordinate 219,766,724, forward strand.
CATGCGGGGTTGACTTTGCGAAATGGAAGGATGCATAGCGTCTTTTTTTATTGAGTAATAAGAACATATTGTTAACATGGAACTTGAAATTTCTACATGTAAAAGATATAAGAGAAAATTATAACAGTCAGAGTTTTGTAAAATTATTTTAAATATAAAATATAATAAGTAATAATTTAACTTAACACATCTAAGTATATTTATTAATCAGAAATGTTCTTAATATATCAAAATAAGTATATAACCTAATCTATAACCTTAGCAGTGCTATCATTAGTGACCCGTAGGGTTTAAGTTAGTTGGTAAAAAAGACTGTCTCTTAAGTTAACCTAAAATTAACATCTAAGTATATTTATTAATCAGTAATATTTTTAAAGCATCAAAAAATAGTATATAACCTTAGCTATCTATATACATGCATCCTTCTTGAGATTAATTCTAGGCATCTTCGTTTAATTTGAAATCATTGAAGAAATTCTTTGATCTTTTTGGCATAATGTTTTGATAATGTATTGTGAATTTAATTTTTTAATAAGTCAAAATATTTTTTTACACTTTTCAAAGTATAAAAATATACAAAATAATTATTCAATCAAATATTTTTGTATTGAAGTGTTAAAATATTTTGCACACAAAAACAAAAAGAAATAAATATCTAAACTGACTAAAACTAGTATATAATCCAAATATATTTTTATTATTTATTTAAAAAATTTTCATTTTAATTATAAAACAAAACCACGCGAATAATCGTGCTGCTTTTGGGAATAAAATATTTTTAATTACAACAACAAAATATTTTCATATTAGTAGAAAAATAAATACTCATATGTACTAGATACTAGATACTAGTTATACGAGTATGAGATACGAGTAGTTATAATATTTCTAGTTAAGAGTTACGAGTAACATGCAACTTCCACGCCATTTGGGTTCATTAATCAAACTGGTTCAGTATCGTTGGCAGCAATTTTCTGATGTATCCTGACACATGTGGCACAAAGTAGCACAAGTCCGCAATTATTTCAGTTCAGAATAAATTTGTAAAATATTTCGATGTGAACACACATAAATACACAGAAGTTTTTATGCAAATATTTTTATTAAATAGAGCAGTAGGGAAACTAAATAAATATTGATATCCATATATTCACTCCCAGACCAGACATGATTTTCATGCACATAATTTTTGGGAAATAAACCGAAAACTTTTGACATTTTATTGGAATGTTGCACAATGGCAAAAAGAGGCAACGCCTAATGATGTCTCCCCAGGGCGTCCCCCATAATGCGTACGAGTACACATGGAACACGGAATCCGAGTGGAGCTCCGTAAATTGCAGGGTCAAAGGCAGCGTGAATTTAACATAAAAATTCATTTAAACGATATCAAAAGCACAATAAAAAATCAATTTGATTTTCCATGCGTTGAAATATATCTGAAAAATAAACAAAATTGGGTAATTCTCAACAATTTGAAGTTTATTATTGAGTTTATTTTTTAAAGCTTAGAAATCCAGCGATTTAACATGAAATTGGTATGATTCTTTTAACTTTAATTTTATTTTTAACTTTTGTTTCACAATTGCAAGAATAACGAGGGCACTTAATATTAGTAAAGGAAATGGAGGAAAATTGTTTATAGACGAAGCAGTTACGAGGAATCATTGCACATGGATTCCTCTGACTCAGTTCAGTTTCCGAGCAGTTAAAATAAATGTTGCAATTTTTATTAAAAATATAAAAACAGAAATTTGTAGCGAAAAAACAATGATTCAATTTATTTTTGTAGTTCAAATTAATGACGTCCAGTAAGTTTGACCCAAATATTGAGAATCAGCGAGAAGTGAAATATATTTACTTTCTTCAAAGAGTTACCTTCCACAAGAGTGGAAAAATAATTTATAGAATTTTATTTTTTATTATTTTACGCTTAAAAGAATTGTAATGGAATTATTTTGTATGTATGTATATATTTAATTAATTCGTTTCTAATATACATATTTACATTTACTACTATCATGCAATACAGCTACCCAAGTGCTTCGATACATATGTTTAATATGTGTGTGGATACACTATGTACGTGTACAGTATGTATATATTTAAATAATTCGTTTCTAATATAGGTACATATTTATATACATACATTTACTACTATCATGCAATACAGCTACCCAAGTGCTTAGATACATATGTGTAATATGTATAAGGAAATACTATGTACGTATACAGTATGTTTCAAGTACTATAAAATAATTAAAAACAATTCTACTATAAATATAAAAATAGGTAGATGTATTGAAAAATCAAAGTTTTATTTATAAATTAAATTTACGATACTTACTAGTTATTAGTTTTATAAATCAATTGTACAATCATCAGGGAGTTGAGTACTGCTAAAGTAGCTTGTGCCAGTCACGGCCAATAGAAAACATAGTGTAGGAGAAAAGTACTCCTGCACCATCTACTTGATTTTACCATTGATTTATTAAATGTTATATTAACTTTATATGCTGTATTCAGAAATGAATAAGTTTTGATGTGGATAGTCATCTTTGTCATTGGATTTTTATAAGCAATTACTTGAGCTCACCGATCTGATGCTTGAAAGAGGCATAATAAAAATGCTCCCCATTGTTTGTTGGTGGTAAATATTAAAATAATTCTTTGGTTGATATATAAAATATACTTATTTAAGTAGTATTATTGTAATTCATGAGCAGGTGGTAAATAATTTTAATTTCTCTGAAAAAAAAATGTGCTATTAAATAGTTAAATTAAACAGTTTAGGGAGTGTATACGTACTTCCTTAATAAAAGGTGAACGACATTTTATATATTGCTTTTTATTAAATATATATTTACTTTTTATTAAATATATATATATTTTTTTTATTGCTTTAAATATTGCTTTTTAATGACAAGACCATAGTGTATTCTTTTTATGTCTCTTGCCCAAAATGACGGGATAGCGCAATATTGGTAAAAACAATTCCAAAGAGTTGAGTCGAAGAAATACATATAAATCTGTTTAGATAATAAAATCATCTATTTTGGCGTCTATTATCTATTTTGACATCATTTTATACTGAAGAAAATTATTCTAAAAAAACTTTTTCTTTTTCTTAGTCAGAGAGAAGAGGGGGAACCATCTTTACACACTTCGTGGAGTTTCCCTTTATTCGATTTTCTATGTCGTACTCGTTTGCAGAGTTATCGAAATACCATTTTGTTCAAAACGTTGAAATCTGAGTCAGATTCAGTCACTTAAACCTTAATTTTTAAGTTGTCAACGCTGTCATTTTTTTTGCAAGTAACTCAGATCTTTCGATACAAGCTTTGTTGCAATATCTAATACCCAAATCTTTAATTGAAATGCGATTTAGAAAGCTTATAGATGTTATAAATCTTATTGATATAGATCTAAAAAATAGATCTATAAACAATGTTTAGTTCCTATGCTATTTTTCTGAATATCAGTTTGCAATTTTCGGTCAACGATCTCTATAACGTTCCACTGCTATCGTCATCGTTAATGGATTCACGATCATTTTTGAAGTGAACGTGTCGCATATAAACGTTATTTATATCGTTGTGGAAATAGTTCTGTTAACTCTCTAAGGTTTTCATACCTTTGAACTCATTTTTAACACAAAATTTCATGCAAACTCGTTGTTGTAAAATTGAATCATTTTTAAAATAGTTAAAAAACAAAAACTTACACGGAAGCAGTTGTACTTTTGATTAGAGGAAAACTTTATGACGGATGTGTCAACCTTCCTATGAAATTGTCGCTAGGTGGCAGTACTTAAAAGCACCATCTAGGGGTATTTGCTAAAAATTTTTGAACAAGAGTGTATATAGTACATAAGTTGTGATTAATCTCACTTTTAATGAAGATAAAAGTTATATATTATATAATTGGTTATACAAGTTAATTAGTTTTAAAATAAATGATTATAAAGTTTTTCCACATACACAAAATTTAATTAATTTAAATTGAATTTTTAAGTTTTCATGAAATTATTAATGAAGTGCAATCATGAGAGACCCTGACTGATAGCTAATGCAATACATAAATACATTTCATAGAAATTTGGTTATCGAAAAAGATTTAAAGAATGAAGTCAGTAGAAATTTTTAAAAAAAAATTTGTTTACTTTCACAAAAAAGACTCAAAAAGTAAGAATAATCTTTTAAGGAAGTTTAAACTTTTTTTTACAAACTTTACTTTTTACTGATAATAAATAATAAGAAGATAAACAAACTGAAAAATTGCAATGGAAAAACTAATCTTTAATCCTTTATGAGATTGCCAAATGCCTAGTAACAACAGGAAATGGAAAAGGAAACGCTTTGCTAATACCTGACTTACTGAAGAAGTATTGGATTTTAGAATATTTAATGAAATTATAATATAGATTCTTTGCAAGTCTATGTATTGTTAAGTAAGGAATTGGCCATATACGTTTAGATCTAGCTTAGAAAATTAAAAACAATAATTATTTAAAGAATAATTAACTTCCTTGCAATATGAGTTTTTGATTTTCTTTCTACAAAAATATGAAAACATACTTTTTATATTACATAAAGTACCATAAAAAGTATTGATTTTATATTTAGTAAATTAAATATTTTAAATTAGTTTAATACCTAAAAACCAGCAACAAAGTCATCATTGACAAAGTAGTTTTTTTTTCTTAAAATATTCCACACAAACAAACGCAACCATCCTCAACGGACTGTATAGTTACTGATTCATCGTTTTTCGCTGGGTGGCTACTTAGTCCCATCTCACATTATTTTAATAAAATTTCCTTGTGAAGTGAAAGACAGCCTACTTTATTTCGTTTTTCTAGGAGTCAAAATCATCTTAACAATAATTTCAATTTAATAAAAGTTTTTTCTTAAACTAAATTGTTAAGTTACCAAAAATTGAATAGTCTAGCTTATTCACATTCCAAACACACTGAGAAGAAAAGTGTGTATAACTTCAGTTTGAATAATTTTAGGTTGATAATAAATTCATTTGGATTTAAGGCCGACAGTTCTGTCATTGGACTCATGCGTCAATATTTAACAAAATCTGCAGTGTAATTTATTATTGATCTATAGTGATTTATGGAAATCTAATTATTCTAATATTAATTTTACTTGTTTGTTGAGGTTAACTTACCAACCACAATACGGTTTCAATTGGCTCTCGGATTTAAATTCTCACATCCAGAAAAGTATTTCTTAACCTAATGGTTCATTATAAAATGAGAAATAATAATTAAGAAAGCTTTAGTTCACATTGGATAATATAATAATAAATATATACATTTTATTTAAACTAACTTGAAGGGGAATATGCATCTAGAAATAGTTGAAATATACAGAGGTTGAAAAATATTAGTTTTAATGTTATTGAGACATATTTTTTAATGCATGATAAGCAATTTTATAAAAAACCTATAGTCCACCGCAATAGAAACACTCTTAAACTAACAATAACAATTTAAGGCTATTAAGAAACCTTATAATATCTTTAGGTTCAAGATTCCAGACCTCACTCAATTAAGAAAAAGAGTGAGTCACACTGCATCCATTGTTGGACCATGGTGCCTTGCCGTATCTGTTGTTACTGATTCATTACTTTTGATTCATTCAGATATTATGAAAATTTCCCAGATCAATGTTTGATTAATCAATACTTTCTGGAAAAACCTTTTTCTATATTGTGTTAAAGTACGTTATATTTCTAGAATGTTTTCAAGTTTTTCACTCTTAGTTTTCTTGGCAACATTTTGGCTAGCAGCATGGGTGAATATATTTTCGCTTATGACAAAGGGACCCACATCAGTTATATTTTATTTGGAAAGCTAGGTAACCGGACTCAAATTGCATTTATAATTGATAATTAATTTTTTGACAATTGAACAATAGACGAAAAACAGATTTTAGAATCGAAACGTATTACTTAGTAGCATTTAATTTTTCCAGTGTAGTGAAGCTTTAACTATATTTCGGTTTTATAAATTCGGTTTTTTTATTTAATATTTCAATGTTAAACTTAGTTGTAGAGTGGGTGTATTTGTAAGTACCAGAATTTGGTATTATATGGAGCCTTCAATCCATGGATAGATAGTGTGCTCTTAGATTACGTATATATGGACAGCGAAGAAAAACTGTTCCCCAGAGGTCGATATTAGTGCTAGACTCTCCATAGACTCTGGTTGAGTAAATCTATCTTAATTTACGCAAGCAGAGTAGAGGTAACAAACCTCCTTCAGACATAAAACTATTGGAGATTTGAGTGTCTATAAGAAACATTTTATAACTTTTAATTCGTACGTTGTATTTTGTGTGTCTCAACACATGCTTCGACAAATTCGCCTTTGCCTTCATCAGGAGAATTCGTAATATTCCTAATATTGTCCGTAGTTCTTCATATAAATCTGTGATGTAAAATTTAAGTATACATTTAAGTGTATATCATCCTATTTAAAGCATAGTAACACTTCTTTCACAACTTATATAGGTAGATTAGAATAGTCATCAAATCTGGAATAAACGTTCTGATTCCACAAAATATCATCTTAGTGGGTTAAGAAGTATTATTGATATGCTATAAATAGAAGCTAAAAGTAAAGATACTCTGTATGTATATCTCAAATCCGATGAGAATAGCCTTAAAAAATATTTGTTTAATATATTATTTTAATGTTTAAATTTTATTTATTCAAAATAGCCAATATATATGTTTCGGAATATATGTTATACTTATTGTTCTAAATAGTTCATCAGGAGAATTCCTAATATTCCTAATATTGTCCGTAGTTGTTTATATAAATCTGCGATGTAAAATTTAAGTGTACAAGTTTATATCTAATAAAAACTAATATTAATTTAATAAAAATATTTAATTTCATGATTTTTTATATTACTTAATCATTTATATCACGTAAGAGCACTTCATATCACGTCACATCTATAAACTATGCAAGTATTAAAGTGTCATAAAATCGTAGGCCCTAATTGGGACCGCCAAGAAATAATTTTTTTTTATTAAAATCAAATACCAAAGTTGTTGACAAATGACTTCGATATCAGTTGCGTATATCATTAAAAAGCCAATAAAATATATTTTAATAATGCACACGACAGGACATATAAGTAAACAAGTCAAAATTATTCTAATTGCGTTCATATACACAGAGTGGTGTATTCGGTCACAGCCCCATAGTTCTCAGCACCTATAGAAGGTTTCCGTAATGATGTTTTCTCATTGCGATTATTTTATTCAATTTTCGAAATGAGTTTCGACTTTTTTACTGCGATTTTAATAATTGAAAATGTTTATGTTGCCAGTCACTGTAATTAATTTAAAGGCGCAAACTTTTTAACGACAGTAAATCTTTAATATTATTTTCTCGTTTTGGCAACAGGAAATGACATTTAACAAAGCACATCCTTCGGAATAATCACGCTGGCAAGGAGACGCTGGCGTGAAAACGACAGTGCGCGGCGGCGTTCACATTCGAATATGGCAAACAATAAAGAAATTGTCAATTATTTATTACGATTCATGATTTATTATGCATGACACATTTTCCACAGAAAAGGGCGAAAAATTACCTAATAAATATTCTGAAGTGTGTATACAGACGCATTAAAGTATTAGTTTAAATATTTGCTGCGTTAAGGCCTTTAAGGACATTAAGGCCGAAGTCGTAACGCAAACGCAAACGCAAACGAAAACGCAAAAAGGAAACAATTTCAACAGCACAAAAACTGAAATTTTATTTTATGAACTTTACAGAAATCATAAATATTAAAAAGTGTATAAAAAGCTACTAAAAAAAACCAAAAAAAAAAATAAATAAACGGAGAAGGATAATAGCGCCCTACATGTACTCTACTCGTATACGCAATATAGTAGCAGTAGGATGTGAAGCGTAGCAGCCGCTTGGCATCGTAAGGATTCCTTTGATGCAGTGTGTGTGATACCATATCGGTAATTTCCGAAAATGTGAAATCTTTTATGCTTCGAGCGTTCCGAACGAGTACATAAATAATTTTGTCTCCTCTCGATAATAAAACTTTAATGGTTTTCTGAAGTGCATAAAAACTTTTATATAATTTTTGTTAAATGCAGAATTTTTCTTCCATGCAGAATCCGTTGCTCTCATAAAAATTACTCTCAAATTAAACGCTTCACAAATTGCTTATTAGGCAATTTTTAACATTTTGAACTTGACAATGATTACATATATTGCATGTACCTATATAGCCCCGACCCCATACCATCTGTTGTCGCCCACAGCCATCCATGCATATTGCAACGAACATATTGAAATGTCTCGTTCCTATCTTCAACTTACTTTTTCGTCTTGTCGTGATAGAGCGCTGTAAGGATTGCGTTGATCCTCTCAAAAAATAATAAAAGTAAAAATCTTGTTTAAATCACACTTAAGATTGCGGTAAGAGGCTTTACTCAGAATATGAAGTACCAACATACGAAAATGTACTTGTCGATATGCTGATTTTTATATTTTATTTATTTTTGTATAGAATTTTGCTTTTATATTTCTTGTACGTTGCAAAAGGAAGTACTTAAGCTGAATTATGTTTAAGGAGGATGCGGCGAACTCAAGGAAAATATTGTTAATGATAAGACAGTTTGGAGAGGATTCTGAGCTAATTATGAGCATTATTTGCTTTATGTTTGTGAACTACATTTTTTCCTTTGGAAATAAATTTTTATTTTTTTAATAAATTTATTAAAAAATAAGTAGATATGTTAATAGGATTTTTTCAATTTATAAAAAAGGCATATTCATGTCAGTTAAAGCTTCCTTAGATTTCATTTATTTATCTTATTTAAAAAAAATTTTCTTTATAAAAAAAATATATGTCGACATAACGTTCATATTAAACTAGAGAATTAATTTCTCTAAATTTAAAAAAAAAACAATAATTTCTCTCTGAGATATATAACGTAGGTTTACGAAATCTGCTAGAAGTTGCTGCAGCAGCAATTGCAAATAATTGGAAGTAAAACCAATTTAGGCAAAACGTAGTCCCAGTATCTAAATAGAACAATATCTGAATTGCTAAACATAGCATTATAATAATTTGAAAAAGATAAAAATTCTGCTATTTTGAATGTACAATCATTATGGAAGAAGGCAATGAGCTTGATATCGAATAAAGAATCAATAAAATTCAATCCTCTTTCGATATCCTAACACCGTTGTGGTAGAATAACAACATATAATCATAATGAATACAGGCAATAAGCTAGATGTTGAATACAGAATTATAATATAGAATATAGTGAAGTCCTCTTTCGACATATTAACAACGTTGGTGTAAGATAACATAATAAAGATAACATAATAAACCAAAATATATACGTTTAATCGTGAGGCTATTCGCAAAGTAACTTTAGCCTTTATAAATGTCTTCAAACTGTCATCAATAGGCTAGGTTTAAGTGCCTGCTGACATTGTTAGAAAAAACTTAAAGTAGATTCGCTATACGTTGAGTAAAAAAATGATGAAAAGATTGTAACATAGTAATTGCGATAGAATATTTAATAAGCAACAAATCTTAGCATCAGTAGGTTATTAGATCGAAATCAACTGACTTAATTTTCTTTTGAGATTTATCTCATTGGATTTAGGTTAAACGGAATATCATTCTATTCAAAGCATAGTAACACTTCTTTCACAACTTATATAGGTAGATTAGAATAGTCATCAAATCTGGAATAAACGTTCTGGTTCCACAAAATATCATCTTAGTGGGTTAAGAAGTATTATTGATATGCTATAAATAGAAGCTAAAAGTAAAGATACACTGTATGTATATCTCAAATCCGATGAGAATAGCCTTCCAAAAATATTTATTTATTTTATTACTTTAATGTTTAAATTTTATTTATTCAAAATAGCCAATATATATGTTTCGGAATATATGTTATACTCATCGTTCTAAATAGTCTTTACAATGCCTGTCGAAACATTTTGGATGACTGAATTGATATCAAAATGATTTTCATGGCTCGTCAATTTTATATTGTACAATAATAAATACGATGAATGATTGATAGGAAGTCAAGAATTCACAGAAAGAGGTATCCCTTGACACTATAACCTATAGATTATACAATAAAATGAAATAATATTGTCAAAGAAAGAATTTCCTTATATATCTAATATATAATACAATTAGCATAATTCTGACTACGTCACTTTTCACGTATTACACAAGCTTCCGCCTTGATGCATAATAGTGGAACAAAAATCAATTGTTTGGCTCGTAAAAGCTTAATTTTCTACCTTCATACTCTTCTGGTGGCAACCATTTTTCATTCTAATTTCGACTCTTATTAAAACATCATCTTTTATCGCCAAAAACAATGGCTAATTTATTAGATTTCTTTGAGACATTTTTGACATATATTTGCGATGCTGAACTTTACGCTCTTTTTAGTTGTTCCCTCTTTTCTTTTCATCTGTTCCTTTCTTTTACTCAAATCTTCAGTTAAAACTTAATGGAATGTGTTTTTCGGCATTCTAACATACCTTATTGTGAGTCTCACAGGTACACAGTGGGTGCTTCTTTGCAGATGGTGCTTAGCATATATACTTAGTCATTGTCTTTGGTCAGAACTTGTATTCGTTCTCATACACAATTTTTAACATTTCTTACGTTTCTTCGATACTTTTAACCAATTCAGAAGTATACTCACTCTTAACTCTTTTTTCTATATCAAGTGACAGTGAAATGTCAAGATATCACAGTCCTAAGATATTGTTTATCTCATCGTATCTCGGTTTTCTCTGAGAGTTTTTATGTGTTATCGGATCTGAGGGAGAGTATCTATGTATATATACATTCTATAGATTAGTATTATTTGCTTCAATTAATTCAGTTTTAATATTAATAATATATAAAAATATTTTTAAAACTATTTGCAAAGGTATAATGGAAAATATTTAATAAAATATTTTTATTCAATAATAAAACTCTTAAAAAATTTCTCATTGTAAACGCTTATCTTCAACTATAAAATAATGGAGTTCAAAAGAATTTAAGTAAATAATTTTCATAAATAATAAATCAATTGTCCTGTCGAAATGGACTCAAGAATTTATTGTTAAAAGCCGCCCAATAAAATCGAGCTCAAATGCAGTATGAAAAGAGCAAACGTCATTAATTCGTTGACCCGCCAATGGTTGGAAATGTGCATAAATACGAGTATTTCATACGCACTGGGGAACCGTTGTATTGAAATCAAGTTTCACAATCAATTGATTATGTTTTGCAGTTCAATAAAAAATTAAATATACAACAAAATTGAATTATGTTGAGCCAGTAATTAAATAAAGCCCCGAACAAGCGCGCTGTGAAAATATTAATTTTTCATTCAGTGTTGATTATTTAATATTTGTTTGATTTTTTCATATAAAATTTCGATTTCATAGTGATGGGAATTCGATGCATTGGTTGTAATATGATGAAAATATCTCAATACATTTGTGTTTTTAAGTTATGTATTCATATGCAAATGCAATAAAAATGCTTATATCATACCATTCAGGATTTGAGGGTATGTATACGTGCATGGCCATACAGCAAAGTAGTGCATTTTTGAATTTCAACGTAAAATTTCATAGATAGGCACACTGATGACATGAGGCCATAAAAAAAGCATAAACAAATTCAAATAGATTGTTCCAGCTTCTACCATATTTTATATACTACTCGTATCTAGATACTTGGCACATTACCATGCAAATGCAAAGGATGTTTTGCATGTAAACATGCCTGTGTTATAGTATTTTACATGTGTATGCCATTCTTGCACTGTGTCTTTTTTCTGGTAGAAGGTTCATAAAATATTGATAGCTCTATGCGGTGATTCAACATAAATAGAAAAAAAATTTCCACAGAAATACTGTTATAAGAAGATCAATGAGGGCTGCATATATTTCAATATATATGTAAGAAACACATTTTCCATGTCATAGTCTGCAAATATTACAATAAGGTTAGTATATAAAAAATATGTATTTATAAAAATATAACAGTAGTATGTATAAAAGTAGTAAGTAACTATAAAATATCATTATTGATTACAATTCAATTAAGATATATCTTTTTGCTAGAATTTAAAATTAATTTACAATTACCAAAACTTTAAATGACTCACTGCAATATTTGAGATATATTGCACTATCTTTGCAGGTAGTATCACAAGCTAACTGAGCTATTAATAATTTAGTAAGAAGTATAGTATAATATATAAACTAATAGAATTTTGACTTTTTAATGGAGCTCATTGGACATTTTCTATGCTGATAACTGACTCTGGTCAGCCATTCGAACATCCGACAAAAATAAGAGTTTTTGGTCCAGTATTCTACTACTGCTCAGAACAACGCCAGATAGCCACAAAGATTGTGATAACCGTAGCTCTGTTCTAAAGAAGAGAAACTTCTTACATAAACCAGCTGTTTAGCTGGAGTGTTCTTTGCTTATTTATAGACTCTAGATTGCATTTAGTTAAATAAAGATCAAACGAAAGATACTGAATTGAGCTCCTGACTGGCTCAGCACACTCCTAAATATACCAGAACTGGAACTAATAGTTCCAGAACAAACAGATATTGGTGAGTTTCAACTTAAACTTCATCTACCACGTGCTCTGTATATATTTATATTGTATATAGTACAATTCGCTTTATTATAATTTTCGATTAGAAAGAGTTATATTTTGACAGCAACATCAAAAAATTATTTGTTCTTTTAAGGACAGTAATTTAGTTTCTGATTGTGCAAGTTTAATGATGTTTTAGTAGAACAGTTCTTCAACTCACTTCAGAAAATCTCCAACATAATGTATATATATTTATACTGTTTATAGCAGTATTCGCTTTATAATAATTTTCAATTAGAAAGAATTAAATTTTGACAGTAACATCGTAAAATTATTTGTTCTTTTACGATAAGACATTAAGTTTCTGGTAGTGCAAATTCAATAAAGTTTTGGTAGAACAATTCTTCAACTTACTCCAGAAGATATACAACATAATGAATAGCTAAATACTTGAATTTAACAATGCCTGTTGGTTGTAAAATTCTCAATCTTCTTATTAAAATTTGGATTCAAAACGACTTCTTGTTAATTGAGAAAGATTTTAGGTCTTCCGTATCATCTATCTACCTAAGGCATCCCTAAGAAATGTTCTGTTATGAGATTTACGTTTTGCATTAAGTATAATTAGTTAAGCTAAAAATTAGGAAAGAAACGTAAAATTAAACTGCCATGATATCATACGAACATAAATTAAATAAAAATTTGACGGAACTTCACTGCGTATGAGTGACATAATATGAAAATTAATAAAAAAATCTATAAAGAAATTTTTTTTTATTTTAGTAGCAATCACCGCAGTAAAACGAATGATAGATGATTTAATTTATTATTTTTGTCAATTCTTCAGCTAATTTTCATATTGAATTTCCTGATTTGATCGGTTCAATGAGTCGTAAAATGGGCCAAACTATTTCACCCACCTCTTTGATTATCTGCCAATATTTTAGTGTTTCTCTATGTGTACACATACATATATAGATGTATATATAGCTACATATATGTACATAAAATTATATTTAGAGTAAATTTAATCAAATTTGAACAAAAAGCCGAAGTTCAAACAATTCCAATAAGTTAAGCTAATGAAAGATACTGCAGCAACAACTGCTAACGAGTTGAAATATTAGCCGAGCAAACAAACAGTTTGATTTTGTATTTGACAATTTTATGTATGAGTTCATGTATAATAACAACAATAACAAAAACAAAAACAATAGCAAAACACAAAAATAAAAATAACAACAAAAAGCATCCGTGTGAATATGTGCATCTGTTAAGTGTTCATAGCCATTTTTTTTGTAATTGCGTTGTATTCTGCTTGGTGTTGTTATTGTTTATATGACATTTTCCCTTTTTTGTATCGAACAGTCATACTCATATAAAGACATTTCTCCGTATATGTTTATATATATATTTCATTACATATAGATATCTGCAAGTGTTATATAATCATTTATGAACTCACATATTTAGAAGCGTGAAAATATTATCAAACTATGAAAGTCGGCCTTTTTTGTCATTCAAAAACAGATACAGATACAGATACAGATACAGACACAGACACAGACACAGATATAGTCACACACAGACACAAAGCATTGTACTCGTATCTGCATCTGCAATTCCACTGACGTACCACTGCTATGTGGTACGATACGCCAGTGAACTACTTACTTTGCATTTACATAAAAAGGGTAAATATGTTCATAAAAATATTGTTGTTTAATGTATCTTGATTGATGATATACTCTGCTCAGTGTTTGTTTCTAGTTTGTCATTGGTAAACCATTAGAGTTTGCTTTGTACAAGCAAAAAGCAATGGGTGAATGTTAAAAAGTCAGAAGCACAGATTTTTTATGAGAATACTCGTATTTTATTCTTTATAGTTTTAACAACAAAATCGTTAAAACGAAACGGAGAATATAATGTCAACAAGCACTTTAATCCTAATGCGATCCTTTTAAAATAATAAAATGTAGGCATTCCATTAAAAAGCCATACGACACTATTGTTATTGTTGTAATTTCTTTTGTCATGTGTGGGTGCCGCCGTCGTGTGTGTTTGCCTGTGTTTGCCTGTGTGTGCGTGCAGTTGAAAGGAAACTGGAGATTAATGATAAAGTAGAAACGAGAATGTTTTGACAGCATTTAATATGAGGGCTTGAGCTAGATTTAGATATAGTGTGCGATTAGCCTTGATAGGTGACAAAAATATAAATAGGGTACTTTTCGAACTTCGTTGAATGGCACACAGTGGAGTGGAGACAGTGGAGAGAAGTAATGAAATCAAAGCTAAAAAATAATAAGTCGAACTGTTTGACCTTTCAGAGGTGTCAACTCAACAGGCATAGCAATTTAAAGTTAAGCAATACTTCCAGCAACTAATGGATTTTTATTAATTGCAATATTTAGTTTAAAAGTCAGAGATGTAATTTTTTTTCTGTCCCACGATTGAAGTAAATGTGGAATAAGAGGAATAGCTTAATTGCTATTGTCATCACACATACAATTTTGCGGTTTTCAGGATATTCTAAAAAAGTGATTTTCCAGATTTAATAAAAATCAATTAAATTTATATAAATGATATCATTAGATTAGATTAGATTAGATTTTAAAATGGGTTGAAAACTTGTCACCACGTCACTGCATTCTTAGAGGATTATTGTGACATACTCATTTTAGTTTCACAGACGAGTAGCAGTTAACAACGCCATTATGTTCTTTAGAGAGGTGTTGCCTAATTCCGTTATAAGCAGTGGATAAGTATAGGAGGTCATAGTTTATTGGATATGGGTGTCAAACAGACTTATTCATAAATAAACTTCATATACATAAACTTAAACAAAATCTTTATAAAAAGTTTAACTTAATAAGCTTTGTTAGTTAGTAAGAAAAGTACCAATATATACCTTATCATACTGATTAATAAATTGTATCTATCTTGGATTTATATATATGATTTCAAAAATCTTTACAAATACATTAGTGTGCATATAGTAAAGGGATATTCATTTCGTGAATAGATGTTAAAAATATCATCTAACATATAATATGTTTACTTTAAGGTTTGTTATTTTTCAATATGGATCATTTAACAACTTTCGAATAAGGAGGAATAACTATAAAAATGATGACAAATTTTTGAATCGAGTTTTCTTCAGTAATGAAGCTTAGTTTTCACTTGAACGCTATATATGTTGGATGTTAAGAAATAAATATTTCACAGCTGAGAGAGTGGAAATGTATAAGTTATAACAAAAAGAACATCACATCCACAATAAATCACTGTAAGGTCTGACATTTAAAGTAGAGATATGATGTGATAGGATGTGGGGATATGGGAGAAAATCCATTATACTCACAAAAAGTAACGATGTGTATGTCATGTTATCTGGATGTATGATAGGCTTGAAGAAAAATATTGCATTCACGAAAAGTAACTGTATGTTATGATGTGAAATGTCTGTAGTCTATAGGTATGATAATCCTGTAAAAGGATCGTTGCATACATAAAAAATTTCTATATGTTATGACTTTTAGTCTGAAGGTATGATAGATCTTGAGCCGTGCATCTAGAAAAAGTTACAATGTGGTGGGGTAATTAGTTAGGAAGTACGATTGATTTACAAATTTTTTAAAATGATAAAGTTGTGACACAAACTTTCATTTCCGTTTGTTACATGACTATTAATGTACCTAGTAATGTTTATTTAATTCTAAATATTGAGAACATTTTATGAGATCTTAAGTTTAGCTAATGTCTTTGAAGAAACAAAAGAAACTTACTATTTATATCTTATATTATTATTTCTGTGTACAATCATCTTACACATTTCATATGATACATATGATTGTAAAAGGAAGCGGGCTCAACAGATCCTTATGCACTAAAGGTCTATTGGGACTAATAGTTTAATCTTTTAAGAAAGTTGTAAAGCACATTTCTTACGTATGTTATAGTTTTTGTCAAAAAAAACGAATTGCTACTGCATTAAAATTCATCAATAGTATACTACTGTTCCTTAGTGACCAATTTTTACGCCTGGTCACAGAATAAGCAATTACATGTTATATTCGTCTGAATCCAAAGTGCCTAGTTTGCGTAGGTGGTGATTACAGGTGCAATACTGCATCTCATAGCATCATATCGTAAGTCGTAGTAATAATCTCTCATCTTTACTTGTCAAAAAGTACAAAAAGTATTAGTTTTTTAAAACTTCTACTTACTACAACAACAAGTTTGAGCTTTTCTTTAGTCAACAAACGAAAATATTCTGTTATCTGGTCACTTGCCATTAATATAAAAATCATCCAACATCACAATAAAATCGTCTTAATAAAATATTTCATGCTTCTAAACATTTTTCCAAAAATTGAATTTATAATTCAATGAAGCAATGTTAAGCAATGTACCATTAAAGATATTTTTTTCTAAGCGTATACATGTTGGCATTTCTTATCTTAAACGAAGTGTAAAACAATATTTATCATTTCATCAAAGTGGCCCCCCTAATGCATCGCGAGGCATCTTCTGCTCTCGAGCATATGCTACTTCACTTTAACATTTGAAGTTTGCTTAATCAAATGTTGGGTATTGCTTTGATTGGACACCAAATGAAATTATATCGATTTGCTATATTCGGAAACATATTGACTTAATAAATGATTAATGTCACGTTTACGTTTCAAGTGTATTTATACAGTAAATTAAACTGAGCACACTTAAAATGTGACCCGCCCAAAGTACACTACTAGTACCATTAACAATGTACGTCACTTTAGTCGATTCCGTGAAGATGTAAAATTGTGCGACCCTTAAAACGCAATGCCAAACTAAGGACAAAGGAATGTATTAATATTAAAGTCCTCGAACTCAATAACAGTATTTGCTCTATAACAATTTGTAAAAGTAAAATAAAATTTAATGTACTTTCCAAAAACAATAACACGAACAAAAATTAAGTAAAAATGTACAAAAACCTCTTAAAAGGGGGAAAAATTGTACACGTTAAAGTTTCCTCTTTCCGTAGATAAAGAGACAAAAGGCAACTAAGCACCTTAACACCGACGCACCGAGACACCTTCAGTAATTTGAAGACTACGTGCCCGTCATGTTAAGATACTTTTTCCGTATTTATTGTTGTATTTAATGCATTTTGTTGATGATTTCATTTAAATTTAATGGAAATTCATTAAATTGACAAACGTCAGTCGGGCTTGTTTGCGGTTTTGCGTCACTTCCTGTGATGAAAACGCAAACAATTCACTGCTCTGCGCTTAACTCATCCAAATTTAATGGCGAAGCTACTGAAAGTGATACATTGTTTGTTCTTAGTATGAGAGATAAGTGATTTTCTGAGCTACTATCAGAAAGCACTTCGTACTTAAAATACCAACGGAATTTAGTTTTAATGAATTTTTTAGATATTTTTAGGTCAACTATAAATCATTTTCCGTTTTTAGTGAAATTTTTATTACTGGCATTAAAATGTTTTTGTAAAAATTGGGGGGAACTTGACAGCTGGATTGACAGTTTTATTTGGAACATAATGTTTAAAAGAAATAACCGCCATGATTTACACTGATAAATATTTTTTATTCAGTACGAGATATGATAATTACCAAGTTAGGGAATTAAATATATCTTCTGTCATCCTTAACACGTAGTGGAGCATAGGGCCAGTCATATATAGTATGACTGAAAGGCACGCTATTTTTATTAAAATTGCATGATTTAATCATTCACTGAAATTAGCAAGACTAAATTAATTGGCAATAAGTTATTGGTAACCTTAAAGCAAATGACTTTCCAAAAATAATATACTTTTTACAAGATTTTAAGAAACAGTGAATAAAACGAAATGCCTTCTGAGTTTCAACAAATCTGAAGTAGCTCAAAATTGATATGAATATGATTTTTCTGGAGTACTAATAGGTCAGTGTATCATTAAACCAGTATTTTAATAGACGCGAATTCAGACAAGTATACATTCCAGAAGTTGCCTTGACGAAGTTGAGTTCCAATTTTATTATTTTTTTGGGAAACCATTTTATCTCTATCCTGACAGAGATAGCGAAAATAAATCACTCAGCTTGATTTAAATTTATTCAGATTTATCTGGAAGATCAAATGGTTTAATAAGCTTTAGCCAATAACAACAGTTAGTGCACCTCGACACTCTAAGCAGCTTTAAGAACATCACAATGGACAATAGATATCTCCGAGTGGAAATGCTTGCTGCTAAGGATCTAAGGGATATAATAACTAATTGTTAGTAAAAAGTAATCAGTAATAAATAATCATCGTATGATCAGGATATGATTTAATGGTTTTAAATGCAAAGTTTTTTCTTAATTAATTTAATGTATATCAAAACCTTTTATAATTTCGAAAATAAGTCTTAGCTAATTATTCGACAGCTTAATCTGTAGAAAGTAATCCTTAAGGTAATTTTATTGATATAAACGAAAGTACAATCAAACTAGCATAGATTAATAATATATGCTCAGGTCAAAAGACCGCTTGTAGAATTCATTTAAGCCGTTTGGGATATTATGTATCTTTTTGAATTTGTAATTATATATATAGAATATATTTTTGTGAAATCTATATTTGGGATAACCCCCAGACTTGTTAGAAAGGAAACTTCTATAAAACTGTTTAATATTGCCACGCCTTAATCTTGTTTGTATTATTTCTACTTTTCTGCAGTATTTTCAGTTCTCGTTATTGGAAATAATTAATTTTTAGGGCTTGAGATATGTGTTTGATCACATTTAAATGGAATCAGTGTATGTTACTCTGCTGAAAAGGCTTCTTTGTTTAGATACTTCATCCATAATTTCATTTGCTCGCTTACCCCAAAAACTTCAATCCCAATCAATGATATTGTAGACAGCTCATTACACCCAATTGGGTTTTGCACTGTTTAATTAGACCTCATTTTATATTATGGTTGCACAGAGCAAGAATGATGACTTAACTGTCGTAGTAGACAGCAATTTGTTGAGTTTGTGGTTTTTCTTTGCAATTAATTGATGGATATCCGTAAATGCAGAGATTTCAGATGAGAACACATTGGATGAATCCGTAGGGTTAAAGAATTACTTTACATTCTTTTGAGCTAGGAAGTTTTCTACACTCATTACACATTTTATCTTTAAATTATTCCTAAAGATATGGAAATCGTAATTTGCTTCGCTAAATCCTTTTCTTTATTCGTATCTTTATATTAATAAATGTGTTTATATTAATATTAAATATTTAGTTCTTCATGTGCCATAATATTTAATAATGTATTCTAAAAAATATAAAAATTATACACAAATTTAAGTACTGAAAATCTCATGTCTTAAAATTTATCACAGTTGTTAGCTCATTGCACTTTAAGGACTTACTTAGACCCGCCTTTTCCCTGCCTCCAGCATGTTCCAATCGTTATGTTTTGCGATTAAAGTTGTACTCGTAAACCGTACTGCATTATTTAGTAGCGCATTTTCCTTTCGAAGAGCAAAAAATACTACAACGATGTTTGGTTATTCCCTCGAAATCTCTTTTATCCTTACGTTTTAACTGCAGTAAAACTTGTTAAGTACTTATTTTTACACTTTAACTATTGTTTAGTCATGCCAATCCACCGAGGCTCAACAGCCTTCCAGTCTGTCACCAACGTCAAGTTTCCACACGGCACAAATGCGGCTTGCACTGATGTCACCCAAGATTGTGTGTCGCTGTGCATTACCGACACAAAAGAGTTTGCATGATATGGCGTCATTATAGTAGGCCTCTGTTTGGAGTACGTGAATGGGTGTGGCTCTAAGTAAATTCCCTTTTTAATTTGGGCGCTATTCAGTATTTAAGTGCCAAATAATTGTTGGGTGTAATTGGTGAATGCCATTAATTTCATTTTAATACTCGCCTTTCGCCATACTTGAAATGCATAAAATATTTAATAATTTAAGATAATTTAATTCCATGCTGTGCCATTTGAAGTGCACGAGGACATAAGGATACATACAAAATACAAAAGAAAAAAAAATATTACGATAATATGCACAACATCTTTGCTAAAGAAAATGGCAATTCAACCTATTTTCAATAACCCATTTTCATTTCCATTTTCAATCTACAAGTGGCATCAATTGCTCATACTATCTCTCTGAACTTAGTTACAAAATTTTCTGTGCTCCTGCAGGCGTAGGCAGGATTCAAGTGTCTTTCTGCCCATTTTCACTCGGGGTTTTGTCGGTTGCGCTCATGCCATTGTATGCTCTGAAAGCCATTCTTATCTTCTATGCCTTGTTGTTGATGGCAATACTACGTTTTGTGTTATCCTGCCAGCACTGCATCAACTTTTTAGTGTGCCAAAGACAAAAGGTTTATTTTGTGCTCGACAACTTCATTTTTATTATGGAAAAATACGGATTAAAATAATGCTTATAAATTGTTATTTGTTTATATTAACTCATAAATATGAAGAGTGCCTTTTAGGCGCTCCTTTATAATGGCATTCTCATCCTTTTGTATAGTTTAACTTGGAAATATTTATGATCCAAAGTATGTGGCATTAAATTTTGCAAATGCTTTCCATTTGGTCATTTTTCAGTCAATAAAAAATGAGTGCGAATAGCTAAGTTAAGTCTGCTTTTGTTGAGCTATTAAAAGCAATGAAGACGTAAATTAAATTAACTGATAACACAAAATTAAATATACCCAGAGACCAAAATATTATTTTAACATTCATTAACTATTAGTGCATGCTGCTCTCTATTTTAGCCGTTTTATTGAACTTTTGTCTGGGAAAAGTATCTTTGCAAGTGTCATGAGTTTAGAGTGCACTTTACTTGCATTCATCGTTTAGAAACTAAGTGAGTTGCATTTACGGCACTAAAATATTAAACCTTCTCTTAGGTATTTTTAACTAAAAGTTTAGTTATCAAACACTTAAGAACTACTTTTGATTACTCTAAGCAATAAAGTACACAGATAAAATAAAATGTTTAAACATCTAAAACGGTGGCCAACTAGAAATAAGTTTCATAATGTTCCTTTATATGCCATAATCCCTTTTTATTACTTCGTAGTATTGTTTGAGTAGTTATATTTCTTTTTAACTTTCATATAAAGAAATTTTAAAGTTTCTGACAATAAACCAAAGAAGTTCAGCAACTCAAGATACATTTTAAGATTATGATTGTAATTGCTTTAAAACACAAAAACTATTTCAAAAGATTTATATTTCAAAAATATATGTCGATGTCGAAGATCAGTTTGAATAACTTTACTAAAACCATTTATACTAACCATTCTAATATGAGTGATGGAGAGTTTAGAGCACTTTTTCGCTTTTTCTTAAGGAATTGAATATATCCAAATATGTTTGGTATCCTGATCACTGCAGCTTCTTCTAGACAGTATCCATTGTGATTTAACTTGATTGCCTGCTATTGAAACTTATCACAGTGTAAAGCAACCATAAACGTCCCCATTGAAATTCTAAGAAATTCTACCGGTACCAATTGAAACAAAACGTTTGCATTATTTTTTTACTTGGAGGGGAGTGAGATCACACACCTCTACTGTTCATTGGGTCGCAGCACCCGATTGGAAAATCAACTCTATATCAAATGAAAATCAATAAATATAGTAATTCCACTTGCATATATTTGGCTTTTAGCTACAGTCACAATGACACCCCCTAAAAGAAGCCAACTTCTATTGGTCAGATTAGCCGAAACGGCAAGTTTTAACCCCTAATGGAAACTATTTCACACCTCAGTTTGGGTGGCGTAAGTAAAATTTATTTATTATTTCATAAAGTATCGGGTTGACCCAAATGATTTTAGTCACCTAAAATACTGTAACGAGCAAAATGGACTATTTAAAGGAATGTTAATGATTTCGTTCTTAATATCGTTTAAGTCGCCTCAGATCTTATCTTAATTATGATATATAACTATAACACATCTTGAAACGTTTATGACGGCATTTGATAATTCTGAAATGAACTCATTTAAAAATTCGTATATTCCCATGTCTTGATTTAGTACTTCTTTTAATCACCTAAAAACCATTATTAGCATCTGAAACTTGGGTTTACAGTAGTACTATACGTGACAGATTTTTTTCAGAAATAAAATCTGTATAAATCAGACTTATGGTATTAATTGATGCAGTATATAGACATTAGAAAGAACACTGAAAACTGCGGACAATATTATTAAATATACTCTTGCCCTCTCCAGTGAGAGGGCGAGATGATTTCGATATCGAAATTTCTCCCACAGATGTGCTATTGTATTTACTATTGTAATTTCCTGTAATAAAAATTCCTTGAATAAGTGTTATGAGCTAAGACCAATGAATAGTTCTTGTGGTAACCTATAACAATTATTTACTCCGAATTCTTTTTGGGTTCAATAAAATGTAGTTGAAGTTACTGGAAATTATTTTTAATTAATTTAGAATATAAGCAAATAATATGCTTTGTCTTTCTTAAAAAATGAAATTCATATCTTTTAAAGATAAAAGTTAAAAGAATAATATCCACTCAGGAAACGAAAAGTCTAAGTTTCATTTAAACTGAAGAATTTATTACTATTTTTGTTATTGACTCGAATGATTTGTTCAGATTGCCATGGGCTATTGATATCAAAATCTATTGGTGTCTTTATTTGAATTTTAAATACCTTTGATGTTGTTTTTTAATTCTTTGCTTTAATGATTTATAGAAAGTATTGAATGTAATTCACAAAAGGAAGTATTTTCTTAATTTATAACCAGGTCAGGTTGACAATCTTATTTGTTATAAATATTCTTTTGTATATTTATGACATTGCATATACCATATTTCTATGGTATCAAAATAAAGGCCAGTAAAGTATCAAGGAAATTACATTTGATACTATTTATGTCAAACAAACATGGCCAATTGTTTTATGTTTTTGTTTATAAATAGAAAAATATAATAAAAAAGAAATACTAAAGAAAGATAATAGTTATATTTTTCAGAAGAACAATCACCAGGCCAACAATCTGTTTCACTTCACCTTAATTTAAAAATATTATAAAATTTTTTTAATTAAGAATTTAGATTAACTCTATGTACTTGGTTGAGATCCAGTGCAATAGAAATAATAGCAAATTCTTGAAGTCTATGTACTCATCTAATTCCCTTTTGAATCAGCAGTAATGTTTTGTATGCTACATTCTCGATCAATTGTATCAAGACTACTAGTATCTTTCTGAACTTTAAGTACTTGGTTTATTGCATCAGGATCAATAGCACCTACTTGAACTCTATCTACTCGGCGAAGTGCAACAGGAAACCATTTCTTTCTACCTTATTCGTTTTTGTGGTTCATCTATAACTGTTCAAAAAGAGTTTTTTTTAATTTAGTACAATCAAAAAAAGCATTCATCGCTATTTGGATGCGTAGACTAAAATAATTAAAGTCTATGTAGACTTATACATACACATAGATCTAAAGTCTATGTACTCATCCAATTGCATCAGAATTAAAAGTACTTTTGTGAATTCTTTATACTCGACCTTGTACATCATATCATATTTCATCATATCATGTTTTCATATCAGTTGAAATTTGTGAGCAAACTATGTGGTATGTAACCAATTTTAGTTTTTGTAATAGACATGGATGCTGAAAAAAATAGAAACCAATTTGGAACCAAATGGAATAACCCATATTCAATCACAAAGTTACCAGATTAAGCATTCAATAAGTTACCCTTTTGCATGTCGTTCAAATTGAAGTATAATAAATGATTGCGGCTCCATATATAGCGTATAGGGGAAAATTTGACGCCAATTATTCCCATATTAAATTGTTGATCTCTATTTCACTTCACAATTAAAATTTTTTGATACGGTGCGTTGGTGTTTCCCTGACTACGCTAGGAAAATAAGGAATCGCAATTTTCTTCTAGCGTATATTGCAAAAGTTATGGAGATGACGGAAAAAAAAAAAATTAGTACTCCTTTTGAAAATTAGTACTCTCCTTAGTACTCCGGTTTTTATTAGAATCAGATCGAAAATATTTAGGTTAGATTCATTTTAACTCTTTCACAGACGTGTCCAGTGCTGAGAATGAAGGCATACTGTGTTTTATAGGGGCCTAAAATGATTAACAGTTAAGGTCCAGTATTAAGCATTAGTTGAAGACGGGACATTGAACCTATGGAGTCTAAGTGAAATGGTGAACTATGCTGATTAATACAACAAACTATGTATTTCATTACAGTTGTTTATTTTTAACCAAATACTTCAATCTTTTTGACATTTACTGGAGAACTCTTTATTTTGCTATGAAATATTTTGAATATAATTAGTGATTGTTAGTTTCGCTTTCAAATTTTCTATTTTTTCGTATAGATACCAATTGAAACTGTATAAATTTTTCCTTCTATATGGAAATGAAAAGATGCTGGACACGTAATATTTACTTCTAAATCTCCAAAGTTAATAATTTCAATAAAAAAAATAATTTTTTTTAAAATAAATTGTCATCCTAAGAACTTTTTTATTTGCTTGTATTTCAATAAATAAATGTTATCTAAATATCTAAATAAGTCGATTGATATTCGAATTGAGATGCAAAATATATGATAAAATAGTATCATAAATAAAAAAGCAATAAGAATGATGAAAAAACAAACAAAAAATTTGCTAAACAAATCTTTTCGAACATTTGAAACGAAATTAGAATTTCAATGTTTACAATTTGGATTCACAAATAGGGTCCTTGTAAGGACAATGGCAATACCAGTGCTAGCAAATGAAACATTTATTTACTCTTAAGGAATCACAAGTAAACACACAAAAACCTTGAGCCAGTCGCCTAAAATTATACTTTACACCAAAATTTATAATAACAAAATGCAGAAAATAAGCAACACGAAAGTAGAATGAGAACAAAGTGAGAAGCAACAAATAAGAACTAAAACGAAAACAAAAACAAAAACAAAAACAGGAAAAAACAATGTGGAAGCAGCACTTCCTGATACAAAAACTATTTTATTAACTTTTCCATAACAGCAAAAATCATAATAATAATAATAAACATTCCTTTTAAGATGTCGATAAGCACGATGGCCATTATAAGCTTTAATGTGCATTTAATAAAAGTTCAACATGGGCAAAACGATACCATCTCACATGCCTGCCTTCAACACTCATACAGTGTCTCATACATACCGTTGTCTCATATATTCGTTTATATATGATATTATATATCCTTACACTCTCGAACAAACACGCGAATTGCCATTTCTTCAAGTCATCGAGAAGTAAAGCCGAAAAGCCAAAATCTGTTGCAGCATGAAATATGGAAGGACGCTTTAACGCCTTATCGCAGGACATTTCAAAATGGACAGTCAAAATGGATTTTTATCGCTAGGATAATAGACAAAAGTCATGTGAATAAAACGTAAATGAAAATAAAAATAAAAATGAAAAGGAAAATGAACATGAGAATGATTGTAGAAATGTTAATAAAATTTTATTAAGAATATGCACGAAAACGGCCACGTAAAAATGAAAAAAAAACATAAAAATAAAAATACAAAAGCACAAAAGCAACAAATACAAATAAAGTCCTTAAATACAAAAATACAAAACAAAAAAAGGAAATACGGATATTAGGTGAAAGACTTGCTTTCTGTTTTCCTTATTATATTGGTCAGTTAGTTCTTAACCGAGAGTAAGTGAAGGTGGCACAAAGACAGCATTTCATACACTTTGATTTGCATAAGAAATTATGCTATGAAAATTATAAGCACCAACAACAACAACAGAAAAAAATGAAAACCAAAAATAAAAATAAAAATAAGAAATATACATAATGGAAAAGGACAAAAGAAGGAAATAAAATTTGCATAGTCTATAGGTAAGGAGAAATGACTTCGGTTCATAAATTTTCAATTCTCACCTTGTTTACTTCCCTTAAGGTATGCAATATAAAAAAAGTTCAAAAATTTACTTGCCTTGTGCGCTACGCAATTGCGGGAGGCATTTTAAGTTGAGACATTGTTGGGACGAGAGTAGCCTAATACAAAAATATTAACTAAATAATATTTCAAGTTTATAGTCATATTTTCTTGAATAGAAATATTAACTATGACTAGAAAGATTTTGTTTTTAATATTGATATTTGATATCTGAGACAGTAGATATCGACTTTAGCTTGGCTTTCCGTTTATTATTAAAACAAATAAAAAAAAAACAATTATTTTTTATTATTTTTATTAATATATCATTTTTGTTTTGTTTTTAATTAATTTTAAATTAATCACATATTTTTACATGTATTTCAAAAATTCTAAACTGTTGATAAAAGTTACTACTTAAAAGACCTCAATCAATACTAAATATTCGGCGTTACTTTGAAAGAGCTGAGTGTTAGCCTGAGTTATATGTTTTTGCTACGCTAATTGGAGTTGAAAAGGTTTATTAAATTATAGTTTTCTAGTCTATATTTTCGTGATTTATTTGAAATTAATTTATTTTTTATTTTAATTTATTTGCAATAAAGAAGCAAAGCTTTTTGTTTTGCAAATTTGGACTAATTACCTTAAATTGACGACCCCAATGGCCTAAAAACGTCGCATAACATAATATTGCATTGTCAAGTAGAGAGAATCATAACTATGCGCATTTCAAAAAAAGATAGTTATAACTTTATCTCTGATGAAACTCATTCATCTTTTCCAGAGCACTTTCATCAAATGAACTTTATTGCTTCGAGTGTTACTTGATTTCTTATGTATAGTGAATCCTTTAGCGTTATAAATCAACTTTTTTGAGTCTCCCTGCAATATTTCCAAAACAATACTTAGAAGTTACTATGTTTTTGATTCATTATCAGTTAACTGAGATCCCCTATTTCTGACAACTTTTCGTCTACACAAATTGTAAGGAACTTGAGATTTTCACTTCTACAGTAATGTCACGCATTCAAATTCGTCGATCTGCCATCGCTTCATAATGGATTTTATTTACCATATCCGACAAAGTTAACTCGGCATCCTTTCGCTTCAACGTTGTGGCTTAAATCACTTAGGAAACTCGGTAAACTGCTATTAAATGATTACCTTTTATGGTAGAATCTTCATGTTGCTTACCAAGCTTTGTTTTCATTTTGAAATTTTTTCTTTTCAAATAGTTTTATTTAATTAATTAAAAGAAGCAATAAATCACAAAAATAATTTAAGTTTAAGTTTTTAATTAATGTCGGATTATATAAAATGTATTGCAAAAATTATATGAAACCGATTTAGAGCTGTTATAACCGATTGACAAAGCTGCCCTCGTAAATAAAAAGATGAGAGTTTCTTAAAATTGATTAGGGATAACTTTATTTTATAGAAATTTAAAATTATAGGATGTATGTATCAGATTATTAGGTTACATCTTAGTTGAAGCAGCTGACTGGTACGTTTCTTGTCCTGTTTGAACTATGTTACATCGATTTGTCGAAGTTTTTTTTGTTATGCTCAGATATTTTTCTTCTATTATCAACTTGATCGTTGCAAGAGGGGTACCAAAGCCTGAGAACTTGATGCCGATATATACATTAAAGATCTTGTTGCACAGATTTCACTTTGTCTGAAGATTCTACAATAGTTCGGTAGTCGATGCGTGAAGTTAAGACCCAGTTTTTTAGAAAATACGCCACTGTCGTCTCTTTCATGTAATTTAGAGCTTACCACTCTAAATATCTACCGTGTTAACCTGAGAAACATTAATTATTAAACAATATGAAATTATATTTTAAGAATATTAAAATTGTGCATCATATGATCCGTTAAGGAAGAAATAAACACCAAGCATTTAACCTTTTAATAATACTTTGCTTAATATTTACAAATCTTATTCTTTATGTAAAGATGTAGTTTTAGCTTATCCAAGCATAACTAACATACATAATATTATATGTATTTACAACTACATTTGGTTAGTTATGTAGTTGATTATGTATCAATCTCAATAACTATTTACCTGAAATTATATGTCAAATTAATTAATATTAATTAAACTGCATTAATAAACTATTTAACAAAGCAGTCACTGTCATACGTTTGCTTGTTATTCATTAACAAATAATTGATAAATGCCACACTAAACCACATCTTATGTACTTGGTATTACCGTGCTTTGCTATTTTTTCTGACATTTTGTTTATATCCTTGTCATTGGCATTTCGTGAAACCTTTCAGTTCTAGAGCTCATGTAGCATTTGAGTTGTAAACATCATGACCAATCGTAAGTTTTACACTTTCTGCTGTTAATACGTTTTTTATTGCGATATGTCGCAAGTATTGATGAAGGTGCAATTCTCTGTCATTGATAACAACAACGGAACAACATGTCTCTGTCAGTCAATAACCGAAAACCAACAACTACTGTCAAGCTTTTGTCAATTTCATTATTCAGTTGATAGTCGTCAAGTTATAGCCTTCGGCATTTCATATTCCGTATACCGTATACCGAATTCCGTATCCCATATACCGGATTCAGCTTTCAGCATATACCATTCATCAGTCACCATTCACCATTCAACGTACAGCCAGTATTCAACATTCAGCATTCAGCATTCAGTATTCAGTATTACTATGTAAATATTTGAAGTAAAATAATTTATGAGGCAATGGGGAATATGTACGCCTTGATTCAACTTATTTAATATTAAAAAGAAATTCAGTCGTCAACATTGGTGTCGCACTATACACCGGCCGGAAGTTTCTTCATATCCTTCGTACATTTTTATTATCACTCAATTCAATCTAAAACTTCATTTGTATTATTCTTGCCTTGGCTTTGGCACATGCCACTAGCTCTTCACATCAGCTCTAGTGCTAGCTTTAAGCATATCCTTAACTTCCTTGAGCTGTGTGACGTACCTACTGATTTTGATGCCTTCAACTACTTTGCAGCACATTTGCACATTTCATTCGTCTAGATTTTAAGTTTATATAATAAGGTATTTATTTACGCCATGTTAGACTCAGCCAGAGCCTGAGCAAAGTAGAGCGAACACTTTATGGCTATGCAAGGATATGTTTTGCTTTGATTATGAACTGCTCTGTGTAAGGATATTTGCTTTAACGTGCATGCTTGTGCTTGTCTTACATAAATTTTACACTTATACACAAACAACCATAAACGAATGACTTTAAATGCTGGAAATGGAATGGTTGTTTTCCTCTTAAATCTTTTGCAAAACACATTGTACACCGACCGCAATGGTCCTGCCCAGTGGAACAAAATTTCGTCTTTAATAATAGTTTCAGTTAGGAAAACCCTTTACGGTAGATTTAACATAAAGCATAAAGCACAATTAATACTTATTACGGCATTGTTACTAAGGATATTTAATTCCCTTTGGTTCGTCGGGCACAACTTGCAGCAAAGGATATGAGAGAAAAAAAAACGAATTTTAATTATTTTCCTAAACTCATTTATACTTAATTAAAGAGCTTCTATCGAGACACAGGGAAGAACTGCGGCAGTATTTGCTGTTTGCTGTTTATTGATGATACAATTAAAAATTCTCGAAACAAATTCCTTAAAGTAATGCTATTTAATATTATCATTGAAATGACAATATAGGAGAAGTCAAAAGGACGACACCGACGAAAGCTACGAAAGATACGAAGATGTGAATCCCATTTTTCCTGGTGTTTACAATAAAAAACATTTCGGTATTTTGGCTTTTTTGGCATATCCTTAGACTCGCAAACGAATTGCTGCCAAACACGAGCCTAGATTAAAGCTAATAAACCGCTAATATAGAACATCCTTAACAAATAATTTAACATTAGGCAATTATGTGTAAATGAAGTGGTATTGGTGAAATGTACAACGAAACAAACTTTTTCGTTTTCTCAAGGATAAAGGCTTAGCTCCTTAGCTGTTTAGCTGTTTGTCTGTTTGGCTGTTGAGTTTTTATCTTCATTTTTGGTGCTTTGTTTGCTTCGTTTTGTTTTAGTTTGTTTAAGTAAAATTTTCTTGAAGGTTTTCCTTAATGGATTTTTTATTTAAACAAGTATTTTGTGTAACATTGTTTAAATGTTTGTTTTTGTTTTCGCTTTTATATATTGTACAATATATTTTCTATATACATTTATATCCGCTAACACCGTTATTAAATGTTAACAAAGGGAAACAGTTAAAAAAGGATGTGCCAAGGATGTTGCCTTTATTAAAGTTACTACTTAGCGTTGTAAATTGTTTACTGCAGACTTCCGAACCAAAGGCGGTTAGCTTTTTGTTGATCTTGGCATATTTTTATGAATTGCTTTGCTGGAGCAGAGTTGAGCTGAGCTGAGCTGGACTAGGCCATACACTTCCTCTTTGTACATATATATACTCATATACTGCCTTTAAAGGAATTTAATACTTTAAGCGATTTGACTTTGAAACGCTTTAGTTAAGTAGTTTGATTGTATATTTCCTTTTTTATATTGCTTTTTCTTAAATTGTTTTTAAACGATTTAATGATTTATGGTATATATATATTTATAAATATTCTAATATGTAAAGAGTAGAGTATTTGGGGGACACTCCCCAAATAAGTTTTTAACATTTTAATCATTTAAAAAAATGTAAAACTCTGTATATCTAAATGAATGTTTGAAAAAGTTATTATAAAAATAATATTGTTTTGAAATACTTTAAAAATACTTATTACATAAAAGTTATTAACATTTTAATTGTTTAAAAAATTTAGAAAAAAAACCTTTTCGAAAACTTTAAAATTACTTATTAAACGTAAAAGAATTAAAATGTGTAGGAAATTTTTAAAATGTTGAGTTTTTGAAAATTCATTTATTTTAATTAAACATAATCAAGAAATTTATTTAATTCAAAATTCATTAGTGATCTATTAGATTAATTTGTTTTTAACTTTTTAAAAATAAAAAAACTGTTTGACGGACAGCTATGCATACTCTCTTATCTCCTCTGAAACATAGTGATATATGAACTATTATTAAAACTAAAGGATGGCGTGCTGCAAAACTATTCCGAATGCAGATGATATTGCATTAATAGTTACCGGAAAATAAGCTAGCACTCCAAGGGATTTTTAGTAAAATGGACTTAATGTCCTGAACAAATTTATAGTAAAATATTCCCTTTAAGGTATATTCCAATAAAACTGAACTCGTAATTTTTAACAGATATCAAAAGATTCCTACTCTTTTTCCATCCATTTTAAGAGGTTCTGTGATGCAATTTTAAGAGGTTCTGTGATGCAATTTACTGAGAAAGCTTAACATTAAGCTATTATTTTTGACAGAATTCGGTCGTAAGCAACATCTTTCCATGCGCTAAATAGTCAATATAGCGCTTTGTATCTACTATGACATTTACTATGTCAAAAATCTATTAGTAAAGAGGTGGGGATTACAACCACGCTAATTTTAAAGAGTCTACATAGCTGTCGTAATACCTATATTCTTGTACGGCTTCATAGTATGGTGAACAGACTTAGACAAAACTCTATATTGTATGGCATTCATCGGTGTGCAAAGTAGGGCTGGACTCTGTATTAGCGGTGCATTTACAGCACCACACTATCACCTGCGTTGGACCCCTAATGATTCACTTAATGCCTCTTGATCTTATAAGTAAACAAATGGCAGTATCATCTGCTCTTCGACTTGAAATGATTTCACAGTAGAGAGACTATGACCACGGCTCCATTCTAAATATCTTCAGTCCTACTCCATTAAATGTAGACTACATCTCTTCCATTCTCAATTTCGTCAATAATTTTAAGGTTAAATTTCCATCTAAGGATACTTGGTTGTTGAGAGGTCCTTCATTAGGAGAGTATCTAACCATTTCTACTGACGGCTCTAAAATAGATGGTGGTGTAGACAGTAGACTTTTCCCATAAGGACTTAATAAATCTATTTATTATAGATGTTCTGATAACTCCAATGTTTTTCAGGCGAAGTTTATCACTATTAAGGAAGCTATAGGTTGTCTGGATGTACATAATATATGTTACATACTTGATTAGGATATATGCATACTATCAGATATTCAAGTTGCTTTAAGGCCCTTGAGTTCACACTATTTAACATCCAGGCAGTATTTTGATTGTTAGACATTTCTAAATGAGATGACGATGCAGTTTTAATCTTTTATACTCTATGTTTCTGAACATAGGGATGACAGCAATTTCAAGTCAAAGAAGAAGATCATATGGGTTGCTTCAATTAATCACTCGAAACACCTACAAAATGTTGAGCAATTCAATAAAAGATGAAAAAACTTAACCATATACTCGTATAGACATCTGTATGCAAGTTGGCCTAGTTTCTTTAATACTATGCTTATGATATGTTTAGTGAAATTACTAGTCTTGTGGTAGGTTTATTCACCGGTCATACCAGATTAGAGAACCATGCTGAAAGATTAAATGCTCTGATTAATCATTCCTGTCGCAGTTGTGGAGAAAAAGATTAAAATGTTTTACATTTGCTTTGTTACTGCCCGGCGCATATGCTGCACCGATTTACTGTTTTTGCGGTATCATTTTTGAGGATTTTGACCTGATCAAGAACATCCCTTAAAGATCATTCTAGTATTTGTCAAAAATTTAAGTTGGTCTTTGAGTCTTTGAGTTCTTATACAAAAATTGGATCCTTAGGCTCGCCGGTATAACCTTACCTAACTTAGCATAACTTTTAGAATTTGTTTTGTGAAGGACATTCTATTGAAATTAAACCCTACACACATTTCATTTTTAAGTATATATTATTAAATATGATGGGAATTCTCCCATATTGATATAACTTGCTGCAAATATTGGATTAAAAATGAAGAACAATCTGCTCAAAATAGCTCAGGTTTTCAATATAGTAAAAGGACTTTATTGTCCTTTCCTATGCTCTCTCACATATTTGTTATGCCTTTCATTTGAAGTAAACAAAATTGTTTAATTTTATTACAAAATTGCAAAATAAGCAACATAATAATATTAAAAAAGTATTAAAATTTTTTAGATATGTACCAAAAAGAAATATTAAAATAGTAGTGACTTCTTGTGAAGGAAATGAAAGTTAAATTTTCGGTTTCCAAGCAATTATACAAGAATAGAAATAAAATTGTTTTAAAAATGCAGGGAAAGCAGAAATTTAAAAGGAAATATGTTTTCAGTCCTTAAGGATATGTTCTGGTGTACATTTTCATTTTTTCTAATTTTTTTTTCACATTTGAATTGTGCTTTTGCTGCATTTTATGTTGCTTTAATTATTGTTGTTTGTTTTTTTGTTTTTGTTTTTTTCAGAGTTCAACGTTTTTTCATTCCTATTTTGCGTACTCTTGGCTTTCATTAACTAATTTTGCATGTAAATTTTCATTGTTTTGGGCACAGTTGCTTTCGAATTGCTTTTTGAGCTTTTATTCCCTTTTTTGTTTTGGTTTTGTTTGTTTTTTGTTTTGTTTAGTTTTGGGTTTCTGTTTTGTGTGTGAATTTGTTACTGCTTTTGTATTGTTGTCATTTATTTGTTTGTTTAAGCTTTTCATAATTTTAATTTCACTTGTGCCCCTTTTTGCTTGAAATTCATTTGTTGTTTTTATTTGATCCGTGCCATTCTCACGCAAACACACAAACACACAACATAGGTACATATACACACTCTTTGGAATATACTCGTATGCAAATTGTTGTAAGTGTAAATTTGCATATTTGTGTTGTTGGTTATGTGAGGCTGTTCGGAAATTTTGTTAGCGTATGAGCATTTATGTGTATGCGCCTGTGTGTGTTCATTTCAATTTAGCCTTTTTGTGTACTTTTTTTTTGCACACTTTTGTTTGACTTTTTATGGACACAATTTGCTCACTCTTTATGCACAAGAACGTCCTTATTCTTGTATTAAAAGTAACATTAAACCAACAACAACAACACCAACAACAACAAAAGCAACTGTGACAACCAAAACAACATAAGCAATAACAAATGCAGAAAACACAATGCAAAATAAGAACGATTCTTTAGGTTTTGCATAAAAGCACAAAACAGATACAAAAGTAGTTACAAAACCAACTGATATAAAAAACAGGAAAAAATGAAAAAAAAAACAAAACAATTAGTGACAGTCATACAGAATACAAGATAGTACGGTACATTGTTAGTAAGGCCAATTCTAGTTTATGTGAGAGGTTTTTTCAACGATTTTCTACATTTAAGACGTGACCATTAAAGTTAATGGCATTGTATTTAAAAGAATCTAACTAACTTATTGTTATAGTTCTTCTAGTTAAGTATATTTAATAGTATTTTCAAGCATTTAATGAGAAAAATTTCTCTGTCATTAATATTGCGAAAAACATTATTGCATACGTAAAAAAAATTTCAAAATTTTCTAAAGCAATTAAGAAAAATTAAAAACTAAATTAAGAATTTTTTTTAATTTATAAAATCATAACCACACGTCCCAGGTAGTTTTGCTATTACAATCAAACATTACAACAAAACAGTGCATATGTTATGCATAATAAAAATAAATTATGCATTTAATGAAACCGAAAGAAATCGAGCCAATGAAATGCTCTACTAGATTCATATTATATTAACAAAGTAAAATCTTTCACTTTAAACAGACTTGCAGTCACTGCTTTAATATATAGATTAAACAAAATAAAAAAAAACTTCATTTTAGCATTTTAGTGCTTTAAAGTGCACCAAAATATTATGTTCGGACGACGAATATATTCAAAATCGAACATTTCAATTTAATATTTTAATTGTTTAAAAAACGTTTCATTTGAGCTACACGAAGATAATGAAGTTGCGCCAACAGTAAATCTAGTATATGTTTTGTTTCATTTTTATTTTAATACAATCAAATACTGGCACACAATATACTGTTCGAAACTTTCGAGTAGTGATCTGTGTTTGAGTTTATTTATTCGAACAATATTTGAAACTTTTGCGTATTTTGTTACTGTGAAAATAAATCAACTACTTTCATTGACCACCTTTATTAATTAAAAAAATATGATATATTTTAATTTTAACTTTCAAATAAATCAATACTGGAGCTTGAAAATAATTGCGTTTGTATAAACACAAGATATAGAACTCAAAAACAAGACACTGATTTCATAACAACATTCTATTAGAACTATTTCAATTATCAGAATGCATTACAAGATATTATAATACAAAACAAAAGTAATACATCTGATGTTTCATAAAAAATATGAAATATAAATATAATAAGTAATTCCTTGCTTTAAAATATAAAAAAATTCTATTTATATAGTTTTTGTATTTAGTTTTATTTATATAGTCCATTTCTATATAAAATTTCCAACGTTTTGAATTCCTTTGACTTCTTCACTAAAGCAGGATGTTTAAACAACTGGACTTACAATCATATAATTACTGTTATTTGTAGTGGAACAATAAGAATTAACATATAATAATAGCTTTTAAATAATAAAAATAAGTCAATTTTATACAAATTGAACTATACAAAAGATCGTATAAAACAGCGTGTCTAAGAAAATCCGACCTCAAAAAGATAATTTATAATTTTAAAAACAAATTTCTACTTGTGCTTAAATGAGTTCTAAAATTGTAATGACTCAGATTTAGTTTTTGTTGCGGGAAACCTAAATTTGTTTAAAAAATATATAAACTATTTTAATTGATTATCGAAAAATAATATTCGTTTTGAAATACATCATTTCTCAGTAATCGGAATTTGTACTGAGCAAGCATTTTTTCATCATGAATGAATTGTTTGAAATGATTTGTACACAAGCCTGCTATTCCAGCCTAACGTAACCTAACCGAACCTAATATCCTCTTGAAAAAGTCAGTAGGAAACTTGTTTTAAAAACTAAGAGAAGGGAGTTAGTAATATATAAAAGCATATATGTGAAGGCATGTGTCACACTAATATAACCGTTTTAAAATGTAGCGCAAATAAGCAACCACAATAAAAAAGTTAAATCTTCCGCTCAGTAACAGTGCAGAAAATGTATGCAAATGTGAATTTGTAAATGTTGTATAAATTCGAAATGACAGAACACATAAAAAATGAGAAATGCTGAAAAATGAAAGTGGATTTTCCTTCTGTTAAGTTAGTCATTCATGCAAAAAAATATTAAATTTACAACATAAAAAAAGAATCAAAAAAGGAGAGCCACAACAAAAAGTAAGACAAAAGCAACAACAACGACAACAGATTTAAAGTTAAAAAAAATTATTATTCCCATTGCCTTAAGCGGCAAAGTCTTTTATTGGCATATTTACGACTGCGATTGGACCTAGGTTTCTTTAAGTGATGCTGTTCCGTTCTCATTTCTTCCCGTTTCGCCGTTCACCGTTCGCCGTTCACAGTTTGCCTTCTGCAGCGGCAGTGCTTTGTAGAATTATTATCTCAAATACACAGTTGGCCTCTTTATCCTTAAGCTACTTTGTGTAAATAAAATACGTTTCTTATTTTTATTTGCATATTGCATTACTGTTACATGCAGCAGCTGTAGTAGCCGTACGGCTACTATGGCAGAAATGGAGTACATGTAATAATACCAGATTCTGACCACAAATGTAAAAATTCTGCAAATAGCAAAAAATTCTTTTGTAGATACAATTTGATTGAAATATTTCGTTTCAAAATTTTAATGCCTCTCTTAACCTCCTGACCCCAGTGAGTAAATAACCATAAAGGTACGTTAATGCTAAGGAAAACCCAATTTCCGATTACAACAGATAAAGGATAAATAATTGCATTGCACTGCGATTTATTTTGCTATTCATGTGAACTCATGTGAATGCAAAAATATTTTATATTTCTCTGATAATATTCATATTATATATTTTATATTAAATTTATATATAAATATTTAAACAAATATATTAACTTTGTGTGCTTTTTCTACTTATATTTTGCAGACTTCATCGCTTTATCTCGTATATAGTCTTGCTTCTAAAGAAATCAACTATAATTATTAAGCATATACCGGAACTGACAAAATTGTACATAGTCGTAAAATAGTTATAAGTAATTTTAACTAAACAAAAAAGGTATAATTTAATATATAATTAATAATTAATTAATTCATTAAGTTAAGATGAAAATTTCTAGTAAAATTCTAAATTTATTAAATAAAAACAAAAAATAACAAAACTTAGTAAATTCATTAAATAATAAAAGGTTTTCGATTACACGCGCATAGCACAATTTTAATAAAAACATGATTGATTAGTTATTATAAAATTGTTAAAAAAAAACAAATATAACATTTATTAGAAATTTTTATAGGTTCAAAATCGCATATATCAAACGAAAGCATAGCATCAAAGATTTACATACAGTAACCTTATCGGTCCAAGTTACATTTAATGCTAGAAAAAACAAAAACTATATACTTTAAAAATCGAGTAAAACATATAATTTAAAAATTTCGAAAAAAAATTGATCCTTTTAAATAAAATTTTTTCTACACTATTTCAAAAATTAAAATTTTATTTTATATAGATAATAGTTTTTTTATTTTTATTTCAAAATATAATTTCAACTCTATTTTGTATAAAAGAAATTTTGTTTAATTTTACAACTTTTAAGAGAATAAAATTATATACATTAAGACTGAAAAGTTTTCGGAAATTCTCATTTAAAATTCGCGCGCTGTATATTTTTCGATATTTTAAGTTTATGTAGTTTGGCAGCACTGTCCTTAATTACTATGCCAAAAATGAGCGCGATCTGTCAGACAGTTCGTTTACGGCAGCTGTTGAAACCAGTTCACCTCAGTAGTGCCGTTGCGAAATGTCTTCGACGGTCGTACGACCGTCCTGAAAGGCTTTGTACCACTCATAAACTTGAGTTTTCGATAAAACTGATTCCCCATAAGCCTTTTGTAGCATTCGCAACGATTCTGCACACGAAATTTCGTTCGAAACACAAAATTTGATGCAAACTCTTTGTTCAATATTTTTTTCCATTGTTTTTTTCGCAACGCACTACTGAGGTGAACTGGTTTCAACAGCTGCCGTAAACGAACTGTCTGACAGATCGCTCTCATTTTTTGCATAGTAATTGTCCTTAATTGCTGCCAAACTACATAAACTTAAAATATCGAAAAATATACAGCGCGCGAATTTTAAATGAGAATTTCCGAAAACTTTTCGGTCTTAATGTATTATATAAAAAATTTTTAATTATTGGTACTACTATTACAAAAATTAAAATTGTATTTTATATAGTTAATATTTTTTTAAACCTTGTTTCAAAACATTTCAGTTTTGTTCAATATAAAAGAATTCTTTTTCAATTTTAAAAATTTCAAAAGAAGAAAATTATATCATATAAAAAAATTTTAATTATTATTTTCACTATTTCAAATATTAAAATTGTATTTTATATATAACAACATTTTTTTATATATATTTCAAAAACGAACTCTTTTTATTTTAAAAATTTCTAGAACAATATATTTTAAAACTAATATGAATACACTGAGCGAAAAAGTTGTCACTATGCCATGATTTTCTTGACATTGTCTCTGATTTAATCAAAAAACCTTTTAAGAAAAAACTACAAGTTTTTAAAGTTTTACTTTAACTATTTAAAATTCAGATTTTATTATGAATTAAAAAACAAAGTCAAAATTTAATATTATAAGTAAAAATTTTCTTATGACATTAATTAAGTTTGCCTTCTTATAACATATACTATGTAGTATATATATATATATTTATTATTGTTATTATTATTCAAAAATGTAAATTTAATTATTAGTATATTTGAATTAAGTATAACTTTCTAATAATTTTAAGTAGAAGACATTTTTAAATTTAAATTCGTTATTTTCTAATAGTTCTAAGCGTTTTATGTTTTTCGTTTATGTTATATTAGTTGTATTCTTGGATGACCAAAGAACAGTGTTAACTACCCTCGTACATACTTTAGATTGTATTAAGAATTTACATAAAATAATGTATAATACTTTACGAGTTTTAAGGCTAATAACAAAATAAAAAATAAAAAAAAAAGATTCATTAAATATTTAAAATCAAAGCTGAAGCTTGTTAGTGATATTAATTTTAAAAATTATATTGTACTTTATAAATGTTAACAAAATGTTTAAATATATAATTATTTAAAACAAATTTCAAAACGAAAAACTTTATTTTATTTGTTTTATATTATAAAAATCAAACTTAAAAACAGCACAGTGGTTTCCAATTAAAAAAAATAAATCAAAAAATATTTTTTAAATTTGTGAAGAAAATCTGCATGAAGCAGACACGATCGAACACCAACCAAAACAACACTGTCCAAATAGTTTTCTCATATTAATTTTCACAAATATATTTCCTGAAAATAAAAATGCATAATATTTCGACTTGGGTCTTACTTGTATACAGGGTGTTTTGCTTTAAAGTGTTTTTAGGTTTGGGAGATGATTTCTGGTTCCATAAACGTAAAACTTCTTTAGGTACAACTTCTTCGTATCCGCCAAAGTGATGCACTATCATATTTATATTAGAAGGTTATGAAGATAAATGCTTCATCTCTCTCTTCAAGGTATATATATCAGTAAATATTAAGAATATATTATCTCGCTCTATGCATAAGATTTTTTGCGTTCTTCTGCTTAAAGAAAGCACACCCTCTATTTCTATAATTTTCTTAAAAGGCATCACATGTTTACTTTCGTTTATATCATCATTATTATCTCTGATAATCATTTTCGGACCATTTTTTCAGTTGGGGTGTACTCAGGAGTATATTAGATATCTTACAAAAATATTGAATACCAATGCATACAGTTAAAAGAGAATTGATAAAGAGAATTGAGAGAAGATGTGGCACTGCGACCGTTGGGTCTATTGTGCGCCCTCCTAGGTTAGAGTAGGTCTCTAAGTCCTGTTGCGTCGTGAATATATTTTCATTGATATAATAAGTGATTATCTTGATTCGTGTTTTGAAATAGCATTCCACAATCACAGTTATTATATACCTTGACTATAGACTTAACCTTGACTCACTTTTTTTAATCTTGTGAAAAAACTTTTTTTTTGCCAATATCTTATATCTGATATGTCATTTTAATAAGACAACCAATATGTTGCAATTTTGGCTTCTGTGCTTGGTATGCATATCGATTATAATATTGCATTAAATAATTATTATAATGTTATATAATTATTATAACTGTTATAAAGTGGCTTCTTGAACAGTAGTGAACTACAACAACAAAAAATCATTTTATATTATTTTGATTAATTGAATTTTTGGCTGAACATACACCTGTTTCGGGTATTGCCAAATACCCATCATTAGTTGTCCTGAAAATAATTCTTGTATTTAATTATTCGCAAATAATTTTTTGAAACTGCAAATACCAGTAACTCGTGCCCTGCCAAATTTGAAGCTCAGAGTCAGCGCACTTTAATCAATTGACCCAAAGCTGTACTTCACTGTTATTAAATATTTTACTTATAAAATAAAATATTTTTTTGTGCTTATACATTTCTTTATGTAATATGCATGAAAATTTAGCTTGATATGTACTTTTCCTAGCCCCCTTTTGACCAAATGAACAAGTTTATTTCCTCTGAGCAAAGTTCTACGCTGTGCTGTATTAATTTCGTAGTTTTTATTTTTCTTTTGTTTGTAGATTAACTTTTAAATCTGTGATTCTAAAAATTAATTTTAATTTTAATAAATTTTTAATTACTTTCAAAAAGTTGTGTGCCTCAATTGCACTAAAATTTTCTATTGTTAAAATTTTGTTTCATTGAAAATTGTCTATATTGTATATTAGTCGAATATGTTATATATATCAATCAAAAATGTTAAATTATTTAAAATATTATTAGTTAATAAATTACTGAAATTATGTAAAATATAAATAAAACAAAAACCACTCATTAAATTAGCTTAAAACCATTCAAAATAAATAAAGTGCATTAAAGATTTTTAAATGATAAATAAACAAATATTTGAAATTGAAAATTGAAA
Source organism: Teleopsis dalmanni (assembly GCF_002237135.1). Classification (NCBI taxonomy): domain Eukaryota; kingdom Metazoa; phylum Arthropoda; class Insecta; order Diptera; family Diopsidae; genus Teleopsis; species Teleopsis dalmanni. Next base: position 219,808,395 of record NC_051847.1, read on the forward strand.
ATTTAATAAAATGCAAATTAAAATTAAAATTGTTCCAAAATGAAAGAATATACAACAACAATAACAACAACAAATTGATTAAAATTACAAAAATACACAATAATAAACACACTTAAAAATATATCAAAAAATAAATATTTCTAAAAATTTTATGTAAACGCAAATAATAAAAAAAAAATAATTTAAAAAAAAATAAAAAAAACAAAAATAGAAAATGCAACGCAAACAATTTGTAAGCAAAATTATTAACAAATGAAAATTATTCCATAAAAAAATAATAAACACAATTAAAATGTAAACGAATTGTTTAATAAACACAAAGAATATTTAAAAAAAAATTAAATAATTTCATATTTTGTTTTAATAATTTTATATTTTTGTTAAATTTAGCAAATGATGGCATCGAACCTCAAACACGTCAAACCCAATTTATGAGATTTCAGTTACGTTTTTCTATTGCGTCTACCAACACTGAACGTTGTAAGTAATGGGCCATCAAGCAATAAATGCTTAGTAATGAATATATGAATAAATAAAACAAAAATTTTTCATATTTTATTTGTTAAACTAAAAAAATTTTAAACAGTACTATTTTTGGTACTGATATATAATGTGAGTTGAACTGTTTAAAACCAAAATTAAAAAATCTTGTTTAGTATTACTAAATATAATAAATGCTAACTGTATTTCTAAAAGAATTGAGCCATCGGTTATCAGATAAACATAGATACTCTTGTAAATTAAACACTCATCTAAAAGATATTGGTAAAACAATAATACAATTTCCATCGGTTTTGTTGTATATTGGACATTCTTTATTTTAACTAACTTTTAACATAATAATATCTTATTTTTATGTATCCTATTTTAAATAAAAAACAAATAATAATTGTAATTTAGTTCCCAATGTCTAGCCTATGTAAGGGTTATAGTAACGTTACTACTTATTCCAGTGAGTACTAAAGCTTCAATCCCGAGATGTCTATTTCAGTGCTAGAAACTCTAACAGATTAGTTTATATTGAATACAGTTTTTTTTAAATAGGAAGCAAAAGACCATATAAAATTTTCCCAGTTATTGTATGGGGTGCAGCTACAATAGACTACTGAAATTTTATCTTCATAGTTCCGTTCTATCTATAAGATTTAGTTGCAAAATTTTAAGCTTATGTTGGGAATATTTTTTGTACAACTGAAAGATAGATGAGCGTCTCGTCTAATTACGTTTCTTTATGACAGTGATTACTTGATTACAGATATAGAAGCAAGAAATAGAAAAATTTAAATGATTGACACTATAAAGCATAAGCAATTAAATCTTCTCCACTACTTTCTAGTTTCTTAAACCTTATCTACTAAAATCATTACATATATTGTAATATTTTTTGCCGTTTTTTTTTTTTATATGTAGACCTATTTTAGTTTCTGATAATGTTACTTCTTGTGCTGAATTCCAGCGCTTAATTTTGCAGTTACTAGGATTTTCTTCAACGGTCTTAAATCATGTTTTTATTGGGTGCTAACAGCTCGACTGCTGCAAACGACTTTTTTTTGAATTTCTATCATTTCACATCCATATGTACACTTAATGTCCATAAATTTAACAATTCTTTGTGTTGGAAAGTACTTAGATTTATTATATTTTAAGTTATTCCCATATCTAAGGCTTTGTTGATATAAATTACTACTGTGTAAATCTGAAGCTCTATTTTAATGCTCACATAGTTATAACCGTGCATCTTATGTACTGAATAGAATACTTTTTTGCCATCCCATAACCTTCACAAAATATACTAATTGGTTAGTACATGAAAAAAATTGAATCCGCATACATGTAAATATATATCTTTCTTCTCTTTGATAGGTTGGCCAAAGTTTTCCCCAGGTTTGGTTTTAATTAAATAATCTTTCTCATGGATGCAATGCTCATATTTTTCAACTAATGTTTTCAATAAAAATGAGTATTTATGGTGACATGAGAAAGTTGTTGACATATAAGTTTATGTTGGACAGTCGCCTTTAGTTTTTGTGAAGGAAGTTGAAGAGAGCCATTGTGAACTTCTTATTTCATCATAGCTATATTCTAAAGAAGAGTTAGATACTGATTTTAGATTATTTTCTCCATTTTAATCAATTTTTCATAATTGTAACATTTTCAATACTAAAAAAACATGGTGTGTGCGATATATATGGTATGTGATATATCTTCATACTCTCGCCGTACAGTGTATGTTTCAATTTTGACTTGCACCCGCATCTGATTTACAGCAGCAAATCAATTGCAATAATTTATGTGCTAGTTTATCTTAAAAATCTCTAAAATAGTCAGTTAGTCATAGTTTCATTTCAATTACCGGAAGCAGAAATCAAATTTTTTAGTCGGGCACAGATTTCAGACAATAGAGAAGAATAAATTAAAT
>NC_051847.1:219810913-219817396 GCF_002237135.1 Teleopsis dalmanni
AGATAGATAGATAGATACATAGATAGATAGATAGATAGATAGATAGATAGATAGATAGATAGATAGATAGATAGCTAGATAGATAGATAGATAGATAGATAGATAGATAGATAGATAGATAGATAGATAGATAGATAGATAGATAGATAGATTGATAGATAGATAGATAGATAGATTGATAGATAGATAGATAGATTGATAGATAGATAGATAGATAGATAGATAGATAGATAGATAGATAGATAGATAGATAGATAGATAGATAGATAGATAGATAGATAGATAGATAGATAGATTAGATAGATAGATAGATAGATAGATAGATAGATAGATAGATAGATAGATAGATAGATAGATAGATAGATAGATAGATAGATAGATAAAATAAGATAGATAGATAGAATAAGATAGATAGATAGAATTAGATAGATAAAATTAGATAGATAGATAGAATTAGATAGATAAATAGAATTAGATAGATAGATAGAATTAGAAAGATAGATAGAACTAGATAGATAGATAGATAGATAGATAGATAGATAGATAGATAGATAGATAGATAGATAGATAGATAGATAGATAGATAGATAGATAGATAGATAGATAAATAGATAGATAAATAGATACATAGAGAGATAGATAGATAGATAGATAGATAGATAGATAGATAGATAGATAGATAGATAGATAGAGAGATAGATAGATAGATAGATAGATAGATAGATAGATAGATAGATAGATAGATAGATAGATAGATAGATAGAGAGATAGATAGATAGATAGATAGATAGATAGATAGATAGATAGATAGATAGATAGATAGATAGATAGATAGATAGACAGATAGATAGATAGATAGATAGATAGATAGATAGATAGATAGATAGATAGATAGATAGATAGATAGATAGACAGATAGATAGATAGATAGATAGATAGATAGATAGATAGATAGATAGATAGATAGATAGATAGATAGATAGATAGATAGATAGAAAGATAATGGCAGATAGGTACAAAATGACAGTTAAATAGATAATGACAGATATACATATAGATCGGGATGATTCAAGGAAATAACAGTGAAATTGCAATTAAAAGAATATGAGAGATAGAACACAAGTAGAGATGTATATACCAACTTACCCTTTAATATAAACTAAAATAAAACTTGAAAAAGTAACTATATTTATCTAGTTGGATAAGTGCCAACTAAACAAAAACAACTGGGTAATATCTACAAATATTGGAAAAAGTAATATAAAACTCGTGAGATTTTTTCGACATAAACAGTTAAGTTTTATGTTTTAAAGAAATTTACTTAAAATACTTAATTTATAAAAGAGTACAGCATGAAACCTATCAAAAACAGCGTAAAACATCTCCATTTCGAGGTGCAAATGATCTACCGGAGTGGATGTTGGAATCACATCCGCTAGTGTTAAGTGTTAAGTTGTCCTAGTTGGGCCTTAGGCTATTTAAGCCTAAAGGCCCAATTAGGACAATTTTAAACTATTTATAAATCTTGTTATTGCTGTGGACTTAATTTTATCTATTTTATATTGGGATTAAGATCTGGCTTCCAAGGTAGTCGAGTCTATATCTTGCCGTTGACGTAATAAACAAAAAATTGACGTAATAAACAAAGCTAAAGAAATATCAGAACAACGTGTAGTTCATTTAGAAAGTTTAAGAAAAAGACCAGATTTATTGAAAATAAAACAAGAAAACGATGGCTTGTTTATTATAATCAGTTATATTAACCAATTAGCCGATATTCTTTTTGAATGGAATCGTCTTCTTCATTGAATGATTTGACAATAGTACGTTAAAATTGAAGCTTTTATCATAATAAATGAAATGTGTTGCCATAAATTCACAAAATGAATTGTGATAAATATAAATCAATTATTGTTGCAACTTTAACATATTCAATGTGATTGTACAGACATGGATATGTGGGGATTCAAATAAATAAGCAAACTGAAGAAATCGCCCGAAAAGAAACCTACTATATTCCTTCGCAAAGGAAAATAAGTCCCTACTAAGCAAACTGAAGAAACCGTCAGAAAAGAAACCTACTATATGCCTTCGCAAAGGAAAATAAGTCCCTACTATATTCCTTTGCCAAGGAATCACGAAACACAAAAGAAACTAACTACAATGTGACCCTCTACATGGTAGGCACCTTGACGTGGTGTAGGGGCTTAGCTACAACTCGGACTATAAATATGAATATTCGCAATCACCTGGCATTTGTCAGACGACTGTGAATTTTTAACGTTTCTAGAACGAGGTGTACAACCAAGATCTACCTTTAGGTAGTTTTGTGTTGTCATGTAGTCTATGTTTTGTTGTTTTATGTAGTTGTGTTTGTTTTATTTTACGTAGTATTTGTAGTAGTAGTAATTTTATGTGTATTAGTAGTAACTTTATGTAGGCTGACTGACGTGGTCCGAATGGCTACTATAACATCTTAGCGTCTCGGGGAGTAGATGAGTCTTTGCATTTTGGTGCTACTCATTAAGTTCGTTAGTCAATCGATCGGCCTTTAATGGAAGTTTAGTTGTTTGTAGGATCGATGACCCCAAAGCAGTTAGGTCATGTCTCTGCTGGTTTTGGGGTCGCCAGCAACTAGGCGGGGTGAAGGAAAACACCCTGGGTTTGAGTGAAGATATGAAACAATCTATAGTTTTTGTACCTAGGATGTATGGTGTATGGTGTAGTATGTGTGTATGTATGAATGAGACCCGAACAACCCCCCAATCTACGGTGGAACAGCTATGCCTGTAGGAACTTGGTCACGGGGCTAGTGATGACCTTAATAGCGAACTGCGGATACCAGGCGACCTCCGCTTTCAATTTGCCTTCTGTCGGTAAATGGGCTCTGCCGATGGCGACTTTATACTTCCCTAATACTCGTGGGATATCATATGGATACGTCTAATGAACAAACTAAAGGGGATGATGCTACCCTTATCGCATCAAACACTACTGCTGTCGGGCAGGGAATTAACAACGACCAGTCGACTGTTGTGTCACAGGTCAGTGAACCTTTTGCAGATGGTGCTGTTGGGCACATCTGCAAAAATATACACGCTGTGGAAAATGTTGTTTTTCCACAGTATACTGATGCTAGCAGCACAGAAACTGAAGGGTCTGATGCTGCCTCTATTGACATTGACGGAGTCAGTCTCTGTTCTCAACAGTCAGGTGCTACTGTTGTCAATGTTTGTATGAAAGGGATCAGTTTACATGACCAGAAGGGTTTTGTGAAACTGAACTCAATGCAGAAGAGGAGGTTAAAGGCTTACATGAGTCAGGGACACTCTAGGGATGTGGCCCTAGACATGGTTTCTAAACTTCCAACTCGTGCGCCAGCTAAAAGGGCTTTATCTGACGACATGGTCATGCCAGCTGGTAAGAAACCAAAACAAAACGCCTCGATTCAGGGATCGAGTAAACCCTCTTTCAGCCAAGTAGCCAGTCAGGCCAAGGGGATCAAATTAGGATTTGTTCCTTTTGATTTGGCTAAGTGCCCCCTAAACAGGGAACAGACTGCACAGCTACAGGAGGCTATAATTGAGACTGCCATAGAGTTGGCGTCTGACGAGGTTAAACCAGAATTTGAAGGTTGTTTCCCTCGTACGGGATGGCTCATGATGGTGTGCACAAATAACCAAACGGCTGAATGGGTCCGTAAAAATGCGGCAGCTATTGCAACAAAGGCTAAACTGGGCGCCAAAGTGGTTGAAGAGTCGGAGTTTCCAAAAACACATCTGGTGCGAGGATACTTCCCACACAGTTGCGATTTTGAAAATACCAAGGTTCTTGCCACAATTGAGGCCCAGAACAGGATTAAAGCAAGCACCTGGAAGGTATTACAGCGGACCGCAGAAGGTTCACTGCTCCACATCGTCTTTGCTGTCGACGATGCATCCTGGAACTCACTGGTCCAGAGTGGAGGTAGAATTGCATATCGCTTCAGCCATGTCAAGCTACTGCTTAAAACTAACAGTATGACAAAGGAGGGGCAGCCAGAACAACGGCCTGTGGAACAAAAGGTTCCAAATAAACTCCAGATCACAAGGACGGAGAAACAGAAAGTGGAGCACGTGGTCCCACAATCAACACTTACGTCTATTGTGAATCCAAATGAGGCCCCAACTACTAGTAGAGCCGCCATTCAAAAAAAGCTTTGGATGCGGCCACCTGTGGGTGGAGCATCAACAACTCCAAAAGAGCGCCAGAAGGAAAAAGGGCCACGAAGAGCTCGACTTCAAAAGGAAGTCGAACGCTCTCTCAATAAAACTCAACAAAAATGAGCACCATAGGGGTGTTACAGGCGAACCTGCACCACGCGAAAGGAGCATCGGCTACCTTGTGCAGGACCTTCGCCACAAAAGGACTGGCCATAGCGCTTATCCAGGAGCCATGGACAGTCGGTGGGCATATAAAAGGCCTTCAACATCAATCAAGTAAGTTGATATATAAACGTGACATAGAGTCGCCTAGAACTGCTATACTAGTAAACAAAAATGTTAACTGTATTCCAATTCCAGATTTCATCCAGAGGGAATTGGTGTCGGCCATTTTTGAGATCCCGACGGAGTGCGGAACACGAGAGATCGTGATCGCATCGGCCTACTTTCCAGGCGATGCAGATGAAGCACCACCTGAAGCAGTCACAAACTTGGCAAGTTATTGCAAATCCAATAATTTACAATTTATAATTGGTTGCGACGCAAACGCGCACCATACCTTATGGGGTAGTACTAACATAAATAGAAGAGGGCAAATGCTTTTAGAATACTTTAGTAGTAATAACGTCAGCATATTGAACAATGGTTCTGAACCCACTTTTATTAATGCCATTAGAAGAGAGGTTCTTGACCTTACTCTTTCTAGTCAATTTATCTCCAATTATGTTGTTAATTGGAGGGTCTCAAAGGAGGTTTCTTTATCTGACCACCAACATATTCTTTTTGAACTGCCGGGTCACTTTTTACATAAAAATTTGCCAGCTGCACGTAAGTGTATCAACTGGGAAATCTTTAGACTATCCTTAGCTAGTAAGGAGGACCAGTTACTGAATTCAATCAGTCATATTGATGAACTTGAATTAGCTGCAGATCAAATAAACTCTGTTATCTCTCAGGCGCATGAAGATGCATGTAAGGTTGAACCACGTACATCCAGACGGGATGTGCCATGGTGGAACAAAAGGCTCGAAGAAATGCGCAGGGAGGTTAGGAAGCTTTTTAATTTAGCAAAGCGATCAGGGGTGTGGGTCGACTATAAAACATCCTTGACTGCCTACAACAATGAGATTAGAAAATCTAAACGGAAATCATGGAAAACTTTCTGTGACGGGGTTGACAACACTCCGCAAATGGCTCGCCTTCATAAAGTGTTGAGAAAGTCTCTTTCAAATGACATTGGTCTATTGAAAAAGAATGATGGTCTCTACACAGCAAATGGCAGGGAAACTTTACAACATTTACTACATGTGCACTTTCCAGGATCGATCTTATGTGATGCATCCATAGATAGGCGCACGTTAAGTTATGAACAACCAGACAATCGTTTAATGTCGCTATCTGGTATCATTTTTGACATTGATAAAATCAGATGGGCAGTTAATTCTTTCAGTCCTTTCAAGTCACCAGGAAGTGATGGTATCTTCCCGGCACTTATACAAAACGGCATAGACGTTCTTATCAATCCTTTAAAGGTGCTTTTTAGGGCTAGCCTTTGCTGGAAACATATACCTGAAGCTTGGAGAGAAGTGAAAGTGGTATTTATACCAAAAAATGGTAATAGACCAAGTGATGACGCTAAATCGTATAGACCGATTAGTCTCTCATCCTTCCTCCTGAAAACTATGGAAAGACTCATAGATATCTATATTCGTACAGAACTGTCTAAAAGTCAACCTCTTCACAAAACTCAATTCGCTTATTCCAAAGGGAAATCTACCGAATTGGCCTTACATAACTTGGTCAGTAGAATTGAAAAGGCCCACAAAAACAAAGAAATTGCGCTTTGTGCATTTCTGGATATTGAAGGAGCTTTCGACAATACGAGTTATGGCTCGATCTCGAATGCCTTAACTAACAGAAATGTTGATTTTAATGTTATTTCCTGGATTGAGGCGATGCTTCAAAGCAGAAAAATTACATCAACCTTAGGTAGAACGTCTGTAGCTGTTGAGGCCGCAAAAGGTTGCCCACAGGGTGGAGTACTGTCTCCTTTGCTCTGGTCAGTGGTTGTTGATGAACTTTTAATCTTGTTGGAGAATATTGGTTGTGACGCCATTGGGTATGCAGACGATCTAGTTATAATAGTATCTGGAAAGCATGGTAGGAGTCTATCAGAGATATTGATAGGGCACCTTCGACGCATTTTAGCGTGGTGCGAAAGTGAGGGTCTCTCCATAAATCCGGAGAAAACTGTTGTTGTGCCTTTCACACTCAAACGTAA
>NC_051847.1:219817496-219829524 GCF_002237135.1 Teleopsis dalmanni
TTTAATCAATAGTGAAACTGGTACAATAGGTCTCTTCTGGCCGCAGTACCGGCTGTTGGGCAATTTTCACGAATACCTTTTATTATTATTAACTACAATGTGACTAACTAGTAACTAACTACAATAGCACAAGATTTAAATTCTGACTTGGTATCTCTCAGAACAGATTAAGAATGTTAACCGTTCACTGAAGGTTCAATGGTATCTTAACAGCATAAATGTTGCTTTAAACTTAATTTCCAAAATCTGAGTCGTCATAGAGTATAACAGGGTAATGTGATGCAATACAAGACTACCTGGGATCATAATTAATATTAAGAAATGAATTAGCAGCGCTAAGTCTACTAATGTTCTTGAATTTTTGGGGCAACAAATGTAGTAATGTAATGTAATGTAATATAATATAATATAATGATATAAAATATAATATAATGTAATATAATACGATATAAAGCAATATAATATAATGCAATATAACATAATATTATTGTATAAATAAATAAAATAAAATGTAATATAATATAATATAACTGTAAAAAATATAATAATATGATATGATATAATATAATGTATTATCATATAGTATATAGATTATAATAAAATATAATGTAATATAATATAATTGTATAAAATATAATATAATACAATATAATGTAATATTATACAATATAATAATATTATATGATATAATAGTATAAAAAATAATATGATATAATTTAATATGTAATAAAATGTTATAAAATATAATATAATATAATGTAATATAATACTATATAGTTTCATATAAAATATCATAATATAATATAATAGTGTAAAAAATAATACGATATAGTGCAATAATACAATGGTATGAAATAAATTATTATAAAATTTAATATAATTAAATATAATAGTATAAATTATAATATAATATAATATAATGCAGTGTAATAAAATAGGTATAATGGTATAAGTTTATTTTTTTTAAAAGAAAATTAACTTTTCCGTTTAATTTCGAATTTGAAATCGGATGGTGAGCTTTCGTTAGGGAAAAGCTTTCGAGTGTATTTTCGTAAAAATTTGGAATTTGCACTACAACCACAACTCACTTCAAGTGTAAATATTATTAATCAAATTAAGTCAACAGTAAAGTCCATTCGCTCCAGCGTTAAGGATTCGAACTGCGCAGACTCTTGGAGTGAGTGGCATGCCATAGTAAAAAGCAACAGAGCAAGTTGACTTGTGCCTGCTTGAATCGCATGCTGCCGCTACGGAACGTGCTACAAATGCCAGCACACTGGACTGAGTGAATGACTGACTGCCTCTGAGATACTTTACAACCGAAGTAAACTCCAATCGGCCAAGTCGCTTCGTTGCGTGCGGGTGTTGCGAAAAGTTCCAGCGCGTTAATTGAATAAAAACACAATTCAGAAAAAAAATTAAAATAAATTAAAAAAGTGAATAAAAGTGAAAAATATTGTTAAATAAAACAAAATAGAGTGTATAAATTTTTAAAAGAAATTGTGTGGAAATTAACAACCGAAATGAAGACAGTATGAAATCTGTAAAAAATCACAAAAAATCTCAGATCTACACGTGCAGTTGAAATACAAAAATTTAGAATCTCAGATGTGTTTATAGTTGAAATAATTTTTTTTTGAATTTGTTTTCGTTATTGTTTTGGAAAATTCAACCTCCAAAATGCTTAATGACGAAAGTGCTTAAATTTATTTCATTTACTTAACCATAATTTATATGGTTTGGCTTTGTCGTGTTGTTGTTAAATCAATACGCTGAAAGTTGCTTAGTAAAATGCTAATTAAGCGTTTGCACCTGACATAACATTGGGTCAATGGTAGATACAGGAAGCCATTGTGGGATGTGCTGGTAGCAGGAGAAAAATAAGTTTCGGTTGCCTTAAGCCAGCACACATCAAGTAATAAAAAATTGAAAATGACAACAATAACACCCCATAAAAGTCACAATGTTTGAATAAAAGCTGAGCAAGATACGAAACAAACATACATACTTATATATATCATTTCACATAAATTCACACAAACAAACATACGAATATCTCAACACATAAACAAACAGATTATCAGACAAACCAACAGACACACGGAAAGACTGGAAGACAGACGGACAGTTGAACACATGCATTGCTTTGGCTTGGCTTGGACAGACGAAATTTGTGCCAAAATTTTACAAAATAAAAGTGAAATGCCTGAGTAATTTGGCTAAAAGCAAACATTGAGCAAAAGTGGAACTAAACGCTGACAAATGCAGCGAAAGATACAAAAAAGATACAAAAAAATTATGAAATAAAAATAAAAGTAAAATTCAAAATAAATATAAACACCCATTAAGCATCCAACAGATTTGCAATTTCAGCAGGCAATAGATCACGAAGGGCCGGGACTGATATGCAGCCTTTTAATAATGTGCCAAAAATTCATTCGCTTTTTGCGCAAATTAGTTTCAATTCCTTCATGATTGATATAGCCGCTGAGCTAACATTTAAGCAGATATCAGATTTTAACGATTCAGATTTTGTGTGGTTTTTATCGATTTTTATGTGGCTTTAATGTGGCTAATAAACTTTACAGCAAGGCGCACGACAGATGCTTAAAGTACGTGCAGCACGATTAAGATTTTTTTTTGTTAGTTCCTTAACTGCCCCATCCAGAAATGCACAGCAACTGCTAATAGCAAGAAACAATTCCGTGGGACCCAAACCCAAACCCAAACCTAAACCTAAACCGCAAAGTCGTATTATATTGGGGTTTCTTCACAAAGAAAATGTTCAAATGTTGAAATGTTAAAATGTTCAAATTATAGTGGGAAGTGTAGGGAAAAGCGCGGGTGCACATAATTTCTAGAACGTGCATGTTATGTGAAGGCAGGACAATCAACATAACCCATACGCACCACGCTAGAAAGCTATAAAAAAAGAATTTACAATAAAAATAACAGCCAAGAAAACCAAAGCAGGACAAAGTATTTTTATTGTTCTAAACCGAAAGTGGTCTTTGCCGTGACCAGTGGAGCGTGTCTAATGTGGCACAGACTTTGAAGTCAATGTGATGTTGACTAGTACATACTATATTCTAGCCACAAGTAGCATTAAAATTGCTGACCAATTCACAGGCTCTGCGAAAAATCAAAAGAATACAATTTTTTAATAATGAAAAAATAATAATCAAACCGCAAAGGGTAAATAAAAATTCAAATAATAAAAATTTGCTCAACAAAAGAGCTGAAACTGTGACCCAAACTGATGACCCAGGAAATTATGAAACACAAAATAGGAAATTTCAATTTGTTCCGGCAAGAAGTGGAACAAAAAAGAAAACTAAAACCTTAGAATTTCAAGATAATACAAATGTGTTGCGGAAGCTTTCATATTTCCTTGTAACGAGAGGAGTTTAGAAAAATATTTGATTTATATAGTAATTCCCTTATATCAGTGGTTAATTGGATGTGCTTGTAAGGACTTTCATTTGTTTAAGGTTAAGCACGGGCGCTATCAACAATATTGCTTCTTGTTAGTTAGTTTTGCAATATTTTTAATACAGAAAAAAAGGAAAAAATAACTTAATTTGAAATCGTTAAAATAGTTTATTAAACTTTTGCAATTTTCTATTAAGAACAATACAGACTACACAATATTTAAGGGGAGAGGGGAATTATATATAGTTTATGCAAGTATGACACAATCATACTGACCGAACACTGCTTAATGGAGAGGCATAGCAATGGATTAGTGGCTACTTTCAATGACTTCTATTGTTGTTGTGGATCAGAGAAGGAAAAGGAGAAATATGCTCTTTATATTTTACACTATTAGTATCCTTAAGTGTACTTTCTGTAGTCTGTATAGCACTGTTTCTAAACTCTGTAGTGGTACGCTCCATTTAACCACATATACACAAGTATTGTGCGGACAGTTGAGCAGATCAATTGAATATTTATTCCTTTTCACACAAAAAAAAAATGCCTTATTTCCATACCTTTCCGATAAACAATTTTTTTCTTTTGCTCCTGTATTACAATATCAATCCGTAGACTTCCATACTATCAGAACTCCGTTGTTTTCAAGTTAACAGCGTCAATTTGTGTGTAAGAACCAACTTTCCTTCTTAATATTCAAGTTGCCTTTTGTGGAGCGTACACTCTACATTAGGAAACACTGCTATGTAGAGAGTGACTGCTGTTATACTATAGTTTTAAAACCCGTTTATTGTGTCAGTTTTATAAAGTGAGCTGAGGTCTTTATACCTATATTAATGATATTGATGATATTGGATGGATATTTGAAAAGCATTGATCCTAGAGAGAATATTCGTCTTCTAACAAATGTCGGGCAGTGATAATGTGGCTTCATATTGGAGGATGATTTTTTTCATGTTATTGTTATTTACATTAATTTGATAGCACCAGAAAGTTCAGAATATTATTCGACTTTTATTGGAGTGTCTAACTGTTTTCTGTATTGTTAAATAAAATCTAAATGCTGTTTAACAGTTGACCATTGTAACCATATTTTGCAGAAGGTTGCATTCAAAATGATTGCTTTTGAAATGGGAACACCGGACTTAATGTGTTTTCAATACGTTTCTATAGTGCTTTACTCATTTTTTTTTATAAACAAACGATTTAAATGATAGTTGATTAGAAGTAATATTACTCTGTTAAAATAAGATTTCGACAGGTAGAAAATAATAAATTTACTAATCGTATTTTAATCCTAGCATAACTTAACTATTTTTTTGTATATTCATATAATGAAAATGACTACTCTTGACTTATACCTATAGACAAGTGATTTTGTTCGAAATGAGGTTAAGATATTACGGTGTTCATAGATACCTAATCGAAGGAATTAAGACCATTTCGAACCTTTGATTGATCTCAAGATAAAGAGTATCTAGCATTTATCTAGAGAGATCTAGCATTCATCTAAGATCCTTTAGAAAATAAGTGCACAACATGTTTAATATATGTGAGGCATTTTTTTGTTTTCCTTATAGCTACAGCAGTAGTCCTTCATCCTTCAGGATGATAACCTAACCAATCAATCATCGTTTTGTAAGTTCACGTTTAGATTGACCGATAGGACCGCTACCTCAATGACATAATTGGATTTTACACCTTACGCGTATATCATATAAACAGTATTTTCCAGTAAGACATTTAACACTGATCTTCAATCTAGTTTCGTGTAATGTTAAAGTTTAATAATATTAATTCTGCAAATAGAGTATCATGGAAGTTAACTATACCATCCAGTGTTGCAGATAGGACATTAGTTGATATGATGTTAATACTTTGAAATTCGTCAAACTGTTGTATATAGGTTTATTTATAATTAATAAATTATAGCTTTATATAGGAGATTCAAATTAAAGTTGTTATTGTCACATAGGTTACGTTAAAATGAAGTACTTGTACCTAATTGAGCTTAAATAACAGCCCGTTGTAAAACCATGGACTAGTATTGTTCATACGTAGATTAGAGGTCAGCGTATTTGTAACACTAAAAGGCACATGTCCTTAAGTCGGCAAGAAACAGTTCTATCAGGTGGATAAGAAAAGCTCAAAGTACTTTCCCTTGGGATAGAATATGTGTGTAAAAATAAGGTTTTAATAGAAATCACTATTTTAAACTTTTTTAAACAAAATATTATTAACTTTTTAAATGTATCAGCATACTTAAACGATAAGAAATTGAAATAGTTTAAATAAAAGCAGAATTTATTAATTATTAATTAATTAATTTATTAACTTTTCGCATATATTATAAAATTTATATTATTTTGCGCTATATTTAGTAGATACTATAAATGTTTAAAGAAATTGAATTGCTTAGCTCATATCAATTAGGTTAGGATATCGAATAGAGATAAACTATTAATAATTAGCAGAGAATTGAAAAGGAATTACAAAAATAATCATCAAAGAAACAGCATGACAATATAAATAAAACATAAATTAACACACTTTATTGAATGAAAAAAATCCTCAATAAAAAACTAAATCAAGGATATTAGAAAAAACCGTTTTAACTTAGTGAAGCTCTAAAAATATTATCGCTATTATTGCCAACAAAGCAATGAGCACTCCAACTAAAATAGCGCACAAAAACAAAAAAAAAACAAATCAGCACTTCATAATTGTCATCATCATCATTAGAGAACTGCCAATATGAGATAATATGAAGTCACGAGCTAAAGAAACTTACGACACAGCGCAGTTATTTTGCATAGCAATTTCCGTTGACTGACAGACCTACGTAGTACGTACCTTTTCACTAACACAAACACAAACACACACGTACATTCGTATTCATAGACTGAACGTACTCTAATATGCTGCCATTACCACCGACATGGCAAATGTAATTAAGTGTATGAGTGCTGCGTATGTGTATGCACTTATGTGCTAACATCAACGGAAACGGAAATAGGTGCTTAATACTTATGTGACAAAATAAAAATACTGTATGTAAATAGACAAAAAAAAACACAAAAAACGTGAAGAGAAAAAAGTAGACAAAGCATTACACATAAGAACGCAAATACTGCCACACACATAAGAACGTAAAAACATAAAAACATAAAAACACTGAACATATCACAGCCGTTAAACAAACATACTGCAAATATTGCAACCCAATGTTATATAGTATGTTACAGACCATATCATATTTTTAACCACAGATATATTTGTATGTCTATTTTTATGTATTTAGTGACAGCAGCATTATGCGACGACGATTAGCGGCATTTGGTTAATGTTATCATTGTTAACGTACACGTAAGCGCAATCGTAACGATACGTAAAATAACATAAAACAACTTTAGCGGTTAAAGGTGTGTTAACGTGTGTCTTATGCGCAACCCCTCGCCCCCACCCTCCCGTACAAATATTTTGTTGCTGTGCAATGTTGCCTCGCATGCTGCCACATAATAACTTGAACAATTAGAGCAACAATAGCAACATAACCAACATAACCAACATGCCACAACAAAAGCAACATCAACAACAACAACAACAACAGAAGAGTAAACATAGCAAATAATTTTTACAGTAAATTCAAAACAAAAAAAAGTAAAAAAAAATAAAAAAAATAAAAATAATAATAATATAAAAAATAAACACATAAGAACTACGGCGAAATAACGTAGCTACAATTACGCGTTACATAGGTTTAAACTCGCTGAAATCATTAAACTCGCTTGCAATCCGTGCGTGTTCGTTCGTACTCGTTATCGCAAGAGTAAGACTAAGTAAAAAAGGGAACATAGTACAATATTGCATGTTTTGAACTTTAAAACAAAAAATTGTTAGCAAATAAAATTTTGTTACCGCACGCTTCCCTGCAACATTTGTTGGTTTTGGTACTGGCAACGTTTGCAATCTGTACTGTCATCGTCATCGTCATCGTCATCTTCATCGTAATCATCATCATCATTAAACTTATTGCAGTGTGTGCGTTGTTAAACGAAAATCACGTCATGTTAGAAGTTGTTTTACACCAACACCAACGCTTTACAACAACGACAACGACAACAACAACAACAATAAAAACAACAACAACAACACCAACATCAACATCAACAACAACAACAAAAATTGCTGCTATTGTTGCTGCTACTGCTGCTGTTGCTGACGCTGCTGTTACTAATGTTGCTGCTGCTGTTGGTGCTGCCTTGAAACGACGTCACACATTCCTAACGTCGTCAAAATGGTTTTAAGCACTGAATGGTCTCAGGTGGAGGTAATCGATTTGGTAAATGATGGCAATGGTTTGGGTTTTATATTGGTTGGTGGTCGCAGCACTGGCGTTGTCATTAAGGCCTTAACACCGGGCGGCGTCTCCGAACGTGATGGGCGTTTACAGTGTGGCGATCATCTATTGCAAATTGGCGAAGTTAATTTGCGTGGCTTCAGTTCCGAACAAGTAGCAACGGTTCTTCGTCAGACTGGAGCTCATGTTCGATTGATTGTGGCAAGACCGGTGGAGCCGACCGCCACCGATTATCAAACGTTGGCTAGTCATGCGCCAATTATTCCAACTAAGCTCCTCTCCGACCCGGAAGAACTGTCGCGTCATCTATTTCAAAATCCCAGTTTTGCAACAAGTGCTACTAGCGTTGGTTTCTTACCAACGCCGGACACTGAGCTAGCTGATTTGCCACTGCCACCGATACCGACAGAGCTGTCGTCGACTGCAGCGCGTATGTGCCCCAGAGACTTGGACATTGTACCGTTTTCGATTGTTTCACCACCGCCATCAGCTCTCCCATATCTTTCATCATCGAAAAGTGCCGGCACACCTGCAATGCATACAATGACATCATTATCCCTAACCATGGACCACATTGAGACTGTGATAGCTGGCAATATTGCTGGCAACCCTAATGCAGCAAATGAACTTGATCGTTGTTCATCAACATCTTCCAATTACATGGATTCACCAGAAACAGAAACGTATGAAGTAAAGTTATGTAAAAATGTTTATGGACTTGGCATTACTGTGGCGGGTTATGTATGCGAGGAAGAAGATCTCTCTGGCATATTTGTGAAGAGCATAATTGAAGGTAGTGCCGCCGAAATGAGTGGGCAGATACAAATTAATGATCGTATAGTTGCTGTTGATGGTAAAACATTAGCTGGTGTTACAAATCATCAAGCGGTTGAAATCCTTCGCAATACCGATATCGAAGTACATTTAACGTTAGAACGTTTCTTACGCGGCCGTAAGTTTGAACATCTACAAGTTGCCTTAACTGAATTGAAGGGCGATACTCAATCGCAAGTATCTCTACCTGCATCACCATCGATAGCTACACTGTCATGGCTACCACCAAAATCTGATGCCGATTCCATTGCCACTGATGGCGGTACGGCGATTTTGGATTATGGTGAACTGCCATCTCGGGATACGGTCGAGTCCAATATGTCGAGTATGTTGGATCGAAGTGATCACAGCAATGTTGGTAGTAATAAATTATTAAAAACACCAACAACACCTGTTGCTAATGGCAATGCTACGCATGTTAATGGTAACGGCTTGGACAGTGGTAATGACACTGATGAATATCACCACGAAGTACCGCATAAGCAACTTATAAGGCAATATAGCACAACAAAGATGGTAAAAATTGAAAACGTAACTACCACTGTATCCGTTACAATGCCAACATCTGGGGCAGCGATGAAGACGATGACGGCAATTACTCCGAAAACCCCAACCTTGAGTCCCAGTGTTGAATCACTTAAGGTGGCTTGGAAAAGTGAGTTTCCCGAAAGTGAAATTATTGTAGCCGAAATAAATAAACTTTCAGGTCTAGGAATCAGCCTTGAGGGCACCGTGGACGTAGAGTGTGGCATTGAGAAGCGTCCACATCACTATATACGTTCCATACTTGAAGACGGACCAGTGGGACGACAAGGTATACTTAAACCCGGTGATGAGCTATTACAGGTGAATGAATACAAGTTACAAGGACTGAAACACATCGAAGTTGTTAAGATACTCAAAGAACTGCCAACACATGTAAAACTGGTTTGTGCGCGCGGCCCAACAGCACCATCAGTTATAAATACTTCACAAAATCCAGAAGCATTCGAAACGCGTAGTCTGCTACCTGGAGGCCATCAAAGTCTGCAAAACTTATTGACAAAAGCGCAATCGGAAAGTTCACTTTATACATCGAGCACTGCCACGTTGACCGATCAGCAACGATCTAAATCATTGGAAAATGTATCTGGGCTAGCGCTTTGGAGTTCTGATGTTACAACAATTGAAATTGAAAAAACTGAACAGGGTTTTGGTTTCTCCATATTGGACTATCAAGATCCATTAGATCCCGAGGGAAGTGTTATTGTGATACGCGGACTTATACGCGGTGGTTCTGCGGAAACAACTAATGAAATATATCCCGGCGATCGTTTGGTTAGTGTTGGCGAACATAGTTTAAATGGGCTAGATTTGGATGAAGCCGTTGCAATACTTAAGGGCATGCCTTTAGGATTAACTAAATTAGGCATATGTCGACCACTTTCATCATCAGATAGCAATATAGCATCACCTGTAGGAGAAGGCGATTCGCCGAGCACATAGCTTTTAATGGATTTCTATTGTAAGTAATATATTTTTATCGCAAATATATTATTATTTATTTTATTAAATTTTTATATAATTTTTAATATTAATTATTCATACATTGCATATGGTATATTCATGTGCAAAAATAGTATTTCTATATATCAAATATCTTAAGGTATAATATTTCTAGTTTTTAAATAATATATCATAAGCATTGACTTCGAGTAAGCAAAAAGTCTGCAAAAGGGTCTTGTTAGTATTAGTTTTAGTCCTTCGTATTAACAAGTCTCGGAAGATTGTTTTATGCACTTATAAACAAGTCAACCACCTACTACTTAATCGAGTAACTATTTCGTATTACATTTGGAAAAGCAAAGTCTAAAAGGCACTGGGCTCTGCGATTAAGTCATTAAATTGGGTTTTGTTCATTTACTACTGCATCTATGAATTATCCGCTTTCTGGGAATTAAATGAAAATGTTGTTGGCTTTATCAGCTCTGATATTTTAACCACTTTCCTTAAACATTGCTCTTTGACCAGACTCAAACGTGTTGAACTCGAAAACAATGGACAATTTAGTCTTTATTTAAGCAACATGAACTTGCAAATTCAGATTAAGCAATCTGTTCAAGTACTTGTTCTTTGTGAGATGATGTATGACTTTGTAGTTTACGCAATAAAATTAATACCGACCCCCACTGCAAATGTGTTTATATAGGTAGAACTGTTTTTTGCTTACTTATATATTTTACCAATTTTCTCTTCCAATCAGCGTTGCTCTTTACAGCATCCGCACTGCATTCACAGCAAAAATATCTGCCATGTCGATATTTTCGATTGGTTTTGGAAAAAAATAAAGTGAACTATATCGTCATACTTTCATCTTGAAGTTTTTGTTATTTCTCGACTTTCATGGTTTTAAATCGGAAATATTTATATATTGGTGTTCTACAGAAATTTTAAAATTTACTAGATTACACGATTGCGTTCATATCGAATTCTTATATTCAGTGTTGATAGTGTTTTTCATTCGATTCATTTCTTTACAACTTAAAAATATATACAAATAATGGTCAAACAAAATTAAATCCCATAGGTGTCTTAAGTAAGTAGAAAATTCGTTAAAAATACTTAAAAGCACTTCTCTGACGTATGTTTAGTTACGATCCAAGTAAGTGAGAATTTGACCCCTAATTTCTTCTTTGATGAGTTTTTGATTAACTTGAATTGATTGATTTAAATCAGGTTAGCACAGACACTTCAATTTATATTGAAGAACCACAATGGCAAAGAACTGTCTTTTGTAAATGCTCTACTGAAAAATTTTGGCTTAAAAGCATTTTAAAGTCTTAGCAGTTTCAGACACCGAAAAATTTTGTAGTGCTGTTTATTTAAATCAGTTATATCTAGTACATGATCTCAAAAATTTCTTCAGAATTTATTTATTTATTTATGTTAAAGCTATTTGAGTCAGTGTATTTAAGCACATTTACTCTTTATTAACTCGAGGTATCTTCAAAACCCCTCTTTACGCCTTGACTGGATTATTGTTTATCACTTCCTCAGACTAAGCAATAATTGACCTCAGATCTGCATATCTCCACGAGGCCCCTGTAACCATTCTAAGATTCGATAACGTGGTGTTGGTAAGTCTGTCAGTTTTCTAAGAGTAATTTATTTGTAAAAAATTTAAAAGAAGTAAAATAATCATTTAGGGCCGTATTATATAAAGATTCATGGTCACGTCAAATAGAAATTTGTTGTTGCTTTCATTTTATATTAAAAATATGAGAATAAGAAAAAGAGAGAAATTTTGATTAAAATTTGGTCACGGTCAAATTCTGTCCCTCGTCTCATTGATTAAAACCGTCGTACTCAGTAATAAATGTCAAAATTTGGACCTACATAGTAAGTATGTGTATTTTCGTGTAC
>NC_051847.1:219829624-219841113 GCF_002237135.1 Teleopsis dalmanni
TTGGTGTGCCTTTGTAATGCAAAATTTCGTTTAGATAATATTTATTATTTCGTTTAGATAATATTTATATTTATTCATTTTTAATTAAAGATTTTACGACTTGCATTCTTCTCAGTTGTGGTGAAGCTTAGCAGACAACACCCACAGAACGCTGCGACATCTCAAGCTCAACTTGAAACTGATAAACATTTATATGAATTAAAGTGAGTTGTAAATTTTTTTTTCGTTGTTTGATATAATAAATGATATAACATCCTTTAAGTATTGAACTGCCAGATAAGAGCTTTCGAAATGAAACTGCAAGTTTGCAGATATCTGATAATTCCAAAGATCTATCTGTTACTGGATTGATAGGAATAAATTTTATAAAGACGAACACAATAGGTAAATGGGCTTACATTGCGGATAAGAATGGATTTGTCGTTCGTTATATTTATAAACAGTTAAAGGCTACTCAACAAGATCCTAGCTATTCTTCAACAACATATCGCCCAACTCCACCACAATATTTACCAGCACCACCACCACCAAAGTCTTTAAGTCCGAATGCTTTAAAAAGTGCTGGTGGTTAAAGATGTAGGGCAGTGATATAACATAGTTAACATGAATTTATTTAAGCAACTCTTATCTGTATCTTGTTCTAGGAGCTCGAGAAAGGCACAAAGATCTTGATATATTTTCGTAAAATTAATTTAAGTTAAAATTTATTAATGCAGTATATATAAAATAACAATAAATACTTACAGTATATACAATAAAATATAAAAGAATATTTAATTAGTTTCACAATAAAACATTTAATCTCAACAATAGCAGACATACTTCCGAGATGCAGGCGCTTATTTCTCCTTAATTAAATAAATTTAAATAATTTCTATAAATTTTCTTGATTATAAGTAACCAATTCATTTAAAATATTAATTGCATTCTTAAAAACAACTATATGTTAGTATTTCAGTATTGTGCATTAAAAAACCAGTCATTGTCTAGTATTTTTACGTTTTCAAGTTTAAATCTTTATGAATTAACTGGGATGTGGTCAATGCAATTGACATTTAAATTTTTTTTCACAGTCTTTTCTCTAAGCGCACAGTACGCAGAAGATTCTTTCTATACCCATGTGATACCAGGTCGTCTTTAGGTGAACAGGTTTTTTAAAATAAAATTTATTTAAAATCAAATAATTGCGATTTGAACAAACTTAATTTCTTGCAAGACAAAATTATGGCTTGAAGTCTTCAGTAGTTTTCTAATCATTACGTAGTGAAGACATACAAAGATCATGGTTCTGAAATTTGCTGGGTGTGCTTTAGTAATGCAAAATTTATTCTGTTACTCCTATACTTACTTTTTTTTACTTAAAGATTCTACAAGTTGCACTTTTCTTCTTTCTTTCGGTAAAGTTTAATAGACAAAACCCACAGAGGAGTACTAGGAGTATAGTACCTAAAGTTCAATTTATTATCTAATAAAAATGAATATAAAATGAATTTTATTGCGAAGTCTTTATTTGTAATTTTGAATAATGATATTTGTTTTCAGTTACCTAATAGTTCCAAAGAAGATTTATCTATTACTGGATTCATTCAAATAAATTTTATAAAAACGAATGCAATGGCAAACTGGACTTATACTGCGGATAAGAATGGATTTTTAGTTCGTTATATCTACAAGCAGTTGAAACACACTGAACAGCTTTTAAGCAATACTCCTCCAACTAGGCGACGTATTATAGGTTCAAGACCATGTTCAGGAACATACTCATCATTCACTTCGACGTTACGATGTGCCACAACTTTAAGCGCGGAAGCTCTAAAAACTGCTGCTGGTTAAGAATATAAAATATTGATGCATTTAAGCTCCGGAATAATTTTTAAAAATTTTTAATAATTTATTTTATATTGAAATTTTTAAGCACAACATAATGAATTAAAAATAATATAAAAAAAAATATTTTAATAATCTTAACATTAATCACAATTTTCATTCTAATCTCTATAAATCTAAAGACATGATAAAATCCAACTATATTAAAAATTAAATATCAAAACAATATAATTTAAAATACTTGAACTATAATAAATACAAAAATATTTGAAATA
This sequence comes from Teleopsis dalmanni, assembly GCF_002237135.1. Taxonomy (NCBI): domain Eukaryota; kingdom Metazoa; phylum Arthropoda; class Insecta; order Diptera; family Diopsidae; genus Teleopsis; species Teleopsis dalmanni. The sequence continues at coordinate 219,831,727 of NC_051847.1, forward strand.
GATCTACCAAAGTATAGTTGTAATACGTCGCCTAGTTGGAGGAGTATTGCTTAACAGATGTTCAGTGTGTTTCAATTGCTTGTAGATATAATGAAGGCATAATCCATTATTATTCATATGTGTGAACCCAGTAATAGATAAAGCTTCTTTGGAACTAATGTGTAGATACTTGAAATTTTCCAATTTCATTCCGAAAACTATTATCACGCAGTTGTATTTCGAAACAAGCATTATTATGCATAATTCTGAATAACAACTTCATAGCAAAATTTAATTCATATAAATTTTTATTAGAATTTATTGCATTTTATCTACTAAACTTTATCAAAAGACAGAAGACAAGTGCAACTCTTAAAATCCCTATTAAGTAATAGAAGTAAGAGTAAGAAGACTAGAATAAAGTTCACATAACTAAAGCTCAACAAACAACCATGAAATTCGAAAACCATGATCTCCAAATGTCTTCAAAACGAAATGATTGGGAATCTACTGAACATCTCAATTGATCATTTTTAATTCACAAAAAATTAAGTTTGCTTAAATCACAATTATTTGATTTTAAATAAATATTATTTTAAAAAACCTGTTCACCTAAAGACGACCTGGTCTCACATGGGTATAGAAAGAATCTTCTGCGTACTGTGCGCTTAGAGACAAGATTGTAAAATATATTTTAAATGTCAATTGCATTGACCACATCCCAGTTAATTCATAAAGATTTAAACTTGAAAACGTAAAAATACTAGACAATGACTGGTTTTTTAATGCACAATACTGAAATACTAACATATAGTTGTTTTTAAGAATGCAATTAATATTTTAAATGAATTGGTTACTTATAATCAAGAAAATTTATAGAAATTATTTAAATTTATTTAATTAAGGAGAAATAAGCGCCTGCATCTCGGAAGTAAGTCTGCTAATGTTGAGATTAAATGTTTAATTTTAAAACTAATTAAATATTCTTTTATATTTTATTATATATAGTATATATTTATTGTGAATAATACTATATATACTGCATTAAAAAATTTTGGTTCAAATAAATTTTACGAAAATATATGACCTTTATGCCTTCCTCGAGCTCCTAGAACAAAATTAATATAAGAGTTGTTTAAAATAAATTCATATTAACTATATTATATCAGTAGCCTACATGCTTGACAGACAGAAATTTTTAATATAACCTCACGTAAAGGAGGCTGTGCTTTAGAAGGAGCTCTTGGCACGAAAATGTTTAGGCGAGGAGTGGTTGTACGTACCAAAGGTCGCAGATTATTATATGAGTAATGAACCAAAAATCCATTTTTATCGGCAATACAAATCTCGTCAGACATTTTTCTCCATTTTATGAATTTTATTCTCATGAATCCAGTAACAGATATATCGTTTTTGGAATTATCGAATGTCTGTAAACTTGCAGTTTCATTTCGAAAGCTGTAATCCGTCAATTTAATACTTAAAGGAGGCAATATAATTTAGTTTATAAGAAAAAAATGCACAACTTACTTCAGTTGATATAATTTTTTATCGGTTTCCAGTTGAGCTTGAGATGTCGCGGCGATCTGTGGGTGTTGTCTGCTAATCTTCACTTCAGCTAAGAAGAGTGTAACTCGTAAAATCTTTAATTAAAAATGAATAAATATGGATATTAACTAAAAGAAATGAGTTTGCATTACAAAAGCACACCGTGAAAGTTTTAGAATCATGATTTTGAAATATCTTTACTACGCTGTAGTTGTAAAGCTACTTACCATGTAAGTATTATTTTATTTAAATTTACAGTTAAAGTTTTAAAGGTGGTAATCGTTGTATTTTTCGCTCTTTGCATTGTCAACTGGGAAACGATTTCTTCAAAAAGCAAATGCGTTTTTAGTTAATAAAAATTTTGGGATAGTAAAACTTGTGGTACCAGTTTGCAAGGTGGTAACTACATAAGTTAATATTTACATTATTTTTATGTCAAAATTTTATTTTTATAAGAATAAAAGATCTTCAAAAATGTTTAGTAATTTTGCAACTACCGCGTAGTGAAGACATTTCAAAATCATGATTCTAAAATTTACTTGGTTTGCTTTTGTAATGCAAACTCGTTTCTTTTAGATAATATTTATATTTATTTATTTTTAATTAAAGATTTTACGAGTTACACTCTTCTTAGCTGTAGTGAAGATTAGCAGACAACTCCCACAGAACGCTGCGACATCTCAAGCTCAACTGGCAACTGACAAAAATTTATATGAATTAAAGTGAGTTGTGAATTTTTGTTTTCGTTTTTTATTACAATAAATGATGACTACGTTTTTTCAGTATAAAATTGCCAGATAATAGCTTTCGAAATGAAATTGCACAATTTCAGACATCTAAAAATTCCAAAAATGATCTATCTGTTACTGGATTCATAGATATAAATTTCATCATATCGAATGCAATCGCGAACTGGTCTTATACTGCCGATAAGAATGGATTTTTAGCTCGTTATATCTACAAGCATTTAAAGGATACTCAAAAATATCCTAGCTATACTTCAACAACCTTTATTCCAACTAGACCATCAACAACTTACACCACGCCAACATATCCGACAACCAGAACACCAGCAACATATAGACCCCCAACACAGTCTTTAAGTCCGAATGCTTTAAAAAGTTCTGGCGGTTAACATAGGTAACATAGTTCACATGAATTTAAGTCGAGAACTTCTATTTTTATCTAATCTTTTGGGGACTTAAGGAGGATATACGGATTTTTGATATTTTGGTAGTAACAATTTAAATTGAACTTTAGTAAATGTAGTATGTATAGCATTATTTACAATACAATATTTACACTATATGCAATACAATAAAATACAATATTTAATCAGTTTCCATATCGTATCAATGTTAATATTAGATTTTACATATAATAATAAAATATAAAAAAAAATTGTGAAAAATCAATAAGAGGTAATGTTTTTATAGAAACTAATAAAAATAGGTCTTGTTTTGTTCTCGCACTACTTGTGGTTTATAAATATTTGTAACACCAATTGACCATAGGAGGCTCATTTTTTGCAGAGATGAGAAACAGGTTAGGTTTTACCAAAATTAAAGACATGACCTAAATTTACAAGCTCGGACAGCCTAGCACATCTAAATAATTGTGGTGCCTTTTTATAAATCAAATGACCGTAATGATGTAATAGAAGTGTCGTATTTAGGTGGATGGTGTTCAATGAAGAAATTCCGCCATTGAAATTATAGATAATAAAAACTATATAGTTCAGACATATTTTTGAGTGTATATTTGAGTATTAAAATTAACTAGAAATTTTAATAATAATACTTAAAAGAATTGGAGAAGCAAGTCAACTTTCAAAGATAATTAGAAAAAAGAAATGTTAGAAGAGTTAGTTTAGTTTTAAAGTAAAAAGTTTATAGCTTGAATTTTTACATTTGTATATTTATAAACATATATCTATAATATATAAGTATATATAAGTTAAGTATATATAAGTTATATATATATAAGAATTTATATATAACTTTATACTTTATACCCCTTTTCCTTTTCGCACTGTTATTATAATAATTTAATTAATTGTTTATGTAGTTCATTCAAAAATGGTCCCACTATATGTACCTATCTTCACTCTCTGATCAATCTTTTCACTGCTATTATAATTCATTAAGGTAACTAAAAAATATGTAAAATTCTACAAAATGTAACCCATCCCCTTCCTTTATTATAATTTATTTAGTGAATTGTTGTGAAAAACAATGACTAATAGTATTTTGTAATATTATTATTTCGATAAACCATTGGTACAACACATGGGATCATGTGACTGATAGAAGTACCTGGTGATTGCATGGGCTTTTTCCGTTCATTTTAGGTAAAAAAAATACGTAATTTTCAACAAGATCACTAAACAGAACTAGTGTGTAAGTTCACTGTCAGAACAAGATCACTAAACAGAACTTGTGTGTGTGTTCATTGTCAGGTGAGCAAAATGACATATATGACAAATTAATGCGTAGCGTACTTTCGCTGGCGCCATCTTCTAATTTAATCGGAAAAAATTTCTGTATGCACCTGTTATGTAGTATATGTTTAGATCGCTTGTTTTTTCCTATCCGACTATGATGAAGACTCTGAAGCAATGCATAATTCATAGTCCGGTAAATAAAATTAATTTAATTTGAAAAAAAAACGTACTAAATGAAAAATCAAATAAACGTTTTTGATTTATAAGCGCATTATGCGCGTAAGTGAATTTATTTAATAACTTTTTGTGTTTCAAAAAGTTTTTAAAAAAATATTTTTAGCCTAATAGGCAAAATATTTTTCGCTCGAAAATGCACAAATATTTCCCTTTTAAATTTAAATTTGATAAATGGAATCAAAAGCCACTTACTTGCGCAAATGTGCGGTGCCACGGACCAGACCAGGTGTGCAACAATTGACCGTAACGTTGCTTTCTGGAAAAAAAATATGGAATGAAATTAAAGAGGCAACAAACAGAAATGAAACAGGACATAAAATTAAAAAAAGTACGAAATTCAAAAAAAAAAAAATAGGAAAAAACCAAAACCAATTTAAATCAGTTTAACAAAACAATTTAAAGAACGCAAGAACATAAAAAAGAGCACAGGAAAAGGACATCGGAAACAAGGTAAATTAAATAAAAATTTTGTTAAACCATAAAAACACGTACAGGCAACAAACGCCAAATGTCAGAGACGCAGGCTGGCAGGCCCAGAATAGTGTTTGTAGTCTACCAAGTTTAACAAAGTTCACATTACATTTTTTATTTTTATTTTCTTTTTACTTTTCATTTTATTTGTTATTTTATTATTTTTTTTGCAGATTGGAAACATTTTTCTCTCTGCTATTCTGCCATTCACATCACACAACATCACACAAGCACACAACATTACACAAGAGTTAGTCCTATAGGCCATATGTGCCTATAGCCTATATAAAACCTATTCCAACAAAATGTCCATTGTTGCTTACCTTTCAGTTCTCGCGCCAACCAGCGTGTTGCCAACACAACACACAATTTGGAATGGGAGAAGGCATCGCGTGCATGAAACTTAACAGCCCATGTGCCCACATTCAGTGGATCATCAAACTCGATTTTGGCTGCAGCATGAGCATGGGCGGAAGTATTTATAATGCGTCCATTCTCAGAACGACGCAAATGTGGCAATAACAATTGTGTCAGCAAAAAATGCGCCAAATAATTCACCTGCAAATGCAATTCAAAGCCATCCACAGTTGTGTTTGTAGGTTGAAAAATCACGCCCGCATTATTTACCAACACGTCAATGCGCTCGAATTCGCTCATGATATTCCGTGCGAAACGATGCACATTGTCAAAGGAGCACAAATCGAGGTAACGTGCTTCCACGTAGAAGACTCTACCAGCCGCGGCACGACAGCCCAATTCTCGTTTTATGATAGCAGCTGCACGTTCCGCTGCCGGCATATTCCGACAGGCCAAAATAATGCGTCCACCACGTGTAGCTAATGCCTTCGCTATCTCGAAACCAATGCCGCTGTTACCGCCTGTAATGATGACAATTTGTTCCTTGATTTGATTATCGTTAGGACAACGTTGACCGCTCATTATGGTGCTGCAATAAGCAAAAAAACAAAAAAAAACAAAAAAGGAAAAGATGATATTTTAATAGAAATACGAAATACAAAATATTACAAAAAAATTGACATAAAATACACAAAATAATAACAAATTATATGCTGGCAATGCTGACATTGCTGACAATGCTGGCACTGCTGGTAATGCGTCCTTTGCTCTATGCTCTATGCGTTGTTGATGCTGTAGATCCAGAGTGTTTCGTTGCCACAGGCGTTGCTACAACAAATTGTTGTTTTGATTAAAGCACAAATTGCTAATTCACTTGGACATTGTCGATACTGCTCGCAAGCACTTGTGCGAAAATGATAATTATGCCATGTTACCGCTGAACTCTACCGGCATGCGGGTAAGTCGCCAAAAGTGCTAGAGGCCTGGTACTTTAATTGAAAACAGTTTAGTCGAGTGTGGGCCGCTGCGTGGCCTGTTATATTGTTTATCCACGTGCTGCGTACACAAACACATTTAATTGTTGCTTATTTATGGCTTTTAATTGGGTGTACAGTACAGTACGGGGGAAAATTTTAGAATTATTTCACAACAATTCAAATTTACATAGCGAAGCGACGCGATTTTTACCACAGCACCGCAAATGTAAGCGGTTTTCAACTGGCACCAAAATTAAATCTCGCACAAAAGAGATTTTTTGCTGATCCAATTAAATGCTGTGGCAACCAGAAAACATGAAAAACGAAAGCAGGAAAAGCTACAAGCAGGAAGCCAACACATATCCAGGAGTGTATTTATGTTCCTACACATGTACTAAATATAGGTTTATGCCTTTTATATTTAAATTGCACAATTTCGACTATACTCGCATTATTTTGAATTAATGCGCTCTCATATATGAGTTCATACACATATTTTTCATTTTCTGCTATTTTATCAAAAAATTCATGTTTGGGTATTTTATCTAAATTTTTATGAATTGGTTAATTAAACATTAAAATGGGAAGCACCTGAACAAACAAGAGTCCTTGAGAATAAAAAAAAACAACATTTGAATAATTGCGCCTAAATGTAGACTAAATTATAAATTGGCTGAAGAGGAACGTATTTAAACTGCAATTATATACTTCCAATTAAATTAACTCAATTGAATACAATTTGTTTGCTTTTTATTTACGTATTTAAATTGTCTTTATCTGCAAAATTGAGTCAAAAATTTAAACAGCATTTATATAAATAATTAATCTTAGCAGCGATAAAAGTTGAAAGACACCGTTAATAGCTTGGTAATTTAGGTAATCCTCAAGCCATAGTAGACTGATTTATACATTTAACTATAATGAGATCTCTCTTCTCAAAAAAATAGTTCTAAAATTGTTGACTGATATCTCAACAAGATTAGTCTCTCAAAAGTAATTAAATGTCGTCTCTATCTAGAAATAAATGAAACTTTCAAACACATTCATTGTGTTTAACAGGCTTCCATCGTGGTCAGCAGAACAATATTGGAGTTAAAGCTTCCGAACATGTTGGATAACAACATCTCCTCAATATGAAAAAGTCTGCTTTCTAGTTCATCCTTTTAACTATAACAAGACGTCTCATCTGAATAAAACAACAAGTTTGGTCTCTAGAATGTAATGAAATGCTATCTCAGCCTAAAAGTAGATAAGACTTCAAGTCTCATATATCGTGACTATCAAGCTTAGATCACAATCAGAAGAAGAATACTGAAGTGTAAACTTCTGTATATGTTGAATAATAAGAACTCGTCATTATAAAGTACTCTACTTCTCATGAAATACAGTTTATTCCTTGTTTAATTTGAGTTAATCAAAACACAAAAGAATTGCTCTGTTTGCGGCGTTCTGTTCCATTAGGAACCGATATCACTGTTATTATTATATGTTATTATATTCTATGGTTGTAGGACTTAAAAAATGTTAAACAGAAATTACTTTAGCAGTAATTTAATTTTCGGTTTGTACAATAGTACAATAGTGTTCATTACGTCAATTTCATTTTTCAGAGTGACGTAATTTTGTGATATAATAGTTATTTGTCATGATTGCAACGTTCTGATCTATTGAAACCGTATATAATATATATATTTTTTATAATATATAAAAATGGATTATCTCTAATTTTTATTTTGTAGGTAACTTTAATTTCTGTACCTTATTCTGGAACCTTGGAGTTCCTCAAATCGAAAATCTGGAGTATATATACTGTTCACTATTATAATAGCAAGCCAATTTAAAATGAATTGGTTTCTGTATAACTGAAGACTAGATTTAGAGTAAGCCTATGCATTCGACTAACACTCCTACGCATGTAATGAAGTTTATCGATTTCAATGACTCCAACTCATAAAGAGTTAGGTGTACCTTTGAGTTCCTCAAATCGAAAGTCTGGAGTATATGTACCATTCACCAATGTCACCGGGCCGTGTATTATTATAGCAAGCCAATTTAAATTTGGTTAATATCCATATAATGCAAACTGAAGACTAGACTATGACTATATCCAAACATTTTTCAAGTCTATGTGTTCGATATCTTTATGTAGTTAAGTGTATAGTTAGTGTATAAGTGTATCGTTTTGTTATTACTCGGCATTAACCGAATGGGTTTGTTTATTTTAATCCATATAGTAAAAAATTTTTTAAAGTCATTTAAAAATTATTTGCAGATATTTATTATTTGGATTGTAAACAAAATTTTAAACTAAACTTAGTTGCTGAAGTATTTCGAAGTGGTACTACTATATAACGCAATTACCTCAAATACCACACATGAAAGTAGTTAAAGGAGTTAGATGCACTTTATAAGAAATTACTAAAACTACTTTGAACTTAATTCATTGTAATTATTACACAAAGTTGGCCCTTTTAGGCACACAATATGCTCCGCACTGTATATTTCGCGAAAGCCTGCCTGTAAAATATTCTTGGCTAAGAAAATAAAATAAAATTAAATTTGGTACTCATGCAAATTTACGTATAGTATGAAAGAAAATTCTTTTTTTTAAATATGCTTTTTATGCTGATATCGTTTATATAATTTGATTTTAAACTGTTAATTATATATGATTACTGTTAAAAACACCAGTAATTGATATTTTGATTTATACCAGTAATTGATACTGGTTAACTAGCGGATGTTTTTTCACCATAACCCTTTATATATTTAATTATATTTTTCACAGTAATTTTAAAAATGAAGTCACTACCAGAACACACATATGTTTCTCTTCATTATATCTACATATGTATATGTAGATATAATTTTTGAAGCAATGTATTATATTTTTGTGACCAATTATTTAAATTTATGACCGGAAGTAATGTGCGTTTATATCTAGTTTTTTTTTAGCTCAAGAATAAAATAAATTTTATATGGAAAAAATTCTGTGCACTTTTGCACAAAGTGCTTCTCCTTTTCAAAGGAGAAGTACGCATAGAAAAACTTTAATAATGCATGAAAAATAATATTTTTCCAACTTTTGCTCACACTTATCCCAAAAAAATTTTTTCCATAAAAAAGTTTTATAAATATTGCTCGGAACATTTGCTCCTCTCGGACGTCTTAATACACATCAAGACGGAACGGAACAATCTATTTTAGTCGAGTAAGTTTTGAACAAGTTCACTTCATGTACTTCACGCTAATAAAATAACATTTGCATGACAAAATAAACAAAATATACATAATAAAATAAGAAGAGAAGTTTATAATAAAAAGTGAACTGGAATAAATGTTAAAAAGCGAACGAATTTTTACACACCGCACCAT
>NC_051847.1:219841213-219857965 GCF_002237135.1 Teleopsis dalmanni
TAAAAATGTGTTATGACCTATCTAACATATAACGAACAGAAAATAAAACAGATCATCGAGTGTGTTTAAAAGCTCATAAAGTGAAAGCGAATATAATGTTGTATAGCTAACCTCTTATCAATTGTCAGATCTGCATTAAATTTATAAATAGTTTAAGTGTCAATTTAATTTAGTAAACATATTCTATAAGTAGAACTTTCTTACTATTAAAGTGATTACCAGGATCAGTTTTCACAACAAATTACTGTTTGTTGGCAACCCTTTTTACAAGAAACGATAAAGCAACAAACAATTAAATTTGGACCAATGTTGCTGTGATTAATAAAAAAAGTTTAAGGAATTTCCTTAACGCTTTCGACTTTCTTTAATAAGTCAATTTTTTATATATATTTATTTCAACTTTTCTCTTTTGCGTTATGTGGAATAAATTTGTATTTTTATGTGTCAGTTTTAAGTGCTCTTCAACTATTTCCTTTAAAACATTCACGTCATCGTCCAATTTGTGGTCCAACTGGCTGACTGCACACTTAAAGTCCGGCACCAGTAAATTTTTATCTGTTTGATTTAATTTTTTTTCCATTTAATGTCAAGTATACGCAGCGTAAGCTGCTGTGTAATTTTTGTTGCTATATTTGTAAAGTCCTGCTGTGGGATGTGTGACAGTAATATAATTGTAAAATATCCACTTAGCTTTTACTATATTTTCTGGTTTTATTGTTGTCATTTTTTTTTCGATTTGCTGCTTGCTACTCATATGTTATTATCATGTTTGTTTTTGTTTTATTCGTTTTTATGTCAATAAATAAGCGCGCATACTAAAAGAGAAACAATATGCATTGATAGCCACAACAATAATAACAACAATAATAATGACAACAACAATGAAAGTAGTGCTAAATAGAACAGCAAAGCTATGACAAAAACAAAAACAAAAACAATAACAACATCAACAGTGGTTAAGCTTTCTATAAATATGTGTATAATTGAGTGTTAGTTGCTTGCCACCGTTTTTCAATGCACACAAGATGCTAACGTATGATTCTGTTTAGACGATTTACTATTGTATATGTGTGTGTGTATGCTTTATTTTCAATTTCTAAGCCGTGCCCACAGTAACTCAGGCGATTTCTAATGTTTGTTGTTTATGCTTAGCATCGTGCTTTCTTGTTTTCATCGCTTATGTTTGTGACTGTGGAACTGTGGAATTGTGGAATTGTAAGCTTGTACTTTTGTTGTTTAGACGGATATTGTGTGCGTGTGTGTGTGTGTGTGTGTGTGTGTATGAACTTGATTATTTTTTATGTGCTTAATGTACGTCTGCTATGTGGCATAGTCATTATTTGAATTGTTATTGTTCTTCCATTGAACATTGCTATAGTACAAAATATTTTTATTTGTCTATTTATTTCTACGTATATTTGCAATTTTCTAGTAATTTTGCTATAAATTATTATCTCTACAAATATACGCTATTTTAATCGAATTTCTTTTCTTTGTAAACACTTAAAATATTATTTTTGTATAATTCAGCATTTTTTGTTTTTGTTTATTTACATATATCTGTATACATTTTGCTGTGGTATTAAAAACTAATTACTTTAAAAACAAACAATTTTTTTTTTGCTATTTTCGCACTTTACACTTTGCTACACCTTTCACAATTCGTTACACATAGGAATTGCAAATTTTAAAGAATTAAGGTAAACTCGTTAATTATTTAATCCCAACATAACTGTGTATAAGTGAAATTCTTTTTGGCCTTTAACTTTGAAAAGCTTTCAAATTTCTTTATTTTACTTTTTATTTATTTATTGGTTATTTTGCAATATATTCATATATGTATAATATATACAGATATACACTTCTTATTTATGCACATTATTATTTGCAAATATTTTTGTTTTGTGCAAAAAATAAACACATTCATTACTCGAATTTGATAAAATAAATTAATGCATCGAGTGAAAGAAAAACCAAATATGCTTCAGACACTCAAAGGCATACCAAGACTTTCTAGTTTTAACGTTTGCACGTTTGTTCAACCGCCGTCATACTAACTGAACTCACGATTTATATTCGAATTATTTTATTCCAAAACCGTCTCACGACATGTGCACATTTACGGCTCAGTGTTTCAGTACTTCATTTGTGCTAATAAACGCTGCCGGCTGCTGGCGCAATTCTGTTTCCGCTCTTCTGTGTGCGCGCTCAATAGAAAAGAGCAGCACAATCAACACAGTACATTGAGTAAAAATTCATGCACGCCTCTTTAAACGCCCTTTTCGTAAACTCTTACTATCAACAATTCAACAAATCGTTGCTCACGCAAATGCTGCTGCTACTGCTTCTGCGGCTGCTGCTGCTGGTACTGGTACTGTTGCTTCAGCAGTTGTTTGTTGCTTTATTTGTTAGCAACCATTTCCAGGTATTGCCAATGTTGTTGACACGAAGGTTTCTCTTTTAGTCTGCTGGCCTTTCTCTGTTTTGTTGTTGAGTTCTCAAGCACAATGCATATTCGAAGTTTCAAAACGTGTTCATTTAGTGTTGCCAACTTTGTTAAATAAATAAAGTTTTCTGAGCTTTAAGCCATTTAAAGCATTTCTTTTTGAAATATTTGTATATCTAACGTATATCAAAGTTTTAAGATATATTAAAACAGAAAGTTATGTTTTGATAATAAAAATTAAGTGATTAATTTTTCAAAAATATCTAGTGGATTTGGGTTAAACAAAGAAAAAACTTTTTGTTTTTGCAAATATGGAAAATATTTATTAAAATTTTTTTTTTTAAAATACTTTTTTTACTTTAAATAATTTTAGGAATGCTTTTATTCCTCTCGTATTGCTTTCATAAGGTATGATTTTTTAATATTAATTGAAATTAATTATTCTATTTACAATTTAGAAGTTTTTCGAACAGTAGTGAACAACAACAACAAAAATTAATTTTACATTATTTTAAATAATAAGCTGTATGGTCAACAGCTGTTTCGAATATTGTCAAATACCCATCATCAGTGGTCTTGAAAATAATTTTTGTATTTAATTATTCGTAATTTTTTCAGACTTCAAGTATTGGGAAGATAACGAGACTTAGTACTTAGAAATCGATGTTGATTTAAGCGAGTAAGCATGAGCGAAAAAAGATAGGTGAACAAAATGTGGTTATTGAACAAGGGAGGAGGATAAGTTAATTGTAGATTTTGTGACTAGGGTCACAAAAGTCACGCTTATAGATTGAAGTGATGTTAACGTGTTCTTATTAAAGAATAAAATCAGATATTGGAGGCTTACAGCAAGCAAAAAATCAAAGGATGGTGCTAAAGAATGGAATGTCGGATTATATAGCCGGGTGAGGTAACACTGGGCGAACGTAAGAAGATAATCATAGATGCAGAGAAGTTTGATTTTATGAGTAAATTAGTACTTGAAAGTGGCTGAAAGTGGCATTTTGAAGCATTTTAAAGCTGTGCCGTGGATTACTCAATATTTACTTCTATCAGTTGTGATGAATGAACATATTACTAAAAGTAAATATGAATTGTGAGTGCTGTTTGATATTAGATTTAGTATATGCTAGTATATATTACAACTTTTCAAAATCACAATATATTATTTTATATGTAACTTATTTGGATAAGCTTAAAAAAGTATTACTCACCAAAGTAGTTAGATAGATTTTTTTTCCATCTCATACTTTCTTACAATAAGTGAAATAATGTTATTTTGGAATATATATTTTATTATGATAAGTGCTTAATCGTCATAAGACGTAATAATTGAAAAGAAATTGTTATTGTAAAATAATTAAGATGAATAATTTATCACCGTGCTAAATTATAAAGCACAGAAGCATGGGCGCTGTTACGGAACGATGACGCATCACTGGAAGTTTTTGAGAGAAAAGTTCTTCTTAAGATCTTTTTTCTATGAGCTAGAGACGACTACCTCCAACGAATGAACCACAAACTGTACGAGCTAACAGCACTTAATGTAGGAGTCTGAAGAATGAACGCATTTAGCGGAAGTGCCTAAAGGTATAAGCCGAAAAAGACCGAAACCCGGGACAGGTCGAAACCCGGTAATGGATTATTATAGTCATTTAAGTAAGTGAGTAATAAACATAATAAAGTTTAAGCTATGGTTGCCTTTTAAAGTTCACTTAAGGGCATTTTGGGAAACCTAAGAATATTTAAATATATTATGGAATTTTTATAAGTAATACCGATTCATTTGTTAACTTATTTAGTCAATTTTAAAAGAAAAGTAATTAGTATAAGCAATAAATAAATAATTATTATTTACGTTTGTTAAAATAAAAGTATTTAAAACAAAAAAAAAATTACAAAAGTATAAATTATTCTTCTCATGTCAGACTCAAAAACCAATCAAAATCGTATAATTATTATTCAAAGCGTATTTTCGTAATTAAGCAGAAATTCCATACAAACAAAATCAAAGGTGCCTTTGTGTAATTGCATTTAAAAGTATTACCCATTCATCAGCCATCCTCTCTGAAAAACAAAGGGAAAAACACTTCTAAAGAAAAAGTGGCGTAAACTGTTCACATATTTGGCAAACTGAGCAATCAAGAGACATAATATTCCAGTGGTTGATGAGCGACAAAAACAAGTTCAAATTACAATAACAACGTCAAGCACAACCACTTACACAATCCTTTTATTCTGCCCTCCCCCGAAAAATACCGACAATCAGTTTACTACAGAGCAATATTTACAACAACTTAACAAGTCAAAGGAATGCACTGAAAATCCATTAACAAATTATTTGCAAGCAAGCACGCTGTGTTGTTTATCAAAAGCAAAAACAAACAAAAAGCAAAACGGAAAACATATTAATATACATAAAAACAATGATGTGCAAGTAAAGCACAACAAACGTCATACACACATACAAATAAACATAAGCTTGAAAGCTTTTTTATAAATGGTACACTTAAAAAAATTTTTCAACATTAAATGTAGTATATAAGAATAATATTAACAAAAAAATATGTCATAAAATATGCATTAAAACGTTAAATTTTAAAACAAATACAATACAAAACAAAAATTAATAGCATAAAAAAAAATAATATATTTATATAAAAAAATTACCATTTTAAAAAAGCTGACATATTGCATTTAAATCCGTTGCGAAAAAAAGCTTTCAAAAGTGAAACTGCAATCGCCCAAAGAGCTTTCCATTATTTTGGTTATTCACATTGTATTTGTATTTTGTTTTTATTTTCATTTTACTCATTTTTGTTTAGTTTTTTGTTATTGCTTTTATAAATGTAATCTGTAAACAGGAAGCGTGAATCTAGTTGTACGTACATTTGTGTGTGTGTGCTAGTTTAGTTAGTGTGTGAATGGTAAATGTGTTAATATGTTTGTGTGTGTGAACGTAGAAAATAGGTTTTAGTTTTTAAAATTAGGGCAAAAAGCATTTAACGCTGATATTGTTGGCAAAATTTCAAATCTGCGCAAATGTTTTTAGTAAGGGATTTTAATAAACACTGACAAACAATCGAATACTCAAATATGGAGTAACAATAATAAAAATAATAAACAAAATAAATAAAATAAAACAAAACAATGTAAAGTTTCTAATATTGTTTGTTTTCGTAAAGGTAAAACTAATAAAAATCTAATTTGGTGCAGTACAAACAATGGGGAAGCGCAAAGTTCTCGTTTAGTAATAACTAGAGTTGCGCTACAATCGGTGTTTATAAATTACTACAAACTGACTTATTGTTTTTAATTTGTAAAAATTTTACAAATGCATTGTACTATTTGGAGTATTAAATTACAATTAAGTATCAATATATAAACTTAAACTGAAAGAGGATTCTGAAAAGTTAAATTTATTTGTTTTTGGTAATTTTGGTATAATTCCCATTATACTTAAAAAGAATTATAAGTTGTGTTACACATTCACAACTTGAATTATAAATCGTAAATGCTTCATTAAAAACTTATAATAAATACTGTGATAAAGTTTTAACAATTGCAGGATATGCAGGCTTGAACGCAATATATTGAGGACATATGCTGGCTCGAGTCTATGAATTTGGTAGGCCCATACAGCCTACTAATAGACTGATCTTTAAGACTTGCTTAGGTGCGAGAACGCAATATCTTGAGAACATATACTGGTATTACAGCTCGAGTCGATGAATTTGGTAGGCCCAGACAGCCTTCCAATAGATAAATCAGCCTCTATCTGACAACTTGCTAGTGCAGGGCATCGCCCGTAAAGAGTATTCGCATGACACATAAAATATTTTGTTACCGATACACTTAAACCTACTTAATAGAAATAATGTTCGCTACCGCGAAGAAAAGCTATTGTTTTACTATAGAAGATACAAAACATTAAGCGCAAGAGAAACAGTGTACAGTGTGGACCAATAATCTGGTCAAGGTGTTGTAGCGTAGGACTAAGTTAGATATGGGTATAATATATATATAAGTAAAATAACAATTAATTTCCATTTAAAATTCATTTTAGAAAAAAACAATTCATGTAATTTAAAGATAAGTAAGTAAGGCTATGTGACATGCAGATAAGAAAAATAACATGTAGATAAGTAATTTTTACACTAGTTATAATTAGATTTTAAGTCAAGAATTTTTTATTGTAAATTATTTCACCCTTTGTAATTAACTCTTAGAATAAACTAATAAAATAGTTAAAAATAATCTTGACAATTGCTTGGCATTATCTTTAAAATATTAAAGATATTAATTGAAATTAAATTGCTGCCATTTAACTCATATTAATTGTAATTTTTAGTTCGTAGCGTTATTAAAAATACTAAATTATTTCAGAAAACAATTTTAGTTTAAAATAATTCTCATTATGTTCAAAATGGTGAAAAAGTATGTTTATGCATTCGTAACACAAATTATAATTCTCAAACACTTCACTCGAAACTTATAATAAATACAGCACAGGAACTTGCAGAATTATTGTTATTTTAATATGGTATTTACGTTGGATAGTAGATAAGTTTTCTGTGGCCAATGTTTGGTGTCCTGTGACACCTACAGGCTATTTTAATGGTCTTGTGGGCTTCGTCCATATAAGAATGTGTTATGGAACATGAACTTGCAGGGTGGCAAAAATAATCTTGAAATTGTTTTTAACTTTTTTGAACATATTTATCCGAAGAAGTCTATTCTTTCGTATGCTTTTTCGTTTCTTGAGAAAGCATACAAAGGCGCAGCATGTACTATACCAATGTTATTTTGTGAATCTGCAGAGTATTAGTTCCAGTGGGATTGGAAAAAAAATAAATTAAAAAGTGTTAACCGATTTTATGCTTATGAAATAAACTTTATATACCTTCCAACGAAATGTAGTTAGCTTTGTTTACAACATAAAATTACTAAAAGTTTTTGTAGTTCATGTTGTGTATTCCGTATGAGAGTTTCCAATGTTTTTCACTATTTAATCTATAGATAAAATCAACAGTTTGCTAGTGTGAAATGCACTTTCCGTTTATTAAAGCGTAACAATACTTTTGAGGATTGGAAAAAATTCATTATGATTTTATGAAAAAAGTTTTGGAACAATTTTTCGCTTTTTGCGTTGACATTCAATAAAAAATTCATATCGAAAAAAATTCTCGTAAATTTTATTTAATTTTTTTTATTTTCCAAATGACATAAAATATCGTAATTCTTTAAAATGTTTTCATAATGGAGTTGTGCAAAAAATGTTAGCATGTCTGGGTGCCATTACGAAATTCCTAGAGAACTCATTCGAAACTCATACAGAACTCATTTCGTATAACGTTTACTGCTTCACAAAGGAGGTAGAATTTTAATTAGCTCATAAAAAATATTCGTTCTCAACTTAAATGGCCATCAAATGGAAATGGAAGAAATGAGCTGCTGCTCCAAATTATGAAAATAATAATAAAACAATAAAAAATGCTTAAAAATAAAATTTCTTTTAAATTAAAAGATTTTCATTTCAATTTCATTTCATTTGTAATTATTTCTCTTTTATATTTTCATTAATTTATATATTTTCATTTCGGAAATAAAGTAAACTCCCTGCGATTGTTGAGAATTTTAGAAAACAATTATCACATTTTCATAATCAATAAAATTTTTACATCAGTACCAAAACAAATCTGTTATATTATAACATTATTCTGATCCCTTGAAGTAACCCAGATTATAGAATATACAATTATTATTAATAGTATTTATCAAAAGATACGATTTTTCTTCTTAAATAAACATTTTAAAATAATCAAAACTACAGCAAAGATCAAAAGCCAAAGTTTCTTCCACTAAAACCCTCTCAATGTAATAAAACCACGAATGAAAGATAATAAATGCATATGAGTTTATCGTTCATTAATTACTGTACATGGAATCTTCAAGTATCACCTCAAAAAGATACCTCTTGTTAAAGAAGCTACTTGCACACGCTGTCTAGAAGAAAAGAAGGCAGCGAAAGAGGAGAAGCAGGAGGAAAATTGTCTTGGTACATTATTAGGTTGATGGTGTCTTGACAGCCAACCCCAAGCTAAATGAGCTGCTTGCAATAACAAGAGATGTAGTTATGCAAACGGAAGCCTCTTTAGCTTTAACTCAATAACGATATCGAAGGACGAAAAAGGACCTAAGACATTTCATGGTATACTTCGGCTAATTCCTTACTTCAGTGGGACCACTTGATGGATGGTGCGCTGGCTCAACATCCCACAATATATACATATTAACGTTTCTTTCTTTAGAGTTAAGAAAAATAATTAAACATAATATATGGACGATGCTTAGTTCATGAAAAGTCACAAAATACTTTCCTGAACAAATGCCAATATAATTCTGCTTAAAACAAATCCCAATTTTTTAACATAAATCCAAGTTTTCGAGTGATTCAATAAAATATTCACAATATTTTTGTTAGTGGCGGACTTAGAAATCCGAACACTTAACATATTGTTGTACATTCACATGTACACATTAACTGACGCCCCTGTACACGAAAACCCACTGGAGCTTAACTAATGTACAGTTACATCACAGATTAACGTTGTTCATACATAGACCAAAAGAACTCTTTAGTGGACGATAACGGTCAGCGTACAGACAATGTTGAAAGACTAATTCCTCATCCATACATGCAAAAGTGCACCAATCTAATAAGTTTATGAGCTTGGCCGAGCCCCTAATTTAGTAGAATGAGTGATTTGTCAGGTCGATGATAAGGTGGGCATTGACAAAAAAGTTAAAACATGGATTCCTCCTTCTCTTCAGAGCCACAACCACAACAAATATTATTATAACGTAGACCCAATTTCAAAGCGTGCCTTTCTTGTGCACAATTCCCTGTCAGCACCGGTGCTGTAGTGCTAAACATGTTCCGATTTGGTAAAAGCAGCTGATTTGTACGTTTCACGACTACAACACAAAAAAAAGCTTTGAAGGTACTACCATCTTCTTGATGAGGTCTGACGTATATTCTTAATACCCACATAGATGCTGCAGTCATCAAAGCGGGATTAGTTATTGAGTTAAAAATGTATTTACTAATTGCATTGATATAGGTATGTGAATTTCTAGCAATAGATGCTAAAAATACAATCCGTAGAGAATTCTCTACATTTTGGCTTTGATCCATGCTAATAATATTGTATAATATAAATCTATCAGTGAGAATTACTAACAGAAGTTCTCTCCTAAGATGGAATACAGTGGTTAAGCTTTTAGTTTCACGATTTCCAAGGAGGCAACAGGGGTTTTCGATGTGAACTATACTTAGCTTTGTGTTCACTCTTCACCAGAATGGGGGAGGCTACACTACCGCCGGTATCAGCCATAAAATCACTCCCATATTGAGCCACTTTACCATGATAAGGTGACAATCTTTGAGAGGTATACGATGTCATATTTTTTAGAGAATGATTTAATAAGAGATATTAAATATATACTACTATTTTTATTTAGGAAGGGGTAGATCTTCGTATTGATGTCATATAAGCTGTTGCGTTTTTCTGCGAATCTAAGCATCTATTCTTGAGACGAAATAAAGCGAACATTTTCTAATTTTCTAACAATTTTAAGTGTATTTAGTCCGGAAATATATGTGCTATGAATCCAGATCCTGTGTACTATATTTCCAGTACACACTCACCTTACTATAGATGTGGTCCGAATTGATGATAATAATATTAATATCTAACATGCAAATATTATTTTTGTGTTTTCAAAGTGAAATTCATTAATTTAATATTTTTTTTGTATTTTTAATACTTATTTTTAACCCAAAATAATAATGATTAATTATTTGAGGACTGTATTTTTGTCAAATTTTACAACTTCATTAAGAACCTTTTTTTCAATTTTTAATTAATTTAATTAGCTGCTATTTTATAAGCTCTATTATATATTGTTTATGTTATTATTGAACAATTTTTGTGGTTTTAAGGGTTTAACATTTTTTTTAATTACGAATTCTGTGGAACTCAATGTTGAATCAAAGGATTCCACATCAATGTGTCCTTCTATTTTTTGTAAATATTACTCGTATTATTAAATTTATGGAAAAAATCACTACCCACCATTGCCAATTAATGTTTATTAAATGTTTCTATTCCGGGTATGTTTTCATTTTTTTCGTTTCCTGATGCCAGCATCCATAATGCCATAATGGATACTGGCATGTTGCTATTTTCAATTTGCAATTTATTATTGTAAATGAACCCGACAGCATAACAAATTCCAATATGAAAACCACAAAAAGGGAAAAAATGCTCGATTGTTCCACTCCCGCCGTTGCGATTGCCATGCCCCGTTGACGCACTTTTCAAATAGCAACGTTATTAACGGTTTTCGCTTTCTGTTTTTGCCAGAAGTAAAAAATACTTTTATTTGCTATATTTTCCGTACTTGCCGTATTTGCCGCATTTGCTGTATTTGCTGTATCGGATTTCAGCATTTCATTTCAATGATTGTTATGCTTAAAAGATGAGAATTAATGGAACGAAATTTCAGCTTCACTTCAAACATGAAAAAATTGCACGAAATTCGTAAAAATAAATTGAAATAAATACTTCTTTAAAAGAGATTAATTTAAGAGGAGCTTGTCTTCAAATGAACTGTGACAGTTAATTAAATCAATTGAATGTATTTTTTATTCTATTTTATATTGTTTTTAATTTTTTATTTTTTTTTTATTTTTTATTTTTTTTGTTGTTATAAACAAGCGAAAAATGTTGTTAGGTGTCAAAGGCGAATATAAATTACGAAAACAACTTTAAATATGCAAATTAAGATGAGATTTTCGCCTGCAGTTGTTGTATTTGTTTCGCCTAAAAGTATGCTACAGTTATTTTGTTGATAGATTTAAGACTCCTTAATGAAGCAATTCAATCAATTGGCAACGGCCTCCAACAGCTAAGCATTGGCAGGAGCAACATTGGAATGAACATGATTGAAATTAATTCGATTGAGTGCTTGCAAACAAGGGAAAAATATGAAAAGTAATAGAGATGAGTAATTATTTAAAAGGAATTTGGTAGAAAAAGTTTTACAAAAAATAAAACAAAAAATAAATTTGTTTTAAAAGAATTCTCGTAAAATAAACAAGAAATTTAATTAGTTCCAGTAAGAATAATAAGTCATAGAAAATGTTTTTAAAATTAGATTTTTAATACGTTTTAGTAAAATTTTGGACAACAATAATAGTATGAGCTCGTTTATTGATTGTAGATACTCATTTCAAGATATCCGAAAGAGTTTCTTTGCAGACACACCGTTTTGATAAAAAAAATTAAATGAATTCAGCTATTTTGAGCAACATTTCCACTACGCTATATAGTTTACTTCTTGAGATATTGAGGTTGAAACTTATTAGCATTTTAACATTGATTAAACTAACAAAAAACTAACACGTGTACTAAAATATGCAATTGCTACGTTGACTATTGAAACGGATAAGGCACTTGAGAGTGCATGCTGATATTTTTCACATAAAAATTTTCAACATTAATGTCCGATATGCCAAAAAAACTAGGCTATATCAGCACATAATATTCTACTATAGTCCAATTCTCGCAGTGGAGCATAGGATCTCAATAATTCTTCTAAATCTGACTCTATTTAATGATTCTCTATAGATATGGTTTCTTGTGTATCGTACTTCAGCTAGCTCACTTTTTACCGTTTTTCTTCATATACCTTATTTTGCACAAAAGTTCTCAAATCCTTTGCCCCTAAAAACACACAATACAAAATTGGGTGTAGAGTTTATGTGACGTTATACTTCATATCACTCTAGTTATCATATATTTCACTACTCCACCTTTGTCAACTAACCGAGAACATACACACATCTATAAAAAATCACTTTGAAATCTATTGAAAACCGTTTTTATTAGTAATAAAATCATAAATTTTTAAACTTTATAGTTTGTGTTCTTTGCGCAACTGTCTGAGTAACTTAAAATTTATGTCATATTCAAATTTTTATTTACTTTAGTAAATTTTGACTTAAACCTAATAAATATGATATAAAAAATGCATGAAGGATTTATGAAAAATATATTAACTCAATTCACTTAGCCCGCATTTGGCTTTCGGTTTACAGAATCGCACGACTTCTATAATAGTTCTGCGTCAGCTTCCACTGCATCCAGCTCCTTTGAAACTTGCAGTTTGGTTATTTTCTCGAGAACTTGCATGGTCTGCATATATAATTTTTTCGCCAATTCCATGTCCTTGCCTGGTTCGGAGGATGCTGCTATTTCACAATCACTTTAACAGAAACAAAATAACAAAAAGTGAAAAATGAAATAAAAACAAAAGCAAAAATAAAGTCAAAGTACATTAAAAATATTGTTCTCATAAAAAATAAATTGAAAGAAAGTAGAGAAATGAATAGAGAAAAAAAAAGAAAAAAAAGAAAAGGAAAGAAGAAAGCAGTTGTTCTTACTTAAAATATTCGCCAGTTACATGCTTCAGTTGTGGGTCCGTAGCCAAGCGTATGGCACATTGTGCACCCTCGGTAGGATTTTTCATGAATAGCCACATCCATGGATAAGTCATCAATTTAACACAAATGGCCGACATTAGTGGAGAGCTGTAGCATAATAAAAAGGCAGTCCATAAGTGTGAGTATATAAATTTATATTTATGTATTCAAGATTATCTATAAATTTTAATAATTTAAAGTTCAACGTGATTTAAGCAGAAATTAGGTGCAGATTTTTCGAATGACTTTTGGGGGCCGGAATGAGATCGAAAGTATTTTTTTTATAATGCCTTTTATAATTTACTTTATTTTTTATTTTTTTCACAAATGCCAAAAACTTTAGTAATTAAAATTTTATTTTTTATTTTTAATTTGTTTTTGGTTTTTGATATTAGCCTAATTATAATGAGATAATCTTTTAAGTGCTCTGAAATGGTGGTGGTGGTGGTGGTGTATGCGGAAATTCTCTTTCACAATCCAAATTAAAAATTTGAACGTTGCAGCAGTCAATTTTCACATTCACACAAAATTTTATTGAATTTGAAGACACAAGAAGACAAAAACACAAAAGAAGTTCAGAATCTTTTATGCACGTTGAAGTATATTCAAGCGCATGCAGCAGGATAATTAAATTTTAAAAACAAATTAACATTAAACCTTGGAAATCCTGGCGAAGACACGTCGTTACCAAATGCGGCATGAAGCCCAATTGTTGCTATGCGTACGTGGTGCGAAACCAAAACAATCTTCATTCTTATACACTTTTTGCTTATTGTTTTCTGAAAACATCTTATAATTAAGAAAGTACGAGACTAAGAGGGTACAACACATATTTTACACAATACAAAAATTGTTAATAAAAAAACAGAGGCAGAAGAAATAATTTCACGACAATGGGAGTTCTAATACATCATCGTAACCAAATAACATTTTCAGTACTCAAAACATTAATCATCCGTCGTTCGGTACTGATTTGGTATCTTATGATATCTTCTTATATCGGTACGTTAAAACTAATTTCTTGATTTGATATTGATTTGATGCCTTATGACGTTTTCTTGTTTTGGTAGATTAAAATCAACTCTTTGGAAAATTATATTCGCCAGTGGAAGAATCTCTTCTTGTTTTGGTAGATTAAAATCATCTCTCTGGAAAATAATGTTCACCAGTGGAAGAATCCCCTATTATAATTAAAAATTATTTTTTTGAGGTGTCTCAGGTGGAATGGAAAACATTTTATGATAATTAAAAGAAAATTCAGTTAATAGGGTATCAGTCTTCCCATCTTGATTTGATACCTTATAACGCCTTCTTGTTCTGGTAAATTTAAAACAATTACATCCATTTCCATATTTGTTTGTACATTGTGACCGAAAAGCTTTCGGAAATTCTCATTTAAAATTCGCGCGCTGTATATTTTTCGATATTTTAAGTTATGTAGTTTGAGCACTGTCCTTAATTACTATGCCCAAAATGAGCGCGATCTGTCGGACAGTTCGTTTACGGCAGCTGTTGAAACCAGTTCACCTCAGTAGTGCGTTGCGAAAAAAACAATGGAAAAAAATATTGAACAAAGAGTTTGCATCAAATTTTGTTTTTCGAACGAAATTTCGTGTGCAGAATCGTTGCGAATGCTACAAAAGGCTTATGGGGAATCAGTTTTATCGAAAACTCAAGTTTATGAGTTGTACAAAGCCTTTCAGGACGGTCGTACGACCGTCGAAGACATGCCGCGTTCTGGACGACCTTCGACCTCTACCACCGACGAAAACATTGAAAAGGCAAAGGAAATCGTGTTCCAAAATCCTCATGTGAGTGTTAGAGAGATAGCACGAGAGCTAGGCATCGGTCGTGAGACCACGGCCTCAATTGTGGAAGGATAATTCATGGATTTGTCAACGCCCGGCTTGCTCCGATTCACCGAGCCAACATTATCAACGATTTTAAGGCCAAACATTCAATAAATACCATCGAACAGCCACCGTATTCACCTGATCTTGCACCGTGTGACTTTTTCCTGTTTCCCAACCTCAAATTACCACTCAGAGGAACGCGTTTTGAATCCATAGAAGACGTAAAACAGAATTCGCAGAGGGAACTCAAAGCCATACCGGAAAGCGCCTATAAAAAATGTTTTGATGATTGGAGATACGTTGGCATTTGTGTATCGCTTCTAATGGGATATTTGAAGGAGATAAAATAAATATTGATGAAGATTAAGAATTTTGCGTTTTATTTAAAATTTCCGGAAACCTTTCGGTCACAAGTATAAGAAACTTCTTATATATATAGAAATAACATTTCCAAAGAATTAGTTAATTGAATATAGCAGATGAAACTTAAAGTCAATGTACTAAACAACAAAAGACTTAAAACATTATGCTTAACGTAATATCTACCAACCTCAGTATTATTCTTATTAATATACAGTCAGTAGAGCAATTCGCGACAGATAAACGAAGTTTGAGCCTAGGGGCTGCCATGACCTATTTATTAAATTTTGAATCGTGATCCTAAGAAGATATCGGAATGATATTTTTTTAAGGTATTGTTATTTTTTTGTAAAGGAAATAATGAGAAAAATGAGATGGTTATGCTTGGTGCTCTTGGTGACCAATTAACCAAACACTAAATTGGGTTCTCAAGAGGTCTCACTGTTGCATATCGGGATAATTTTTTTAATTTTGCAGTCTGTAGAATAAATAGTGTTAAAAACAGATGGTTAAGCTTACCGTTCTAGTTGGTTACAAAATACTAAGTCAGTGATCCCTAGATATGGAATTTATGTAGTTAAGTTTAGCAGTCTGAACATGCTACTGATAAAATACTTAATATGTTATCTTAAAGGATCCTTGGATATTGAGACTATTTTTGTAAATATGCAGTTTTTGTACCTAATGACGAATAGAAGATTGAGCTTAGTGCTGTGGATGGCCTATTAACCAAAAACTAAAGCGGTAAACATTAATCAATGGTTGAATTTAGTGCTATAGCCGACGTTTTGATGTAATACTAACAACGGGAGATACTGAAAAGGCTAACCATCGTCTAACATTTCAAATTGTTTTAGTTTTAGACTCATTTAGGCTGCATCTCGTTAAAAAAAGTGTATTCTAAACGATTTAAGAAATACTATAAGCACTATTAAAGAAGTAAAAATTGTATTCTTTTAATAAAAATAAGATAAAAAGAAGATATATATGTTCATGAATAATTTAAAAAGAATTAAATTCTTGTTGAAAATATTTATGTTGATTTATATATAGTCTAATCTGCACATATGTACTCGGGACGTATGAGTGACATTTCAAATATTTCATTATATTCAAAGTAAAATAAAAGTGAAAAATGAGATTATGGTTTCAATTTCTCTTCATAATATCATTGAGATATATTTATTGAAAACAATTTAAATTTTTATGCTCAATAAAACTAAGCTAGAGAGGATATTGCTACCCACAAAGTTATTTAAGGCGAACTATTTAAATCTCGTTATCTGTTAAAATAAATGACTTGAGATAAAAAAGGTAGTAATTTTTATTGCAATTGCAAAATATTTTTTTACAGAATAGTTTTATTAGTTCGATTTATGGATGTAAATTGACTAAATATAAATAACTTTTTGACATAAAAGTTTTTAGGACATAATAATTTTTATACTCGTATCTGAAAATAGTTTAAAATTTATTATGCGATATTGTGGTTGTTTTTCAATATTAAGAACAGCTGTTGCTGCAAATAAAATATATCATTTGAT
>NC_051847.1:219858065-219907666 GCF_002237135.1 Teleopsis dalmanni
TATATGAAAAATAAAAGGATGTCTCTTAAAATGATCAGACTGCTATGTAACAGCACTAAAACTGCAAACCAAACCATTAAGCAAACAAAACCATTAAATATCATATAATGACCATATTAATATCTGCTTCTATACAAAAATGAGCTCCCCAGTAGAAAATACTGGAAACTAAAATATAGTGCCTTTCACACAAATAAGTCATTTTATTCTTTATGGAAATAACAACTAATTTTATACACTAAATAGGACCTCTATGATATGGTATGACCATTGTCATTGACGAGAATGTTTACAAAAATTTGCAAAATATTATATATAAATACATCTCCAGAATTTGTGAAGATATTCTTAAAAAATTTTTTTTGATAAGTAAGTATCTCTAGGTAATAATTTAAAAATGCTTGCCTCTAAGAATTTATTTTTTGATTGACCCATTTCAAAGCGCATCAACGCATGATTAAGAGAACAAGTGGCCTCCTTACTAAAAGTTGTCAGGCGCTGACAAGTCACACGTACTCCATATGACAACAGTTGACGGTGATGTTACTTTAAGGAAGACAAACATTAAGAAAGTTCAAGTGACATTTCGGTTAAATGCATAAAATATGTTTGGTTGTTTTTTGCAAAATATCTTGAGATTAGGTTAGATAAGATATTTGTAGATATTTTACTGAAAGTTATGTTAACACATCAACATAGGGCACATTCATTGTATTAAGAACAGTTTTTAGAAACCGCAGTATATCAGACTGGTAACATATGTGAAAACTGTTGTGAAAAGTTCAATAATTTTTCTCTTTATTGATTCCGCAAATTGAAATTGTTACCAATTGATGTCGGTTATAGGTCTGCAGCCATACGTATATCAATGGAGAAAAACTTGAATAATATACTTAGGCTTCGTAGTGCATTACAAGTGATATATCCTATTCTTAAGTAAACTTTTACAACTCAAATTCCATATCATAAGTTTTAGATTGTAAGATTAACTATAGCTTCAATAATAACTAGTTAAATTTTCATAAGATCATAGATCAAAGTGAAAGAGATAAACTGAATATCACAGATCATTCTTCAATCTCTCATAGTAACAGAGTACAGTGCTATCAACTTACATAAACAATATTGTGGTGCCTTCAACGTACGGGTTTCAAATTATGAATTTCAGATACCTTTTATATAGAATATCATAATAAATTATAATATATAATAATTAATATTAACTTTTTCCCCTTGAAGATTCTGAAGATAATCTTTAAGAATGGTACTGCTAACCACACGCAATACGTTCGCGGTCCAAAATCAATTACTGCACAGATTGGATAGCCTCAGAAACAAGTACATACGTCCATATTTTTTTTTTTGAAAAAAAATATAAACTACGGTGATATTGTTAAATTAAGTTTTATTAATTTAATTAATTTGAATTTGGGACACCATAAAAATAAAATAATTTGTATAATATAATAATTTACCTAATTTTGGTAGATTGAAATAAGTCGCGGGCCGCACGTGAGCTGTGTTTTGGACAGCCCTGTGCTAAACAATTCTATGGACTAAAGAACTATTGTGGAATTATGTGGTTGATCCAAAACTATATAAACTGAAAGATATTAGCTTTTGGTAGCAGTTTGGGTTAGTTCTAGCAAAAAAGTCCGATATACTTTGATTTCAGGAATCTCTGTGTTTTATGAGGTATCGCTTTCTTTGTAAATATTAAAATATTATTCCTTCTGAATCAAGATCATATAAGAAATATTAATTTTGAATAGGATCAGCTTTAAAATCATGTAAGCTTATATTTTTCTATTTAAACTACAAATATACGTAAGCAGTTCAGATGATGACTCAAATTACTATTTTCAACTACGATGAATAGTTAATTCTACTCTCTTGACTAAAGCAACTGAGCAAATACTTAAGTAATATTCCGTGGAGACCTTTGCTGTATTTAAAAGATACGAAATAAAGCGTTTCATGTGAATTGGTTTTTTTATTATTCATAAAATTTTATGTTTTTCGACAAACAAAAGAAAAAATTTATAAAAGTAAAAAAAAAAATTAATTAATAATAGAAAAAAGCTCAAATAAGAAATAAAAACAATTCGAATCGTTGAGCATTTATTTACTTACCAATTGCCTTTTATTTTTATTGTTTTTGTTGCTTTTTGGTGTTTTGTTTGATGCTGCCTGTGCCTGGTGCCTGCTGCCTGCTGTTGCTGCATCTATGAGATACTTTTGCTGCGATTTTCGTTTACATAACGTGGCGGCGAGACATTTGATTATCGTTTGCTTATTTTTGTTTTTTTTTTTGCTTTTAGTTTTTGTACTTAAGAAGCGAGTTCTTATAATATTTAACAATATTACTAAAATATAAATATTTACACTTTCTTATTAACATTCGATCACTGCTGTTTGCTGCTTTGCTGTTTCTAATACCACAGCGAAGTTTAACCGAATTTTAAAACAAAATACACAGACAATTTTCACAGCAAATAAAAAAATATATTTTTTTGTGGTAAAATAGTAAAATTAAGAAATTTATTTTTCCGCAAACTTAAAAAAGTAATTCTTAATTTAATTACACCAACAAATGCTGTTATTTTGTAATGTGAAACATTTAAGTGCTTTTATAACGTCAGCAACGACGCGGCGACTTCGCTTCTACCAAAGAGTTACGGACAAACTGACAAACTGGCGTTTTTTGGTAACACTTCAAAGCCATACTCGTCGTCGTCGCCGTCGTCTATGAATAAGAATCACAAAAACAAATCACACAAACGAGGAAAAACAAAACGAGAAAAAAAGCTAAATCACACAATTTGAAAACTTGTTTTGCCACAAAATGAAACTAACGAAATGAAACTCTTAACGTTCACTGAAGCACGGATTCGTGCGGTGTTAAATACGCGACGTTCAAAAATATTAAAGGGGAGAAGAACACACAGTTACTGCTACTGCTACTGCTGCTGCTTCTTCTTCTTCTTACATTCTGCACAGCACACAGAACACACAGCGCACAGAACACACAGCACACGGAACACACAATACACAACACACTCAATCTCGTTTTTGTTGAGCAAAATTTTAACCACAACTTTTTTTGCTCGTAAAATCCGAATCGCTCTTTGAGTTATGGCAGCAAACAATATTGTTAACTTTTTTCTTCAATTGACATTGTTACCAACTTTTCAGAAAAACCAAATTTAAATAATGAAGTTTCCTCTAGTAGTGAGTACAGTAAGTAGTTCAGGGTAATAATTTCCGGTAATTAATTGAAGTTATCAGATTTATATCATTAAGTTTATTTTGAGAAATCCTAAATAGATTACAATGACTAAATTAATTTCGATAAAAATCGTCTATTGGACGTTGTTAACCATTTTGTGGGGTCAAAAATAAACACAAAGGAATCTGCAAAAAGGAATAGCTAAAAAGGAATCTATAAAAAGGGGTTTAGGGAGCAGAAATGTGAGTCGCTCGCATATTGAACTGATTGCTGGCGACTATAGCTTAAAAATTGTCAAAGGTTTTATCTATCTTCGTATCACTGTAACAAACAACAACAATGTCAATTTGGTGATCATACGAAGAATTGTAGAGAAATGTAGAGCACACACTCAAACAACAAAAATAACGCGCTATAGAAGCAAGGAGTTGATAACAGAGTGATGAAACAGCACTAGGAATTACGAACACTGCAATAACGACCGTTATCATGACATAATTTACCAAATTAACATCTACCGGCTTAGCTGGCGTATTGATGTCGTGAGACTGAATAATGACGTTTCAGTGAAAGAGGTGTTTTTTGAACTGGGTTATCAATTCACATTTTTTGTCTTCCTCTAAGTCTGAGCCACGAGAATTTTGTGGGTTCTATTACATTACTTGTCGAACAGCGATTTTGTTATCAAAATAGGCAACGATTGTCATTATAATACTCATTGTAATTATAATGCTCACCCCGTGTATTAAGCATTCCATTGTTCTCAGCTTTATCATGACTAACCCTAATCATAAGGCAAAAGCATTGCAAAATAGCTCAATTGCTATAACAGAACAATACCTTTTAATCAATATCGCTGTTCGATCTTCTGAGCGTGTATCCATTTATTCAGTTCCACTTATGTTTCTGTATTTCTTCTGTAACTTTAATTTCTATAGATAAGTTTGAGTTTACAACTTTCTTCGGACTGACTAGAATGTGGCAGATTCGGAGAGGACACAGTTCTATGGATACTCTCACAAATTTTACTACCATAAAATAAAACTAATTTGTCCTCGTGTTGAATAAGTAGAGTTTTATCGCAAGAGATGTATGACTCACAATTGTTTAAAATAAAATCAAATTGTTTTTTTTTTTGTTTTTCAAATCATATATATTTAATTATAAAGATCATTATAATTATTTTCTTAAATGAAACCACTTTGTTTAATTTAGAAATTTACTAAAAAGAATAATGTAACCACAAAGGACAGGATAACATAACATTTTTTTTGTTAAACTTATAGTAAATATATAAAATATTTGTGATCGTTTACTTGATAAACATATATTAAAATAGATCTATACATTTTAAAAAAATTCCATATTCAATTAGACTACGTCATACATTGAACTTCAAGTTGAACAAGGAATTAAATTCTAGACTGCAGTTACTTGTAAACACACAATATTAACTATATATTATCGTCAATTTTATTTAAATACTGTGTAATATACAAATCTAAGCCAGATTCGGACTGATTTGATTTCAACCTAATAAGTCCACATAAGCTCATTAAATGACTTCATTATGAACATAAGGATATGTGTTATTTACATAAAAATAATTTAAAAGTGGATAAGTGGATAACTGCATATATTTATAGCGGGTTTCTGTATTTGAACGTAATTGAAAACACAGAGGCTATATCTAAATTATAAAATTATTTATTGTCTTCTGCTTATTTACTTAATCAGCAAACTGAAAACTTCTTCTTCCAATATAATTTTTCTTCTCAATTTTAACAAGTTTTGTGTTGTCAATATTTTAAATTATAATCTAGTTTACTGCGATTACCGATAATATGGACAGCTACATATTAAACACCAATATCATTCAATTCAATTAAATAAATATAAGTTTTCGATATTTGTACGGAACAATAGGAAAACAAATAAAATGTCTCCCCTATAAGTGCTGTAGCAAACAATATTATATTAACTTAATTTATAATATTGGTAGGCACATTTAATAATTATATGACCATACTTTTAAAGATCATGAGAATTAAAATATTTTTTTGACATAGTTTATTGATTGAGAATTACAATTTTCTCGAGTACAACGGAATTGAACAATTTGCTTTAAATTTAAATATTTAAAAGAAATTCAATATATATAAATATATACGATTCCATATATTATATTTTATTAAAATTATTGTAAACAATAATTATTTATAATTGAATTCAACAAAAATGAAGTTATCAGTTTTTATTGTTCTCAAACATTTCTGGAAATTCTTCGCTTTTTACTATTATAAGCATGGAATCTTAGTGCTCAAATCTTTTATTAAAAGAATTAATGACATCACCTTTAATTCTGATGTATCTTTTTACATCATCGATTCGTAAACCTCTTTAAATATCTTTGCTTCTATTGTTCCATAAGACTTTAATCAGACTTCTAAACGATTTGTCTTATATTGGATTCACACGATTGTTTTATTTGTAATTTTAATGTAGATTTGGAAGATAATGTTTATGTTTAGTTTTTTATTTTGTAGAAGACTTTAAGGAACACTAAGTGTATTTACCTCTACAGATCTTCCTTTACTAATGTATTCTGTTTTATACTAGATGATATTACTATCGTTCTTTAGAGTTTTTTGGTTGTAGTAAAAGTTGAGTTTGTTATACTGCATAAGTATTAGGTCATTCTCCAAAAAAAATTAGATATACAGTATTAATATTATTGAACGTATTTTTTAAAATAGCAAAATTATTTGAAACATAAAATATAAGAGTTTATTAGGTTTTTAAATGGAATAATTAAATACTAATCATGATCTATTAAGCCTTTCTAGTACTAGTACTTTCCATTTTTTTAAATTAATATATTGAAAACAAGATATAAACACCGCCAAGATCGTTATAAAATTCCACAAATCTGATTAAGGAATGATTAAATACAAAGTAGAATGAAACTCAAACCACATCTATTAACGATGGATTGCTTTTAAATTTCCTATTTTATGGCCACAAAATTAAATAAGAAATGTTTTAAAATTTTCTTCTAATTTCTGTTGGAACAGATTTGTTAATTTATTTCTTAAACAAATGCTTTCTGCTGTAAAATGTTTTCATTAATAAAAGTTTATAAATTATTATTTGGCAAATACTTAAAAAGATTATTTATTGTTTATATTGAACAACGAACTTTATTGTGTATAAGCAAATAAATCAGATCTTTTGTTTTCTCTTCATTAATCTATTGAAGACTAGGGTAATTCATCTTAGTTTTTAGTAGATTTTTTATGAGAAAAAAATAAATGAAAGTAAAAGATATTTAAGTGGAAACATTGATTGGATTTAAATTTAATTAGTTTTTTTTGCATATGAAATTAATTTAATTGTCTTGATAATTAATTGTGCACAATCACCGTGAAAGATCAAATAAATATAATCTTTCTTTCGAACATTTTATTTTGTTGTGCTTTATCAAAACTTAATAAAAAGAAATTAGTTATGTTTATTAGTAATATATGTTATTATTAAAAAAAAAATTAAATGAAAGGAAAATACTATTTGATATAACGAATTTTTAACGAATTTGACAAATGAAACTAATCTATATAATGACTATGACAACACACTAATCAGTTCAAATTAACAGACAAAAACAGTTTAAGAACTAAGTCATTTAGTATTTCGTAAAAATACAATTATTTCGATCTGAAGAAATCATTAATTTAGTATTATAGAGTTATTGCCCTTCAGTAATTTTTAAGTTATAAAAGAAAAACGTATGCTTCCAAAAAAAAAAGCTATAGTTGTTTAATACTTTGTTTTAACACTATTATTTAGAATTTCAAAACCCTTTACAAATAGTGATATATTAAAAAATTGAGAACTATATTTTTCTAGT
Source organism: Teleopsis dalmanni (assembly GCF_002237135.1). Classification (NCBI taxonomy): domain Eukaryota; kingdom Metazoa; phylum Arthropoda; class Insecta; order Diptera; family Diopsidae; genus Teleopsis; species Teleopsis dalmanni. The sequence goes on from NC_051847.1 coordinate 219,865,202, forward strand.
TTTGCCCACCGAACAATACATTGTACTTTCTTTTTAAATGAATATAGTTCAGCACTCGATTCTTTGTGCCAAGTAATAAAAAAAAGTTTTAGAGAGAGATACTTCACTTTTAATCTTTAACCGTATAGAAATTGTCAAAAACAACTTAAAATGAAATATTCCTGAAAACCGCTATGTCTACAAAAATATAAAAAAAATTTATATATATCGAACTATTATTCGATTTCAGTAAATTTGAAAGTTATAACAGTTCAAAACTGTGTTTTTTTAAGATTCCAGTTTTTTTTTAAGAAAGACTTATTTTATTTAAAACTTTTGTAGCAATTTTTTATATATAGACGTTGATATAATTATAGAAAACTAACTGCAAAAAAATTTGAACTTATTATATCATAGATCATTTCGATTCTTTCTAGCAATCCTAATTTATCAGCGCTAGTAATAAGTATAATAAAATTGAATATCGACGGATAACAGTGTTCGCTCTAAGTTTCTCACTGATTACGCAATGTCAAAGAATTTGGGAACCAAGTATGTTTAAAACGTATGTAATAGAGTGAAAGCGGGTCACGGTCTTCAATACATGTATTCGAAGTCAAATTCGAAGAGTGTTAGGTAGCTTTTTTCGTATTCCAATCAAAATTGAAGTACAGAAACCACAAAAACCGAGTGTTAAAATTCTACATCAAGTTTTATTGTTCTTTGAGATAACAAAATTATATATAAAATTCTAAAAATGTGTTATGACCTATCTAACAAATAACGAACAGAAAATAAAACAGATCATCGAGTGTGTTTAAAAGCTCATAAAGTGAAAGCGAATATAATGTTGTATAGCTAACCTCTTATCAATTGTCAGATCTGCATTAAATTTATAAATAGTTTAAGTGTCAATTTAATTTAGTAAACATATTCTATATGTAGAACTTTCTTACTATTAAAGTGATTACCAGGAACAACAAATTACTGTTTGTTGGCAACCCTTTTTACAAGAAACGATAAAGCAACAAACAATTAAATTTGGACCAATGTTGCTGTGACTAATAAAAAAAATTTAAGGAATTTCCTTAACGCTTTCGACTTTCTTTAATAAGTCAATTTTTTATATATATTTATTTTAACTTTTCTCTTTTGCGGTATTTCGAATAAATTTGTATTTTTATGTGTCAGTTTTAAGTGCTCTTCAACTATTTCCTTTAAAACATTCACGTCATCGTCCAATTTGTGGTCCAACTGGCTGACTGCACACTTAAAGTCCGGCACCAGTAAATTTTTATCTGTTTGATTTAATTTTTTTTCCATTTAATGTCAAGTATACGCAGCGTAAGCTGCTGTGTAATTTTTGTTGCTATATTTGTAAAGTCCTGCTGTGGGATATGTGACAATAATGTAATTGTAAAATATCCACTTAGCTTTTACTATATTTTCTGGTTTTATTGTTGTCATTTTTTTTTCGATTTGCTGCTTGTTACTCATATGTTATTATCATGTTTGTTTTTGTTTTATTCGTTTTTATGTCAATAAATAAGCGCGCATACTAAAAGAGAAACAATATGCATTGATAGCCACAACAATAATAACAACAATAATAATGACAACAACAATGAAAGTAGTGCTAAATAGAACAGCAAAGCTATGACAAAAACAAAAACAAAAACAATAACAACATCAACAGTGGTTAAGCTTTCTATAAATATGTGTATAATTGAGTGTTAGTTGCTTGCCACCGTTTTTCAATGCACACAAGATGCTAACGTATGATTCTGTTTAGACGATTTACTATTGTATATGTGTGTGTATGTGCTTTATTTTCAATTTCTAAGCCGTGCCCACAGTAACTCAGGCGATTTCTAATGTTTGTTGTTTATGCTTAGCATCGTGCTTTCTTGTTTTCATCGCTTATGTTTGTGACTGTGGAACTGTGGAATTGTGGAATTGTAAGCTTGTACTTTTGTTGTTTAGACGGATATTGTGTGCGTGTGTGTGTGTGTGTGTGTGTGTGTATGAACTTGATTATTTTTTATGTGCTTAATGTACGTCTGCTATGTGGCATAGTCATTATTTGAATTGTTATTGTTCTTCCATTGAACATTGCTATAGTACAAAATATTTTTATTTGTCTATTTATTTCTACGTATATTTGCAATTTTCTAGTAATTTTGCTATAAATTATTATCTCTACAAATATACGCTATTTTAATCGAATTTCTTTTCTTTGTAAACACTTAAAATATTATTTTTGTATAATTCAGCATTTTTTGTTTTTGTTTATTTACATATATCTGTATACATTTTGCTGTGGTATTAAAAACTAATTACTTTAAAAACAAACAATTTTTTTTTTGCTATTTTCGCACTTTACACTTTGCTACACCTTTCACAATTAGTTACACATAGGAATTGCAAATTTTAAAGAATTAAGGTAAACTCATTAATTATTTAATCCCAACATAACTGTGTATAAGTGAAATTCTTTTTGGCCTTTAACTTTGAAAAGCTTTCAAATTTCTTTATTTTACTTTTTATTTATTTATTGGTTATTTTGCAATATATTCATATATGTATAATATATACAGATATACACTTCTTATTTATGCACATTATTATTTGCAAATATTTTTGTTTTGTGCAAAAAATAAACACATTCATTACTCGAATTTGATAAAATAAATTAATGCATCGAATGGAAGAAAAACCAAATATGCTTCAGACACTCAAAGGCATACCAAGACTTTCTAGTTTTAACGTTTGCACGTTTGTTCAACCGCCGTCATACTAACTGAACTCACGATTTATATTCGAATTATTTTATTCCAAAACCGTCTCACGACATGTGCACATTTACGGCTCAGTGTTTCAGTACTTCATTTGTGCTAATAAACGCTGCCGGCTGCTGGCGCAATTCTGTTTCCGCTCTTCTGTGTGCGCGCTCAATAGAAAAGAGCAGCACAATCAACACAGTACATTGAGTAAAAATTCATGCACGCCTCTTTAAACGCCCTTTTCGTAAACTCTTACTATCAACAATTCAACAAATCGTTGCTCACGAAAATGCTGCTGCTGCTGCTTCTGCGGCTGCTGCTGCTGGTACTGGTACTGTTGCTTCAGCAGTTGTTTGTTGCTTTATTTGTTAGCAACCATTTCCAGGTATTGCCAATGTTGTTGACACGAAGGTTTCTCTTTTAGTCTGCTGGCCTTTCTCTGTTTTGTTGTTGAGTTCTCAAGCACAATGCATATTCGAAGTTTTAAAACGTGTTCATTTAGTGTTGCCAACTTTGTTAAATAAATAAAGTTTTCTGAGCTTTAAGCCATTTAAAGCATTTCTTTTTGAAATATTTGTATATCTAACGTATATCAAAGTTTTAAGATATATTTAAACAGAAAATTATGTTTTGATAATAAAAATTAAGTGATTAATTTTTCAAAAATATCTAGTGGATTTGGGTTAAACAAAGAAAAAACTTTTTGTTTTTGCAAATATGGAAAATATTTATTAAAATTTTTTTTTTAAAAACACTTTTTTTACTTTAAATAATTTTAAGAATGCTTTTATTCCTCTCGTATTGCTTTCATAAGGTATGATTTTTTAATATTAATTGAAATTAATTATTCTATTTACAATTTAGAAGTGTTTCGAACAGTAGTGAACAACAACAACAAAAATTCCTTTTATATTATTTTAAATAATTTAATTTTTAGCTGACTATACAGCTGTTTCGAATATTGTCAAATACCCATCATCAGTGGTCTTGAAAATAATTCTTGTATTTTTCGTAATTATTCGTAATTTTTTAAGACTGCAAGTATTAGGAATCGCACTCGTGTCCTGCCAAATTTGAAACTCAGACTCAGCTCAGACTCTTAGGAGCGAATACTTAAAGCAACGTGTATGCTTGTATTTGACTTGGCAATTGCCAGCTCAATCGTTGTTATCCTCAATCTAAGCTGTCGCACAGTCCCAACATCACACCCCTGGCTAGTTACTTGGTTCCCGATGGGAAAGGAGCAAATAATGCGTACGGCGAGCTCTATTTCCGGGACTTTGAAGGTCTGACCTGAAGAATCATGGGGTGAACTACGTTCCAGTATTTGGGGTAGAGAGTTTAGATAACGAGACTTTGTACTTAGAAATCATTGTTGATTTAAGCGAGTAAGCATGAGCGAAAAAAGATAGGTGAAAAAAAATGTGGTTATTGAACAAGGGAGGAGGATAAGTTAATTGTAGATTTTGTGACTAGGGTCACAAAAGTCACGCTTATAGATTGAAGTGATGTTAACGTCTTCTTATTAAAGAATAAAATCAGATATTGGAGGCTTACAGCAAGCAAAAAATCAAAGGATGGTGCTAAAGAATGGAATGTCGGATTATATAGCCGGGTGAGGTAACACTGGGCGAACGTAAGAAGATAATCATAGATGCAGAGAAGTTTGACTTTATGGCTAAGTTGGTCCTTGAAAGTGGCTGAAAGTGGCATTTTGAAGCATTTTAAAGCTGTGCCGTGGATTACTCAATATTTACTTCTATCAGTTGTGATGAATGAACATTTTACTAAAAGTAAATATGAATTGTGAGTGCTGTTTGAAATTAGATTTAATATATGCTAGTATATATTACAACTTTTCAAAATCACAATATATTATTTTAAATGTAACTTATTTGGATAAGCTTAAAAAAGTATTACTCACCAAAGTAGTTAGAAAGATTTTTGTTCCATCTCATACTTTCTTACAATAAGTGAAATAATGTTATTTTGGAATATATATTTTATTATGAGAAGTGCTTAATCGTGTTAAGACGTAATCATTATAAAGAATTTATCATTTTAAAATAATTAAGGTAAATATTTTAACTCGTTGTTATATTATAAAGCAGAAGCATGGGCGCTGTTACGAAATGATGACGCATCACTGGAAGTTTTTGAGAGAAAAGTTCTTCTTAAGATCTTTGGTTTTCTATGAGCTAGAGACGTCTACCGCCTACGAATGAACCACAAACTGTACGAGCTTTATTTTGGCTTTGACTTCACCGTGTTCTAGCGGCTTTCGTGAGAATGATTTTATTCTTAAATGGTGTGACCAAGTTGATGAAGCACTAACAGCACTTAATGTAGGAGTCTGAAGAATGAACGCATTTAGCGGAAGTGCCTGAAGATATAAGCCGAAACAGACCGAAACCCGGGACAGGTCAAAATCCGGTAATGGATTGTTATAGTCATTTAAGTAAAATGAGTAATCAAGTTTAAGCTATGGTTGCCTTTTAAAGTTCACTTAAGGCCGTTTTAAAAAATCTAAGAATATTTAAATATATTATGGAATTTTTATAAGTAATACCGATTCATTTGTTAACTTATTTAGTCAATTTTAAAAGAAAAGTAACTAGTATAAGCAATAGGAAATAATGTATTAAAAAATAATTATAATTTAGGTTTGTTATAATAAAAGTATTTAAAACAAAAAAAAATTACAAAAATATAAATTATTCTTCTCATGTCAGACACAAAAACCAATCAAAATCGTATAATTATTATTCAAAGCGTATTTTCGTAATTAAGCAGAAATTCCATACAAACAAAATCAAAGGTGCCTTTGTGTAATTGCATTTAAAAGTATTACCCATTCATCAGCCATCCTCTCTGAAAAACAAAGGGAAAAACACTTCTAAAGAAAAAGTGGCGTAAACTGTTCACATATTTGGCAAACTGAGCAATTAAGAGACATAATATTCCAGTGGTTGATGAGCGACAAAAACAAGTTCAAATTACAATAACAACGTCAAGCACAACCACTTACACAATCCTTTTATTCCGCCCTCCCCCGAAAAATACCGACAATCAGTTTACTACAGAGCAATATTTACAACAACTTAACAAGTCAAAGGAATGCACTGAAAATCCATTAACAAATTATTTGCAAGCAAGCACGCTGTGTTGTTTATCAAAAGCAAAAACAAACAAAAAGCAAAACGGAAAACATATTAATATACATAAAAACAATGATGTGCAAGTAAAGCACAGCAAACGTCATACACACATACAAATTAACATAAGCTTGAAAGCTTTTTTATAAATGGTACACTTGAAAAAATTTTTCAACATTAAATGTAGTATATAAGAATAATATTAATAAAAAATTATGTCATAAAATATGCATTAAAATGTTAAATTTTGAAACAAATACAAAACAAAAATTAATAGCAAAAAAAAAATAATATATTTATATAAAAAAATTACCATTTTAAAAAAGCTGACATATTGCATTTAAATCCGTTGCGAAAAAAAAGCTTTCAAAAGTGAAACTGCAATCGCCCAAAGAGCTTTCTATTATTTTGGTTATTCACATTGTATTTGTATTTTGTTTTTATTTTCATTTTACTCATTTTTGTTTAGTTTTTTGTTATTGTTACTTTTTGTTATAAATGTAATCTGTAAACAGGAAGCGTGAATCTAGTTGTACGTACATTTGTGTGTGTGTGCTAGTTTAGTTAGTGTGTGAATGGTAAATGTGTTAATATGTTTGTGTGTGTGAACGTAGAAAATAGGTTTTAGTTTTTAAAATTAGGGCAAAAAGCATTTAACGCTGATATTGTTGGCAAAATTTCAAATCTGCGCAAATGTTTTTAGTAAGGGATTTTAATAAACACTGACAAACAATCGAATACTCAAATATGGAGTAACAATAATAAAAATAATAAACAAAATAAATTAAAATAAAACAAAACAATGCAAAGTTTCTAATATTGTTTGTTTTCGTAAAGGTAAAACTAATAAAAATCTAATTTGGTGCAGTACAAACAATGGGGAAGCGCAAAGTTCTCGTTTAGTAATAACTAGAGTTGCGCTACAATCGGTGTTTATAACTTACTACAAACTGACTTATTGTTTTTAATTTGTAAAAATTTTACAAATGCATTGTACTATTTGGAGTATTAAATTACAATTAAGTATCAATATATAAACTTAAACTGAAAGAGGATTCTGAAAAGTTAAATTTATTTGTTTTTGGTAATTTTGGTATAATTCCCATTATACTTAAAAAGAATTATAAGTTGTGTTACACATTCACAACTTGAATTATAAATCGTAAATGCTTCATTAAAAACTTATAATAAATACTGTGATAAAGTTTTAACAATTGCAGGATATGCAGGCTTGAACGCAATATATTGAGGACATATGCTGGCTCGAGTCTATGAATTTGGTAGGCCCATACAGCCTACTAATAGACTGATCTTTAAGACTTGCTTAGGTGCGAGAACGCAATATCTTGAGAACATATACTGGTATTACAGCTCGAGTCGATGAATTTGGTAGGCCCAGACAGCCTTCCAATAGATAAATCAGCCTCTATCTGACAACTTGCTAGTGCAGGGCATCGCCCGTAAAGAGTATTCGCATGACACATAAAATATTTTGTTACCGATACACTTAAACCTACTTAATAGAAATAATGTTCGCTACCGCGAAGAAAAGCTATTGTTTTACTATAGAAGATACAAAACATTAAGCACAAGAGAAACAGTGTACAGTGTGGACCAATAATCTGGTCAAGGTGTTGTAGCGTAGGACTAAGTTAGATATGGGTATAATATATATATAAGTAAAATAACAATTAATTTCCATTTAAAATTCATTTTAGAAAAAAACAATTCATGTAATTTAAAGATAAGTAAGTAAGGCTATGTAACATGCAGATAAGAAAAATAACATGTAGATAAGTAATTTTTACACTAGTTATAATTAGATTTTAAGTCAAGAATTTTTTATTGTAAATTATTTCACCCTTTGTAATTAACTCTTAGAATAAACTAATAAAATAGTTAAAAATAATCTTGACAATTGCTTGGCATTATCTTTAAAATATTAAAGATATTAATTGAAATTAAATTGCTGCCACTCATATTAATTGTAATTTTTAGTTCGTAGCGTTATTAAAAATACTAAATTATTTCAGAAAACAATTTTAGTTTAAAATAATTCTCATTATGTTCAAAATGGTGAAAAAGTATGTTTATGCATTCGTAACACAAATTATAATTCTCAAACACTTCACTCGAAACTTATAATAAATACAGCACAGGAACTTGCAGAATTATTGTTATTTTAATATGGTATTTACGTTGGATAGTAGATAAGTTTTCTGTGGCCAATGTTTGGAGTCCTGTGACACCTATAGGCTATTTTAATGGTCTTGTGGGCTTCGTCCATATAAGAATGTGTTATGGAACATGAACTTGCAGGGTGGCAAAAATAATCTTGAAATTGTTTTTAACTTTTTTGAACATATTTATGCGAAGAAGTCTATTCTTTCGTATGCTTTTTCGTTTCTTGAGAAAGCATACAAAGGCGCAGCATGTACTATACCAATGTTATTTTGTGAATCTGCAGAGTATTAGTTCCAGTGGGATTGGAATAAAATAAATTAAAAAGTGTTAACCGATTTTATGCTTATGAAATAAACTTTATATACCTTCCAACGAAATGTAGTTAGCTTTGTTTACAACATAAAATTACTAAAAGTTTTTGTAGTTCATGTTGTGTATTCCGTATGAGAGTTTCCAATGTTTTTCACTATTTAATCTATAGATAAAATCAACAGTTTGCTAGTGTGAAATGCACTTTCCGTTTATTAAAGCGTAACAATACTTTTGAGGATTGGAAAAAATTCATTATGATTTTATGAAAAAAGTTTTGGAACAATTTTTCGCTTTTTGCGTTGACATTCAATAAAAAATTCATATCGAAAAAAATTCTCGTAAATTTTATTTAATTTTTTTTATTTTCCAAATGACATAAAATATCGTAATTCTTTAAAATGTTTTCATAATGGAGTTGTGCAAAAAATGTTAGCATGTCTGGGTGCCATTACGAAATTCCTAGAGAACTCATTCGAAACTCATACAGAACCCATTTCGTATAACGTTTACTGCTTCACAAAGAAGGTAGAATTTTAATTAGCTCATAAAAAATATTCGCTTTCAACTTAAATGGCCATCAAATGGAAATGGAAGAAATGAGCTGCTGCTCCAAATTATGAAAATAATAATAAAACAATAAAAAATGCTTAAAAATAAAATTTCTTTTAAATTAAAAGATTTTCATTTCAATTTCATTTCATTTGTAATTATTTCTCTTTTATATTTTCATTAATTTATATATTTTCATTTCGGAAATAAAGTAAACTCGATTGTTGAGAATTTTAGAAAACAATTATCACATTTTCATAATCAATAAAATTTTTACATCAGTACCAAAACAAATCTGTTATATATATTAAAGCTATTTCAGCCAGTGCACTTGAGCACTTTTACTCTTTCTTTTGAAAACACAACCCCTCTTTGCGCCTTAACTGGATTATTGTTTATCACTTCATCAGACTATAATAATTGACCTCAGGAGGTGTGCAGAAGTAACCCAGATTATAGAATATACAATTATTATTAATAGTATTTATCAAAAGATACGATTTTTCTTCTTAAATAAACATTTTAAAATAATCAAAACTACAGCAAAGATCAAAAGCCAAAGTTTCTTCCACTAAAACCCTCTCAATGTAATAAAACCACGAATGAAAGATAATAAATGCATATGAGTTTATCGTTCATTAATTACTGTACATGGAATCTTCAAGTATCACCTCAAAAAGATACCTCTTGTTAAAGAAGCTACTTGCACACGCTGTCTAGAAGAAAAGAAGGCAGCGGAAGAGGAGAAGCAGGAGGAAAATTGTCTTGGTACATTATTAGGTTGATGGTGTCTTGACAGCCAACCCCAAGCTAAATGAGCTGCTTGCAATAACAAGAGATGTAGTTATGCAAACGGAAGCCTCTTTAGCTTTAACTCAATAACGATATCGAAGGACGAAAAAGGACCTAAGACATTTCATGGTATACTTCGGCTAATTCCTTACTTCAGTGGGACCACTTGATGGATGGTGCGCTGGCACAACATCCCACAATATATACATATTAACGTTTCTTTCTTTAGAGTTAAGAAAAATAATTAAACATAATATATGGACGATGCTTAGTTCATGAAAAGTCACAAAATACTTTCCTGAACAAATGCCAATATAATTCTGCTTAAAACAAATCCCAATTTTTTAACATAAATCCAAGTTTTCGAGTGATTCAATAAAATATTCACAATATTTTTGTTAGTGGCGGACTTAGAAATCCGAACACTTAACATATTGTTGTACATTCACATGTACACATTAAGTGACGCCCCTGTACACGAAAACCCACTGGAGCTTAACTAATGTACTGTTAACCACAGATTAACGTTGTTCATACATAGACCAAAAGAACTCTTCAGTGGATGATAACGGTCAGCGTACAGACTATGTTGAAAGACTAATCCCTCATCCATACATGCAAAAGTGAACCAATCTAATAAGTTTATGAGCTTGGCCGAGCCCCTAATTTAGAAGAATGAGTGATTTGTCAGTTCGATGATAAGATGGGTACTGACAAAGAAGTTAAAACATGAATTCCTCCTTCTCTTCAGAACCACAACCACAACAAATATTATTATAACGTAAACCCAATTTCAAAACATGTCTTCCTAGTGCACAATTATCTTTCAGGAGTGGTACCGTAGTGCTAAGCATGCTCCGATTTGGTAAAAGCAGCTGATTGGTACGTTTCACGACTACAACACAAAAAAAAGCTTTGAAGGTACTACCATCTTCTTGATGAGGTCTGACGTATATTATTAACACCCACATAGATGCTGCATTCATCAAAGCGGGATTAGTTATTGAGTTAAAAATGTATTTACTAATTGCATTGATATAGGTATGTGAATTTCTAGCAATAGATGCTAAAAATACAATCCGTAGAGAATTCTCTACATTTTGGCTTTGATCCATGCTTATAATATTGTATAATATAAATCTATCAGTGAAAATTACTAATAAAGTTCTCTCCTAAGATGGAATACAGTGGTTAAGCTTTTAGTTTCATGATTTCTAAAAAGGCAACAGGGGTTTTCGATGTGAACTATACTTAGCTTTGTGTTCACTCTTCACCTGCCATATTGAGCCACTTTACCATGATAAGGTGACAATCTTTGAGAGGTATAGGATGTCATATTTTTTAGTGATTGATTTAATAAGAGATATTAAATATATACTACTATTTTTATTTAGGAAGGGGTAGATCTTCGTATTGATGTCATAAAAGCTTTTGCGTTTTTCTGCGAATCTAAGGTTCTATTCTTGAGAAGAAATAAAGCAAATATTTTCTAATTTTCTAACAATTTTAAGTGTATTTAGTCCGGAAATATATGTGCTATGAATCCAGATCCTGTGTACTATAAGTCCAGCACATACTCACCTTACTAACGATGTGGTCCAAATTGATGATAATAATATTAACATCTAACATGCAAATATTATTTTTGTGTTTTCAAAGTGAAATTCATTAATTTAATAATTTTTTTTGTTTTTTTTAATACTTACATATTTTTAACCCAAAATAATAATGATTAATTATTTGAGGACTGTATTTTTGTCAAATTTTACAACTTCATTAAAAACCTTTTTCCAATTTTTAATTAATTTAATTAGCTGCTATTTTATAAGCTCTATTATATATTGTTTATGTTATTATTTTACAATTTTTGTGGTTTTAAGGGTTTAACATTTATTTTATTTACGAATTCTGTGGAACTCAATGTTGAATCAAAGGATTCAACTTCAATGTGTCCTTTTATTTTTTGTAAATATTACTCGTATTATTAAATTTATGGAAAAAATCACTACCCACCATTGCCAATTAATGTTTATTAAATGTTTCTATTCCGGGTATGTTTTCACTTTTTTCGTTTCCTGATGCCAGCATCCATAATGCCATAATGGATACTGGCATGTTGCTATTTTCAATTTGCAATTTATTATTGTAAATGAACCCGACAGCATAACAAATTCCAATATGAAAACCACAAAAAGGGAAAAAATGCTCGATTGTTCCACTCCCGCCGTTGCGATTGCCATGCCCCGTTGACGCACTTTTCAAATAGCAACGTTATTAACGGTTTTCGCTTTCTGTTTTTGCCAGGAGTAAAAAATACTTTTATTTGCTATATTTTCCGTATTTGCCGTATTTGCCGCATTTGCTGTATTTGCTGTATCGGATTCCAGCATTTCATTTCAATGATTGTTATGCTTAAAAGATGAGAATTAATGGAACGAAATTTCAGCTTCACTTCAAACATGAAAAAATTGCACGAAATTCGTAAAAATAAATTGAAATAAATACTTCTTTAAAAGAGATTAATTTAAGAGGAGCTTGTCTTCAAATGAACTGTGACAGTTAATTAAATCAATTGAATGTATTTTTTATTCTATTTTATATTGTTTTTAATTTTTTATTTTTTTTTTATTTTTTATTTTTTTTGTTGTTATAAACAAGCGAAAAATGTTGTTAGGTGTCAAAGGCGAATATAAATTACGAAAACAACTTTAAATATGCAAATTAAGATGAGATTTTCGCCTGCAGTTGTTGTATTTGTTTCGCCTAAAAGTATGCTACAGTTATTTTGTTGATAGATTTAAGACTCCTTAATGAAGCAATTCAATCAATTGGCAACGGCCTCCAACAGCTAAGCATTGGCAGGAGCAACATTGGAATGAACATGATTGAAATTAATTCGATTGAGTGCTTGCAAACAAGGGAAAAATATGAAAAGTAATAGAGATGAGTAATTATTTAAAAGGAATTTGGTAGAAAAAGTTTTACAAAAAATAAAACAAAAAATAAACTTGTTTTAAAAGAATTCTCGTAAAATAAACAAGAAATTTAATTAGTTCCAGTAAGAATAATAAGTCATAGAAAATGTTTTTAAAATAAGATTTTTAATGTCTTTTAGTAAAATTTTGGACAACAATAATAGGATGAGCTCCTTTATTGATTGTAAATACTCATTTCAAGATATCCGAAGGAGTTTCTTTGCAGACACACCGTTTTGATAAAAAAAAATTAAATGAATTCAGCTATTTTCAGCAACATTTCCACTACGCTATATAGTTTACTTTTTGAGATATTGAGGTTGAAACTTGTTAGCATTTTAACATTGATTAAACTAACAAAAAACTAACACGTGAACTAAAATATGTAATTGCTACGTTGACTATTGAAACGGATAAGGCACTCGAGAGTGCATGCTGATATTTTTCACATAAAAATTTTCAACATTAATGTCCGATATGCCAAAAAAACTAGGCTATATCAGCACATAATATTCTACTATAGTCCAATTCTCGCAATGGAGCATAGGATCTCAATAATTCTTCTAAATCTGACTCTATTTGATGATTCTCTATAGATATGGTTTCTTGTGTATCGTACTTTAGGCAGTTCACTTTCTACCGTTTCTCTTCATATACCTTATTTTTCACAAAAGTCATCAAATCCTTTGCCCCTAAAAACACACAACACAAAATGGGGTGTAGAGTTTATGTGACGTTATACTTCATATCACTCTAGTTATCATAGACTCCACTACTCCACCTTTGTCAACTAACCGAGAACATACACACATCTGTAAAAAATCATTTTGAAATCTATTGAAAACCGTTTTTATTAGTAATAAAATCATAAATTTTTAAACTTTATAGTTTGTGTTCTTTGCGCAACTGTCTGAGTAACTTAAAATTTATGTCATATTCAAATTTTTATTTACTTTAGTAAATTTTGACTTAAACCTAATAAATATGATATAAAAAATGCATGAAGGATTTATGAAAAATATATTAACTCAATTCACTTAGCCCGCATTTGGCTTTCGGTTTACAGAATCGCACGACTTCTATAATAGTTCTGCGTCAGCTTCCACTGCATCCAGCTCCTTTGAAACTTGCAGTTTGGTTATTTTCTCGAGAACTTGCATGGTCTGCATATATAATTTTTTCGCCAATTCCATGTCCTTGCCTGGTTCGGAGGATGCTGCTATTTCACAATCACTTTAACAGAAACAAAATAACAAAAAGTGAAAAATGAAATAAAAACAAAAGCAAAAATAAAGTCAAAGTACATTAAAAATATTGTTCTCATAAAAAATAAATTGAAAGAAAGTAGAGAAATGAATAGAGAAAAAAAAAGAAAAAAAAGAAAAGGAAAGAAGAAAGCAGTTGTTCTTACTTAAAATATTCGCCAGTTACATGCTTCAGTTGTGGGTCCGTAGCCAAGCGTATGGCACATTGTGCACCCTCGGTAGGATTTTTCATGAATAGCCACATCCATGGATAAGTCATCAATTTAACACAAATGGCCGACATTAGTGGAGAGCTGTAGCATAATAAAAAGGCAGTCCATAAGTGTGAGTATATAAATTTATATTTATGTATTCAAGATTATCTATAAATTTTAATAATTTAAAGTTCAACGTGATTTAAGCAGAAATTAGGTGCAGATTTTTCGAATGACTTTTGGGGGCCGGAATGAGATCGAAAGTATTTTTTTTATAATGTCTTTTATAATTTACTTTATTTTTTATTTTTTTCACAAATGCCAAAAACTTTAGTAATTAAAATTTTATTTTTTAATTTTAATTTGTTTTTGGTTTTTGATATTAGCCTAATTATAATGAGATAATCTTTTAAGTGCTCTGAAGTGGTAGTGGTGGTGGTGGTGGTGTATGCGGAAATTCTCTTTCACAATCCAAATTAAAAATTTGAACGTTGCAGCAGTCAATTTTCACATTCACACAAAATTTTATTGAATTTGAAGACACAAGAAGACAAAAACACAAAAGAAGTTCAGAATCTTTTATGCACGTTGAAGTATATTCAAGCGCATGCAGCAGGATAATTAAATTTTAAAAACAAATTAACATTAAACCTTGGAAATCCTGGCGAAGACACGTCGTTACCAAATGCGGCATGAAGCCCAATTGTTGCTATGCGTACGTGGTGCGAAACCAAAACAATCTTCATTCTTATACACTTTTTGCTTATTGTTTTCTGAAAACATCTTATAATTAAGAAAGTACGAGACTAAGAGGGTACAACACATATTTTACACAATACAAAAATTGTTAATAAAAAAACAGAGGCAGAATTCCACGACAATGGGAGTTCTAATACATCATCGTAACCAAATAACATTTTCAGTACTCAAAACATTGAGTCAATCATCCGTCGTTCGGTACTGATTTGGTATCTTATGATATCTTCTTATATCGGTACGTTAAAATTAATTTCTTGAATAATAATTCTCATTTATAGAAGAAACGTATAATACAATCGAACATTATACTTTGACGGTATCTCAGGTGGAGTGAAAAGAATTTTATGTTAACAGGTTATCCGCCTTCCAATATTGATTTGATGCCTTATGACGTCTTCTTGTTTTGGTAGATTAAAATCAACTCTTTGGAAAAATATATTCGCCAGTGGAAGAATCTCTTCTTGTTTTGGTAGATTAAAATCAACTCTCTGGAAAATAATGTTCAGCAGTGGAAGCATCTTCTAATATAATTAAAAATTATTTTTTTGAGGTGTCTCAGGTGGAATGGAAAACATTTTATGATAATTGAAAGAAAATTCAGTTAATAGGGTATCCGTCTTTCCATCTTGATTTGATACCTTATAACGTCTTCTTGTTCTGGAAAATTGAAAGCATTTACATCCATTTCGATATTTCTTATATATATAGAAGTCACATTTCCAAATAATAAGTTCATTGAATATAGCAGATGAAACTTACAGTCAATGTATTAAATGACAACAAAAGACTTAAAATATTATGCTTAATGTAATGTCTACTAATGTCAGTATTATTCTTATTAATATAAAGTCAGTAGAGCAATTCGCGACAGATAAACGAAGATTGAGCCTAGCGGCTGTCATGATCTATTTATTAAATTTTGAATCGTGATCCTAAGAAGATATCGGAATGATATTTTTTTAAGGTATTGTTATTTTTTTGTAAAGGAAATAATGAGAAAAATGAGATGGTTATGCTTGGTGCTCTTGGTGACCAATTAACCAAACACTAAATTGGGTTTCTCAAGAGGTCTCACTGTTGCATATCGGGATAATTTTTTTAATTTTGCAGTCTGTAGAATAAATAGTGTTAAAAACAGATGGTTAAGCTTACCGTTCTAGTTGGTTACAAAATACTAAGTCAGTGATCCCTAGATATGGAATTTATGTAGTTAAGTTTAGCAGTCTGAACATGCTACTGATAAAATACTTAATATGTTATCTTAAAGGATCCTTGGATATTGAGACTATTTTTGTAAATATGCAGTTTTTGTACCTAATGACGAATAGAAGATTGAGCTTAGTGCTGTGGATGGCCTATTAACCAAAAACTAAAGCGGTAAACATAAATCAATGGTTGAATTTAGTGCTATAGCCGACGTTTTGATGTATTACTAACAACGGGAGATGCTGAAAAGGCTAACCATCGTCTGACATTTCAAATTGTTTTAGTTTTAGACTCATTTAGGCTGCATTTCGTTAAAAAAAGTGTATTCTAAACGATTTAAGAAATACTATAAGCAGTATTAAAGAAGTAAAAATTGTATTCTTTTAATAAAAATAAGATAAAAAGAAGATATATATGTTAATGAATAATTTAAAAAGAATTAAATTCTTGTTGGAAATATTTATGTTGATTTATATATAGTCTAATCTGCACATATGTGCTCGGGACGTATGAGTGACATTTCAAATATTTCATTATATTCAAAGTAAAGTAAAAGTGAAAAATGAGATTATGGTTTCAATTTCTCTTCATAATATCATTGAGATGTATTTATTGGAAACAATTTAAATTTTTATGCTCAATAAAACTAAGCTAGAGAGGATATTGCTACCCACAAAGTTATTTAAGGCTAACTATTTAAATCTCGTTATCTGTTAAAACAAATGACTTGAGATAAAAAAGGTAGTAATTTTTATTGCAATTGCAAAATATTTTTTTACAGAATAGTTTTATTAGTTCGATTTATGGATGTAAATTGACTAAATATAAATAACTTTTTGACATAAAAGTTTTCAGGACATAATAATTTTTACACTCGTATCTGGAAATAGTTTAAAATTTATTATGCGATATTGTGGTTGTTTTTTAATATTAAGAACAGCTGTTGCTGCAAATAAAATATATCATTTGATATCTATTTAATGTCCACCAATTGGATGACATATTTTGTACGAAAAGTGTAATATTGACAGGAAATGCAGCAGTATCAAATTTTAGTTATTTTATAAATAAAATAAGTAACCCAAAAAATATTTTTAATGAGCCTTAATAGATTATTTAAAACCAAATTTTTGAAATACTGTCAAAAACCTATTTTCTCATGACTAAATTTGGTATATTTTATATAACAGTTTGTTGTTATTACCTCAAAGTATCGAATTTTTTTTTTAGACAAAATAATATTTTTGGAAAAGTTTGGTCAGATTATGCAACAAATACCATCTGCCAAAAAATTATTGGGTTAGTTATGTGAAGTTGTGCAGCAAAAAGTTGTCAGACGAAAAGTGCAAGTACCACAAAAACTCTTAAAGCACTCACACTCATTTGCCAACTCAGTAAACAAAAGTAGTTTAGTTTAAATTAACTTTATAATAGTTTTTGCAGGAGTTCGAAATTGGTTATATTGTTATACAGAGTTAACTTAAATTAAAAGCAGTCATTAGTATTTGGAGGAAAAGAACATTTAAATTAATATATTTCACATAAGAATTAGTTTCAAATTACTAGACCAGTTACATTAGATTGCGATGTCGTGGCTGTCTTATATCAAAAGCCCAATTGAGCTCAAATAAGGACTCATTGTGATATGACGACTTAGTGCAGGCAAGAGGTCAGCGTACGAATAAAACCAAAAGGCACGACTTACCCACTCAAGCGACAATGAACCAACCTGACAAGTCCATAAACTTAGCCAAACCACGAATTTTGTTAGATAAGTGTTGTTAAGTCGGTGAAAAGTCGATGGGCAGTAAAAATTTTAAATCTTCTCCTAGCCAATAATGGAAACTGGCACATATGATAGAGTACAGTTTCTTCCTCATTTGCATAGTCACAAGTACCACAAAAATCATTATAAGTTAGAAATAATGGAATAACCATTATAAGGTATAAGGTTCTTTACACGCACTAACCCGCTAGAACCGATATCGTAGTGCTAAGTAGTTTACGCCGTAGCTATCTGGTATGTTTCCTATCTAGTTTTGACTAGGTCGATCTTGAGATCTGAACGGCGCGGTTCATCTGCTCAGCCTCGTATTAGCTTGGCCATTGCAAGTGGAATACCAATACCTAGAGTAACATTAGTTACTTATACTATTTGAATAATTAATATAATTATTATATTTCAAAAAGAGTAATTTATTATAATACAATTTATTTAATTTAATTTCTTTGTTCTTCATTTAACATTAATTAACATTTTATTAGTTTTTAATATTGTCCCTATACAATTCCCTCACGTTAGTCGATAAAAAAACAATTGCCCCATTCATCAATCATTACAAACTTTTTTGCTTTAGTGTTCATATCAGGTTCACCGACACTTCGACACTTAAGCATACAAACAGACACCCGCACAAAGCAACCAACCAACCAACAACATCAACAGCAACAGCAACAACAATACACAACGCACAATAAAGCACACAACAGAAGAGCACACACATTTGCAAATTACGCTGCACAAAGCATAGAATTGCGATAAATAAATAATTAATGTGTGTTCATCTCATTCATTTGCGCTTTTCCGTGACTTTGGTTTCAATGTTTTCTTTATAATGCTCTGTGTGTGTGTGTGTGTGTAGATTTTTGTGTGCTTATTTGACTTGCACAATGACTTAAGTTGAGGTGAAATGAACTGAGGTGCGATGTGCTGTTATAACTTTAAGATTAACACAACACAACACAAAACAACACAGCAGAGCAGAGCACAACAGCAGGTATAGCAGAGCTATACAAAGCTTTACACATAAAAACATGACAAGCATTTAAATGAGTTGGGAAGTGTCCATCAACTTGAGGGCTAAGCTGGGTAAATAGAGTATGAACACAACAAAAAGATCTTGTTGCAACTAAGATGTGTTGTTGTTTTAGTTGTTAGTTGGTTATGTTGCTGTTTTGTTGTTTAGTTTTAGTTTTTGTTTTTACTTTGATTTTTGTTGTTATTGCAAGTTTAGGTTTCTGTTATTTCTTGAAGCAACAAAGTTCACGTACCTTTCATTGCTAATAAAAGAGCTTTTATCGTTGAAAAAGTGACAGAACAATAACAACAATACAAACAACAGTATGCAGACAAAAAGTAGATAATGAATAGATTAGCCTGACAGTTACTTAAGCTTAAACAAAGGTTAGTAAAGTTAAGCACTTGGAAGAACAAATACAAAAGTAGTTAGAAATGGTAAATATATTTGTTGTAAAAGAAAATGCAGATATTGTAATGATAAAAAATTTTAAATAATAAATATTTCTAATTATTTAAACTAATTGAAGCTTTTATTGACAATAAAAAAACACATAAATTAAATAAAAATGTTATGATTATTATAAAAAATCTCTTATTTAAATTAAAGTCTATTCGGATCGATATACAAAAGCAGCTTTGAGTACTATTAAGATTGAATTTATTAATTATTGTGATTAATTAATTAATTTATATAAACGTATTAATAAATTTTGAAGAGGTAAATTAAAATTAATTTTAACAATTTATTTTTAAATTAATTAAGTTAATTGATTTAATTTTAAAATAAAAATAAACAATAAAAATCTTATAAAACAAAATAATAAAAATTTTTTTTTTTAAAAAAAAAGGATCATTATTTAATAACTGACCAATTAGCCCGTGAAATAATTATTTTTAAAAAAATTTTAATATAATCAAATTTTTTGGCTGACCAACATTTTTTTTTATAAATTATTTATTATCAAAAAAGTAAGTAGAAAGTTACAAATTATTTTTATTTATCAAATTTTTGGGCTGACATTACAGCTGGTTTTAGAAACGGCTCGAGGAAGTTCTTTTCATTCTAACTGAGTTAGTGGTGTTGTTTAACGTCATTTTACATGGCCGGATAATTTTACCACTTTACTATTTTAAATAAATTAAAATAAATTTTTTTTCAATAATTTAATTTTAAATTATAAATTAAAATAATTTAATGTTTATTATAACTCCTAATACTTAAACAGTAGTCAGCTATAAATCCTTCCTTGTTTTAATTCTAGCACTTTACTATTTAAAAATAGCTTCTATGTCACAACTTTATTAAATTGTTATTTTTATCTTCTTGCATAAAGAAATACAGTAAAAATTTAAAATTTAAATGGTTTTAGGATTAAGATAATTCGTAATATTCAAATCTCATTCTGCTCTGCTGTCATTCCTCTACTTGTAAGCAACGCCGAAGTCCAACAGTGAAGTGTTAAATGCACGGTTACCCTATGTTGCTTTGGGTGTTTGGTATTGGGGTTTAACGATTTCTATTTAACAAAGCTATTATTCTGATAAAATTGAGTGATAATTGAAAATGTAAATATAATCCTTCAAAATCTACTTACAACAATTACTTAAAAAAACCAAGATTTCATTTTGTTTAAGTAAAGAGAATACTCAGAATAATTCTAATAAATTCAATAAAAATATTTTTTTTACGGGCACAGAAAACAGTGACTTAATCTGACTTACTTGATTTATAAGGAAAAGCTGTTTTTCATTAAGCGGTTAATTTATTATTCAGTAAAGCAACTGCATAATACGTTGTCAAGGATTATTCAATTATTACCATTTTCTTATCATTTCCCCAAACACCGATTATGCATACATTATATGAATTGTATGTACGGTTGATGCGGAATAGTTCTCATAACGGCAAGAAGACAAGGAGTGGTGTTGGTGCAGTTAGCAGCATGAAACCATTCCAAACTAAATGTAATTTAAAAGCATTAGAGTGATATAAATAAAGCACAGGCATAAGCTCAAGACTAGAATAAAATTTAATATTTAATTTAGTACATTTTCTCTCATAACTGTCGGAACAAAGCCGCATAATGGAACTGACAGGCATGCAAGTAAGGAAGCATTCATTTTTAAATGCTGCAATACAGCACACACAATCATCATGTCAAACAACACAAAGACCTATAAAGCGAATTGCATAAAGGATAAATGGAAAAGCGAAAAACTTACTTCGATAAAAAATGAAAAAACGGATGCCAAACAATCTAAAAGAAAATGTAAATGAGAGAAAAGTGGAAAAGTGGAATACAGGAAACCAACTTTGGTTATCGACTGCAAAAAAACTTATTCCATTTTCTCGTAACGCTCGTATGGCTTGTATGGCTCGTATGGCTCGTATGAGTCCATGTCTACATTTTGTACATCGTATATCTTTTTACCTTGGTCACGTGCCGTAAATGCGAAGTTTATACACAGAATTCAGCTGCAGTTGCCACTTTTTTCTAAAGGTCTTCTAAAGGCTCTGTCTCGGGCATATGGTGAAGGTTGTGTTCGAGTACGTGTTCTGTTTGCCCTTTTGAAAGGTACAAGGAGTAAGGAATAAGCAGCATGTCCAAATGATTTGTATGTACATAGTCGTCACTTTTTTAATGTTGGCAGTTTGCAAATTGTAATGACGCATGTTAACACTTTTCGTTTTTATTTGGTTTAGTGGCCTTTGGAGTCCTTTCGGGCATAAATGATAGATTGGTTTTTACTTCTATAGTGACACTGATTGCCAAAAACACTGTTGCTGTTGCTATTGCTATTGCCAACAAGAATATATTACACTCATTAAAATATGAATGAGTGATTGTTTTGTTATGGTACCTGGCACAGCACAGGTCTGGAAGAGGCTATGTGTTAGGGTAAGGATATGCAATAATATATAAAAATTTTAACTTTACTAAATTTTACAAATAACTTTGTAACTCTTTGAAATAAATAAATTACAAATCCTTGAACATAAACATGATTAGCTTGTCTTGTGTTCAACATTTCGGTTCAAATAGACAAACAATTTCATTTATAATTCATATACACTTGTTATCCTTGTGCTCGGATTTTTCATTTGAAATTCAAGAATTTTTACATTTAACACAGAAATTTTTGGGGTCTTTATCATTATCTATTTTTTGTTTTTTTTTTTTGTTTTAAATTTATGTTTTTAAAATGATTTGCTCCAGATTGCATTTGTTGTTTTTCATAATTTATGCATTAACTTGTTTACATAGACAAATAGTAAAAAAATATAAAAAAATATAACAAAATATCTCATTATTCGCATTATTCGAGGACTGATATTCGCAGGCACTCATAAAGTATCATCACTTCTATTTTCCTATAAATAAAATATAGCGGAAACCACTTTATGCCCCGTGTATCCGTTTTGCGGTGGTGAATGCATAATTCATGAGATTAATGTGGCTTAAATGTGTAAATATATTCCTTTTGGTTTGTTTAATATTTAAATAGATGTTTAGTGGAATAAAATTTAGTTTAATAATAATGAAAATAATCAAAATAGTTACAACAGTTCAACTGCGAATTTTAATATTGCGAATTTTGCGTTTTCCCATAGAATATACGCAGAGTGTATAAAAGGATACTATATTTCTTATATTATAAAACGTTTGATTTAATACTTTTCAAATTGATTTATTTCATATCGAAATTTGATAGATATTTTCATAATGTTGTAGTATGTGAAGTTAAATGGAAAGAGTAAAAACCACGCATATTTCAATGGCTCTGCACGGCTGTCATGAGACCTATACTATTGACTTCAGCATAGAGGACGTTTTTAGATAAGTTTCGTAGTGTATGGTACTGAACAGGGCTGAGTATAGAGCGCTCTGTAATGATGATGCATTGAGTAAAACACCATCCGCTTGATTTCATAAGTAAACAAATAGCAGCATCATCTGCTAGAGACTACGAGCACGGCTCCATTCTTCAGTCCTAGTCCAAATAATATAGACAACATCTTTCCCATTCGAAATTTGGACAGCAAATTTAATGAAGAGTTTCCATTTAGAGACACTTGGCTGTCTAACCAGAAGGTCTAACCATTTTTAACGATTTTAAAAGAGATATTGTTTTTTTCTCAGAAGGACTGAATAAGTTTACTTATTATGTAGAGTGTTTTTCAAGCGGTGGTAATCACTATTAGGGAAGCTTTAGGTTGTGTCTAAGTGGATAATATATTTGATAGGAATATATACACACAATTAGGCGGTTAAACTGCTTTAAAAGTCTTGAGTATACTACGGTTATTGATTATCACACAGTTAACTTAATCGGCAATTGCAACTTAATCGGTCTGACGAGACGGGGTGCTTGAGGAACGAACATTTGTTTAATTCTTTCTCTGCTGCCCAGTTTAATAATATATGGGAAAATTCAAAAATATGTTGGCTTATCGAAAATATTTGTTGAAGATCAGTATGAGCGTTCTATATAAAAGAAATTTAGAACTCTCATTGACATGCCCCGTAAAGATATCAGTGTTATGGTTAACTAAGTTTGAAGACTGAATCTCCCTTTAAACAATTCCTGTCGCAGCTGTGGAAACGCTGAAAGTGCCTCACATCTGCTTCTATATGTGCGCCGGTAAGCTATTTAGGGGCCAAC
This sequence comes from Teleopsis dalmanni, assembly GCF_002237135.1. Lineage (NCBI taxonomy): Eukaryota > Metazoa > Arthropoda > Insecta > Diptera > Diopsidae > Teleopsis > Teleopsis dalmanni. Next base: position 219,888,820 of record NC_051847.1, read on the forward strand.
TTTTCTGACGATCTAGAAAGCATTGTAAGTTTTGCTAAAAATTCAAGTTGGTTTTTGAACGTTTGACTTTCTTATACGGTAACATGATGGGTCAACACCTCTAAGTGGATCTTTTGGATTGCCGCTATAGCGTAGACTAAAATTATACGTATTTGATGATGAAGTTGTATTTTAATTCTCGAAGTCATCATTACTACATAGCTTTGAGTATATTAACCATTATGTGTAATATGTATATATATGTATACATATATGTGTATATATATGTACGTGTATATATAAAAAGTATATATGCAGAAGTTTATATTACATTCTATTTTGTTGATATCTATGCGACGATCTCAAAAAACTCTTTTTGGCATAAATATCTCAATATAATAATATAAAATATTCTTATATATCTTAAAATATTCTTATGAAATATATATGTATTTTTAGAAACTAATGCCGAATATATATATATTTTTATTCGTAGACTATAACAATTAAGATACCATAATTTATTAGTTAGTTATTCACGAAACACTTGAACTTGTGTTAGAACTTCCTTCGAGAAACTCTGAGCTAGAATAATGTAATTGTGGTAATAAAATTGATACTACTTTATAACGATCCTCTGCTCACGATACCTCTAGCACTACTACATTCGTACTAGCTACAAAGACAATATCAAATCAGTTTGAAGATGACATCACATTGTACTGTCAAATTAAGTATTTTTAAGTATATTCATTAACAAAAACAAGCACATAACCCAATGTCAATGCACCCCAAAGTTAAAGAAAATCGTTGAGTTTGATATATGAAATAAGATGGCACAGGTGTTTCTCTTTATAGGAAAATAGGAAAGGTTAGCAATTAAAATGAAACACATTCGGCACGAAAAAGTTTATATTTTATGTAAGAATAAATTTCACGTTCGAAACAGGATGGCTCTTTTGTCAAATGAAACAAGGATAATTGCATTAAAGCTATATGGTTCTGGTTCTATACCAGAATCCCCATTCCGCGTTACTGAAATAACAAAAATGGTTAGTAAAAATTTATACAAAAGGATGCGCTTATTGTTAAAATTAATTGAAGTAAACTTTTTATTCCACACTTGAATTGGAATATTTAAATTCTGTGCGAGATTTTAATTAATTTATGCAAATATTTTTTCACGAAAAGCATTTTCTCAATTGTAACAATTTTGCCATACAATTTCCTTAACAAAGGAGTCAACAGCGAAATGCTTTTGTTTTGCAACAAATTAATTTATATCCTGTAGCTTATTTTTTTAACTACAACGTTTTTCAGCGATTTTCCTTTTTAATTATGCGCACATGGTTCTTAGTAAATTCAAATACAAAATAAAAAATACAAAATACAAAATACAAAATACGAAATACAAAAATACGAAAATATCGCTTTATGGCTCTTAAGATTCCATATAGTTTTGGCTGTTAGCTACGCGCCAATGCACATCCGTTTTAAATCCTTTTCCCGACAAATGCAATGGCAATGTTGGCAACTGCCAAAAATGAGTGCTGGTTGCTGTCTGCTGCCTGCTTGCCTCTTGCTGCTTTCTCGTTGGTGGATGCCTGACTGCTGAATACTGAATACTGTATACTGAGTGCTGTAATCGTTAATCACGAACAACATGTGTCAAGATGCACAGTTTCAACTTGGCAAGTTGTTGAACTTGTATTTTGTATGTAGCTTTGTGGGTCGGTTAGTACATATTTGCGTGTCTTTGTAGGACTTCAGTTACATACTCGAAATGCTAGTAACATTGCACATGTGCTACTCAAGCGAAGTACAGGATACTGTATCCGTACTTGCCACTAGGAGCTATACTCCACAAACGGCATAAACAGTCATTACTCTAACTAAAACTGCTAAAACTTTAACCGTAGCATTTAGTCTATGGCTTAGGTTTTTTTTGGGGGGGAAGGGGATATTGGTGGGGTACATTTATCTGCGACCAAAAAACACAGCTGCATTATATATATTTGTATTTATTTCAAGCAAATTAACATCAGGCTCTGAGTCAACCCTCAGCATTTTAATTATACAGCACATCATCGCATTTTATACAAGTATTTCATTTGTATAACGTAAATGTTGCAGAATAAGAAACAAAAGTGAAAACACATTTTTGCAACTAAGAAAATTAACAACAACAAATTTGTTGCATTTAAAAAAATACCAAAAAAAAAGAATGGAAAACAAATAAATCTGCAACAAAACAAAACAAATTTTTACTAGTTCAGTTGTTTTGCGGAAATTGTTCAGAAATTTTTTCTAATTTGCAAGAATTCTACGGCCAACAGTGCGTATGAGTGATTTAAATATGTACGACTGTTGCTGTTGGTGCTGCAGCTACAATTGCTGCCTCTGTTGCTGTTGCTTTTGGCGCTTTCAGTGTTGGTGTTGGTATTGGTGTTTCTGGAACTTGTGTTCAAGTGTTAAAGTGCAACTCTTAACTGCATGTCGAATGTCCGTCCATCCGTCCGTCCCTTTTGATGTTTCTTGTGTAATTTATGTTTAACTTTTCCCTAACAAATGAAATTTTTAGTGCTGCTTTTCGTTTCTGCATTTTGACTGAAATTTTTTGATTGTTGCGGGATGCAATGATACTTTTACAGTTTTACAGCTTGTATACTTAAGCATTTCAAAATCTTAATGAAATTTTTTGAGTGTAGAACAAGCTCATTAAAGTTTATAAGATAAATGATTCAAATGCATTGTGGGGTGAATTCAGTTTTTATTGCCATCGGAAATGGAGTAAAATTTATAAATATTGCCATTAAAAATGTATTTAAGACTATGAGTAAAATTTAAATATATTATTACCACATCCACATCTGATTTATTATGGTTAAAATAAAGTTTTTAATTGAAATGATATATACTTTTACAAAGAAGGAATATGAAAGAGGAATAGAAGCGGTTATAGCCAAATTCTATACTCGAAAAAGCTGTATGGTCAGCCAAAAAAATAATTAATTAAAATAATATAAAAATTTTCGTTGTTGTAGTTCACTACTTTTCGAAATCTCTTTAATAAATCTTTATTCAATCTGAAAGATGAGTTTAAAGGATTATATCAGTTATCAGTGGTTATCAGGATTATCAGTGGTTATCAGGATTATCAGTGGTTATCAGGATTATCAGTGGTAATTGACTTAGATTTAATTAAGTGAATATTTGACTGAGTCAATTACTGTTTTGAATACCATCAAATATTCTTCGTAAGTGTTCTTTTTGACTGCTGGTGATGGATATACAGGGCTGGATATATTAGGTGCACCAACTTATTTAACAAAAACAATATGAAGAGACATACGCATTTCTTCCTTATCAAGTTAAAAATCATTTGACTTATTTTAAAGAGATTTTATCACGTCATAGAATTTTATCGCTCTAGCGACCCACTCTTAAATGTAGTCTTAGCAGCATTCTATATTATGTTGATATATGTATATATAATATTCAAACTAAAACAAAAATATGCCATTCACTTTTTGAAACAAATAAAAACTTTTAAATATTTTTATATTTATTATTAAATTATTATTAATATTTTTTTCGTTTTCATATAAATTTTATAATAATTCAGTTCAACCTTAAAATAAATGTTCCGCTTGATTTACCATTACAATTTCTTTAATGAAATATATCTACATATTAATACATTATAAGCTTATAACATTGTAGGTACAATTAGAAGTCTATATATATTCCGTAACGATAAAAATGCTAGAATATAGCATTTAATTGCGAAAATGCAGCACTTTTAGTAAAATGTACATGGTGAAATTGTATTATTTTTTATTTAAGCACATGCACGTGTCAATATAGTTTCTAAAATTTTCGTTTATATTAATTTATTAAATAAAATCGATGATTTATATCCAAAAAAAAAATATTTCAATTTTAATTAAATTATTTCTGCGCTATATTTCAGAATCGAACTAAGTGAATTAGCTCAACTCTTATCTGATTTTAACTAGAGATTGATTTTATTTATATTTCATTTATATGATTTATATTTTATTTTATTTATTTATATGTAGTTATAGTATCGATGGTGGTAATCACCGTATTTTTCGCTCTTTGCATTGTTATTTGGAAAACCATTTTCCAAAAAGCAAATGCGATTTTAGTTACTAATAATTTTGGAATAGTGAAACCTGTGGTACCAGTTTGCAAGATGGTGATCACATAAGTTAATAATTACATGTTTTTCATTTAATAATTTTACTTTTATAACAATAAGTAATCTTTTAAAATGGTTAGTAAGTTTGTAACTACAGCGTAGTGAAGATATTTCGGAACTATGTTGCTAAAATCAACTTGGTGTGCCTTTGTAATGCAAAATTTCGTTTAGATAATATTTATTATTTCGTTTAGATAATATTTATATTTATTCATTTTTAATTAAAGATTTTACGACTTGCATTCTTCTCAGTTGTGGTGAAGCTTAGCAGACAACACCCACAGAACGCTGCGACATCTCAAGCTCAACTTGAAACTGATAAACATTTATATGAATTAAAGTGAGTTGTAAATTTTTTTTTCGTTGTTTGATATAATAAATGATATAACATCCTTTAAGTATTGAACTGCCAGATAAGAGCTTTCGAAATGAAACTGCAAGTTTGCAGATATCTGATAATTCCAAAGATCTATCTGTTACTGGATTGATAGGAATAAATTTTATAAAGACGAACACAATAGGTAAATGGGCTTACATTGCGGATAAGAATGGATTTGTCGTTCGTTATATTTATAAACAGTTAAAGGCTACTCAACAAGATCCTAGCTATTCTTCAACAACATATCGCCCAACTCCACCACAATATTTACCAGCACCACCACCACCAAAGTCTTTAAGTCCGAATGCTTTAAAAAGTGCTGGTGGTTAAAGATGTAGGGCAGTGATATAACATAGTTAACATGAATTTATTTAAGCAACTCTTATCTGTATCTTGTTCTAGGAGCTCGAGAAAGGCACAAAGATCTTGATATATTTTCGTAAAATTAATTTAAGTTAAAATTTATTAATGCAGTATATATAAAATAACAATAAATACTTACAGTATATACAATAAAATATAAAAGAATATTTAATTAGTTTCACAATAAAACATTTAATCTCAACAATAGCAGACATACTTCCGAGATGCAGGCGCTTATTTCTCCTTAATTAAATAAATTTAAATAATTTCTATAAATTTTCTTGATTATAAGTAACCAATTCATTTAAAATATTAATTGCATTCTTAAAAACAACTATATGTTAGTATTTCAGTATTGTGCATTAAAAAACCAGTCATTGTCTAGCATTTTTACGTTTTCAAGTTTAAATCTTTATGAATTAACTGGGATGTGGTCAATGCAATTGACATTTAAAATATTTTTCACAGTCTTTTCTCTAAGCGCACAGTACGCAGAAGATTCTTTCTATACCCATGTGAGACCAGGTCGTCTTTAGGTGAACAGGTTTTTTAAAATAAAATTTATTTAAAATCAAATAATTGCGATTTAAACAAACATAATTTCTTACAAGAAAAAACTATGGCTTGAAGTCTTCAGTAGTTTTCTAATCATTACGTAGTGAAGACATACAAAGATCATGGTTCTGAAATTTGCTGGGTGTGCTTTAGTAATGCAAAATTTATTCTGTTACTCCTATACTTACTTTTTTTTACTTAAAGATTCTACAAGTTGCACTTTTCTTCTTTCTTTCGGTAAAGTTTAATAGACAAAACCCACAGAGGAGTACTAGGAGTATAGTACCTAAAGTTCAATTTATTATCTAATAAAAATGAATTTTATTGCGAAGTCTTTATTTGTAATTTTGAATAATGATATATGTTTTCAGTTACCTAATAGTTCCAAAGAAGATTTATCTATTACTGGATTCATTCAAATAAATTTTATAAAAACGAATGCAATGGCAAACTGGACTTATACTGCGGATAAGAATGGATTTTTAGTTCGTTATATCTACAAGCAGTTGAAACACACTGAACAGCTTTTAAGCAATACTCCTCCAACTAGGCGACGTATTATAGGTTCAAGACCATGTTCAGGAACATACTCATCATTCACTTCGACGTTACGATGTGCCACAACTTTAAGCGCGGAAGCTCTAAAAACTGCTGCTGGTTAAGAATATAAAATATTGATGCATTTAAGCTCCGGAATAATTTTTAAAAATTTTTAATAATTTATTTTATATTGAAATTTTTAAGCACAACATAATGAATTAAAAATAATATAAAAAAAAATATTTTAATAATCTTAACATTAATCACAATTTTCATTCTAATCTCTATAAATCTAAAGACATGATAAAATCCAACTATATTAAAAATTAAATATCAAAACAATATAATTTAAAATACTTGAACTATAATAAATACAAAAATATTTCAAATAGATCTACCAAAGTATAGTTGTAATACGTCGCCTAGTTGGAGGAGTATTGCTTAACAGATGTTCAGTGTGTTTCAACTGCTTGTAGATATAATGAAGGCATAATCCATTATTATTCATATGTGTGAACCCAGTAATAGATAAAGCTTCTTTGGAACTAATGTGTAGATACTTGAAATTTTCCAATTTCATTCCGAAAACTATTATCACGCAGTTGTATTTCGAAACAAGCATTATTATGCATAATTCTGAATAACAACTTCATAGCAAAATTTAATTCATATAAATTTTTATTAGAATTTATTGCATTTTATCTACTAAACTTTATCAAAAGACAGAAGACAAGTGCAACTCTTAAAATCCCTATTAAGTAATAGAAGTTAGAGTAAGAAGACTAGAATAAAGTTCACATAACTAAAGCTCAACAAACAACCATGAAATTCGAAAACCATGATCTCCAAATGTCATCAAAACGAAATGATTAGGAATCTACTGAACATCTTAATTGATCATTTTTAATTCACAAAAAATTAAGTTTGCTTAAATCTCAATTATTTGATTTTAAATAAATTTTATTTTAAAAAACCTGTTCACCTAAAGACGACCTAGTCTCACATGGATATAGAAAGAATCTTCTGCGTACTGTGCGCTTAGAGAAAAGACTGTGAAAAATATTTTAAATGCCAATTGCATTGACCACATCCAAGTTAATTCATAAAGATTTAAACTTGAAAACGTAAAAATACTAGACAATGACTGGTTTTTTAATGCACAATACTGAAATACTAACATATAGTTGTTTTTAAGAATGCAATTAATATTTTAAATGAATTGGTTACTTATAATCAAGATAATTTATAGAAATTATTTAAATTTATTTAATTGAGGCGCGTGCATCTCGGAAGTATGTCTGCTATTGTTGAGATTAAATATTTAATTCTAAAACAAATTAAATATTCTCTTATATTTTAATGTATATAGCAAATATTTATTGTGAATAATGATATATATACTACATTAATAAATTTTATCTTAAATTGATTTTACGAAAATCTATCAAGATCTTTGTGACTTCCTCGAGCTCCTAAAACAAGATACAGATAAGAGTTGCTTAACTTAAAGTGATGTTAACTATGTTATATCACTGCCCTACATCCTTAACCGCCAGCACTTTTTAAAGCAGTCGGACTTAAAGACTGTGGTGGTGGTGGAGGTAAATATGGTGGTGGAGTTGGGCGATAGGTTGCTGAAGAATATTTATAACGAACGGCAAATCCATTCTTATCCGCAAGGTAAGCCCAATTTCCTATTGTGTTCGCCTTTATAAAATTTATTTTTAGGAATCCAGTGACAGATAAATCTTTGGAATTATCAGATATCTGTAAACTTGCAATTTCATGTCGAAAGCTCTTATCTGGCAATTCAATGCTTAAAGGATGTAATATCATTTATTATATAAAACAACGAAAAAAATTCACAACTCACTTTAATTCATATAAATGTTTATCAGTTTCAAGTTGAGCTTGAGATGTCGCAGCGTTCTGTGGGTGTTGTCTGCTAATCTTCACCACAACTGAGAAGAGTCCAAGTCGTAAAACCTTTAATTAAAAATTAATAAATATGGATATTATCTAAAAGAAATGAGTTTGCATTACAAAAGCACACCAAATAAATTTTTCCGAAATATCTTCACTACGCTGTAGTTATAAAGCTACTTACCATGAAGGTATTATTTTATTTAAATTTACAGTTAAAGTTTCAAAGGTGGTAATCGTTGTATTTTTCGCTCTTTGCATTGTCAACTGGGAAACGACTTCTTCAAAAAGCAAATGCGTTTTTAGTTAATAATAATTTTGGGATAGTAAAACTTGTGGTACCAGTTTGCAAGGTGGTAATTACATAAGTTATATTTACATTATAATTATTTAAAAATTTTATTTTTATAAGAATAAATTATCTTCAAAAATGTTTAGTAATTTTGCCACTACCGTGTAGTGAAGACATTTCAAAATCATGATTCTAAAATTTACTTGGTGTGCTTTTGTAATGCAAACTCGTTTCTTTTAGATAATATTTATATTTATTTATTTTTAATTAAAGATTTTACGAGTTACACTCTTCTTAGCTGTAGTGAAAATTAGCAGACAGCACCCACAGAACGGTGCAACATCTCAAGCTCAACTTGAAACTGACAAAAATTTATATGAATTAAAGTGAGTTGTGAATTTTTTTTTTCGTTTTTTGTTACAATAAATAATGACTACGTTTTTCAGTATAAAATTACCAGATAATGGCTTTAGAAATGAAATTGCAAAATTTCAGACATCTGAAAGTTCCAAAGATGATCTATCTGTTACTGGATTCATAGATATAAATTTCATAATATCGAATGCAATCGCGAACTGGTCTTATACTGCCGATAAGAATGGATTTTTAGCTCGTTATATCTACAAGCAGTTAAAGGATACTCAAAAATATCCTAGCTATACTTCAACAACCTTTATTCCAACTACACCATCAACAACTTACACCACGCCAACATATCCGACAACCAGAACACCAGCAACATATAGACCCCCAACACAGTCTTTAAGTCCGAATGCTTTAAAAAGTTCTGGCGGTTAACATAGTGAACATAGGTAACATAGTTCACATGAATTTAAGTCAAGTAACTTCTATTTTTATCTAATCTTTTGGGGACTTAAGGAGGATATAAGGATTTTTGATATTTTGGTAGTAACAATTTAAATTGAACTTTAATAAATGTAGTATGTATAGCATTATTTACAATACAATATTTACACTATATGCAATACAATAAAATACAATATTTAATCAGTTTCCATATCGTATCAATGTTAATATTAGATTTTACATATAATAATAAAATATAAAAAAAAATTGTGAAAAATCAATAAGAGGTAATGTTTTTATAGAAACTAATAAAAATAGGTCTTGTTTTGTTCTCGCACTACTTGTGGTTTATAAATATTTGTAACACCAATTGACCATAGGAGGCTCATTTTTTGCAGAGATGAGAAACAGGTTAGGTTTTACCAAAATTAAAGACATGACCTAAATTTACAAGCTCGGACAGCCTAGCACATCTAAATAATTGTGGTGCCTTTTTATAAATCAAATGACCGTAATGATGTAATAGAAGTGTCGTATTTAGGTGGATGGTGTTCAATGAAGAAATTCCGCCATTGAAATTATAGATAATAAAAACTATATAGTTCAGACATATTTTTGAGTGTATATTTGAGTATTAAAATTAACTAGAAATTTTAATAATAATACTTAAAAGAATTGGAGAAGCAAGTCAACTTTCAAAGATAATTAGAAAAAAGAAATGTTAGAAGAGTTAGTTTAGTTTTAAAGTAAAAAGTTTATAGCTTGAATTTTTACATTTGTATATTTATAAACATATATCTATAATATATAAGTATATATAAGTTAAGTATATATAAGTTATATATATATAAGAATTTATATATAACTTTATACTTTATACCCCTTTTCCTTTTCGCACTGTTATTATAATAATTTAATTAATTGTTTATGTAGTTCATTCAAAAATGGTCCCACTATATGTACCTATCTTCACTCTCTGATCAATCTTTTCACTGCTATTATAATTCATTAAGGTAACTAAAAAATATGTAAAATTCTACAAAATGTAACCCATCCCCTTCCTTTATTATAATTTATTTAGTGAATTGTTGTGAAAAACAATGACTAATAGTATTTTGTAATACTATTATTCCGATAAACCATTGGTACAAAACATGCGATCATGCGACTGATAGAAGTACCTGGTGATTGCATGGGCTTTTTCCGTTCATTTTAGGTAAAAAAAATACGTAATTTTCAACAAGATCACTAAACAGAACTAGTGTGTAAGTTCACTGTCAGAACAAGATCACTAAACAGAACTTGTGTGTGTGTTCATTGTCAGGTGAGCAAAATGACATACATGACAAATTAATGCGTAGCGTACTTTCACTGGCGCCATCTTCTAATTTAATCGGAAAAAATTTATGTATGCACCTGTTACGTAGTATATGTTCAGGTCGCTTGTTTTTTCCTATCCGTATCGTAGGTGATGATGATGAAGACTCTGAAGCAATGCATAATTCATAGTCCGGTAAATAAAATTAATTTAATTTGGAAAAAAAAGTACTAAATGAAAAATCAAATAAACGTTTTTGATTTATAAGCGCATTATGCGCGTAAGTGAATTTATTTAATAACTTTTTGTGTTTCAAAAAGTTTTTAAAAAAATATTTTTAGCCTAATAGGCAAAATATTTTTCGCTCGAAAATGCACAAATATTTCCCTTTTAAATTTAAATTTGATAAATGGAATCAAAAGCCACTTACTTGCGCAAATGTGCGGTGCCACGGACCAGACCAGGTGTGCAACAATTGACCGTAACGTTGCTTTCTGGAAAAAAAATATGGAATGAAATTAAAGAGGCAACAAACAGAAATGAAACAGGACATAAAATTAAAAAAAGTACAAAATTCAAAAAAAAAAAATAGAAAAAAACCAAAACCAATTTAAATCAGTTTAACAAAACAATTTAAAGAACGCAAGAACATAAAAAAGAGCACAGGAAAAGGACATCGGAAACAAGGTAAATTAAATAAAAATTTTGTTAAACCATAAAAACACGTACAGGCAACAAACGCCAAATGTCAGAGACGCAGGCTGGCAGGCCCAGAATAGTGTTTGTAGTGTACCAAGTTTAACAAAGTTCACATTACATTTTTTATTTTTATTTTCTTTTTACTTTTCATTTTATTTGTTATTTTATTATTTTTTTGCAGATTGGAAACATTTTTCTCTCTGCTATTCTGCCATTCACATCACACAACATCACACAGGCACACAACATTACACAAGAGTTAGTCCTATAGGCCATATGTGCCTATAGCCTATATAAAACCTATTCCAACAAAATGTCCATTGTTGCTTACCTTTCAGTTCTCGCGCCAACCAGCGTGTTGCCAACACAACACACAATTTGGAATGGGAGAAGGCATCGCGTGCATGAAACTTAACAGCCCATGTGCCCACATTCAGTGGATCATCAAACTCGATTTTGGCTGCAGCATGAGCATGGGCGGAAGTATTTATAATGCGTCCATTCTCAGAACGACGCAAATGTGGCAATAACAATTGTGTCAGCAAAAAATGCGCCAAATAATTCACCTGCAAATGCAATTCAAAGCCATCCACAGTTGTGTTTGTAGGTTGAAAAATCACGCCCGCATTATTTACCAACACGTCAATGCGCTCGAATTCGCTCATGATATTCCGTGCGAAACGATGCACATTGTCAAAGGAGCACAAATCGAGGTAACGTGCTTCCACGTAGAAGACTCTACCAGCCGCGGCACGACAGCCCAATTCTCGTTTTATGATAGCAGCTGCACGTTCCGCTGCCGGCATATTCCGACAGGCCAAAATAATGCGTCCACCACGTGTAGCTAATGCCTTCGCTATCTCGAAACCAATGCCGCTGTTACCGCCTGTAATGATGACAATTTGTTCCTTGATTTGATTATCGTTAGGACAACGTTGACCGCTCATTATGGTGCTGCAATAAGCAAAAAAACAAAAAAAAACAAAAAAGGAAAAGATGATATTTTAATAGAAATACGAAATACAAAATATTACAAAAAAATTGACATAAAATACACAAAATAATAACAAATTATATGCTGGCAATGCTGACATTGCTGACAATGCTGGCACTGCTGGTAATGCGTCCTTTGCTCTATGCTCTATGCGTTGTTGATGCTGTAGATCCAGAGTGTTTCGTTGCCACAGGCGTTGCTACAACAAATTGTTGTTTTGATTAAAGCACAAATTGCTAATTCACTTGGACATTGTCGATACTGCTCGCAAGCACTTGTGCGAAAATGATAATTATGCCATGTTACCGCTGAACTCTACCGGCATGCGGGTAAGTCGCCAAAAGTGCTAGAGGCCTGGTACTTTAATTGAAAACAGTTTAGTCGAGTGTGGGCCACTGCGTGGCCTGTTATATTGTTTATCCACGTGCTGCGTACACAAACACATTTAATTGTTGCTTATTTATGGCTTTTAATTGGGTGTACAGTACAGTACGGGGGAAAATTTTAGAATTATTTCACAACAATTCAAATTTACATAGCGAAGCGACGCGATTTTTACCACAGCACCGCAAATGTAAGCGGTTTTCAACTGGCACCAAAATTAAATCTCGCACAAAAGAGATTTATTGCTGATCCAATTAAATGCTGCGACAACCAGAAAACATGAAAAACGAAAGCAGGAAAAGCTGCAAGCAGGAAGCCAACACATATCCAGGAGTGTATTTATGTTCCTACACATGTACTAAATATAGGTTTATGCCTTTTATATTTAAATTGCACAATTTCGACTATACTCGCATTATTTTGAATTAATGCGCTCTCATATATGAGTTCATACACATATTTTTCATTTTCTGCTATTTTATCAAAAAATTCATGTTTGGGTATTTTATCTAAATTTTTATGAATTGGTTAATTAAACATTAAAATGGGAAGCACCTGAACAAACAAGAGTCCTTGAGAATAAAAAAAAACAACATTTGAATAATTGCGCCTAAATGTAGACTAAATTATAAATTGGCTGAAGAGGAACGTATTTAAACTGCAATTATATACTTCCAATTAAATTAACTCAATTGAATACAATTTGTTTGCTTTTTATTTACGTATTTAAATTGTCTTTATCTGCAAAATTGAGTCAAAAATTTAAACAGCATTTATATAAATAATTAATCTTAGCAGCGATAAAAGTTGAAAGACACCGTTAATAGCTTGGTAATTTAGGTAATCCTCAAGCCATAGTAGACTGATTTATACATTTAACTATAATGAGATCTCTCTTCTCAAAAAAATAGTTCTAAAATTGTTGACTGATATCTCAACAAGATTAGTCTCTCAAAAGTAATTAAATGTCGTCTCTATCTAGAAATAAATGAAACTTTCAAACACATTCATTGTGTTTAACAGGCTTCCATCGTGGTCAGCAGAACAATATTGGAGTTAAAGCTTCCGAACATGTTGGATAACAACATCTCCTCAATATGAAAAAGTCTGCTTTCTAGTTCATCCTTTTAACTATAACAAGACGTCTCATCTGAATAAAACAACAAGTTTGGTCTCTAGAATGTAATGAAATGCTATCTCAGCCTAAAAGTAGATAAGACTTCAAGTCTCATATATCGTGACTATCAAGCTTAGATCACAATCAGAAGAAGAATACTGAAGTGTAAACTTCTGTATATGTTGAATAATAAGAACTCGTCATTATAAAGTACTCTACTTCTCATGAAATACAGTTTATTCCTTGTTTAATTTGAGTTAATCAAAACACAAAAGAATTGCTCTGTTTGCGGCGTTCTGTTCCATTAGGAACCGATATCACTGTTATTATTATATGTTATTATATTCTATGGTTGTAGGACTTAAAAAATGTTAAACAGAAATTACTTTAGCAGTAATTTAATTTTCGGTTTGTACAATAGTACAATAGTGTTCATTACGTCAATTTCATTTTTCAGAGTGACGTAATTTTGTGATATAATAGTTATTTGTCATGATTGCAACGTTCTGATCTATTGAAACCGTATATAATATATATATTTTTTATAATATATAAAAATGGATTATCTCTAATTTTTATTTTGTAGGTAACTTTAATTTCTGTACCTTATTCTGGAACCTTGGAGTTCCTCAAATCGAAAATCTGGAGTATATATACTGTTCACTATTATAATAGCAAGCCAATTTAAAATGAATTGGTTTCTGTATAACTGAAGACTAGATTTAGAGTAAGCCTATGCATTCGACTAACACTCCTACGCATGTAATGAAGTTTATCGATTTCAATGACTCCAACTCATAAAGAGTTAGGTGTACCTTTGAGTTCCTCAAATCGAAAGTCTGGAGTATATGTACCATTCACCAATGTCACCGGGCCGTGTATTATTATAGCAAGCCAATTTAAATTTGGTTAATATCCATATAATGCAAACTGAAGACTAGACTATGACTATATCCAAACATTTTTCAAGTCTATGTGTTCGATATCTTTATGTAGTTAAGTGTATAGTTAGTGTATAAGTGTATCGTTTTGTTATTACTCGGCATTAACCGAATGGGTTTGTTTATTTTAATCCATATAGTAAAAAATTTTTTAAAGTCATTTAAAAATTATTTGCAGATATTTATTATTTGGATTGTAAACAAAATTTTAAACTAAACTTAGTTGCTGAAGTATTTCGAAGTGGTACTACTATATAACGCAATTACCTCAAATACCACACATGAAAGTAGTTAAAGGAGTTAGATGCACTTTATAAGAAATTACTAAAACTACTTTGAACTTAATTCATTGTAATTATTACACAAAGTTGGCCCTTTTAGGCACACAATATGCTCCGCACTGTATATTTCGCGAAAGCCTGCCTGTAAAATATTCTTGGCTAAGAAAATAAAATAAAATTAAATTTGGTACTCATGCAAATTTACGTATAGTATGAAAGAAAATTCTTTTTTTTAAATATGCTTTTTATGCTGATATCGTTTATATAATTTGATTTTAAACTGTTAATTATATATGATTACTGTTAAAAACACCAGTAATTGATATTTTGATTTATACCAGTAATTGATACTGGTTAACTAGCGGATGTTTTTTCACCATAACCCTTTATATATTTAATTATATTTTTCACAGTAATTTTAAAAATGAAGTCACTACCAGAACACACATATGTTTCTCTTCATTATATCTACATATGTATATGTAGATATAATTTTTGAAGCAATGTATTATATTTTTGTGACCAATTATTTAAATTTATGACCGGAAGTAATGTGCGTTTATATCTAGTTTTTTTTTAGCTCAAGAATAAAATAAATTTTATATGGAAAAAATTCTGTGCACTTTTGCACAAAGTGCTTCTCCTTTTCAAAGGAGAAGTACGCATAGAAAAACTTTAATAATGCATGAAAAATAATATTTTTCCAACTTTTGCTCACACTTATCCCAAAAAAATTTTTTCCATAAAAAAGTTTTATAAATATTGCTCGGAACATTTGCTCCTCTCGGACGTCTTAATACACATCAAGACGGAACGGAACAATCTATTTTAGTCGAGTAAGTTTTGAACAAGTTCACTTCATGTACTTCACGCTAATAAAATAACATTTGCATGACAAAATAAACAAAATATACATAATAAAATAAAAAGAGAAGTTTATAATAAAAAGTGAACTGGAATAAATGTTAAAAAGCGAACGAATTTTTACACACCGCACCATAATCAGTAAGCCCACGACTGCAGCGGCAATGGTTGGCCACCAGGTTTTGAATGGATCCGCATTCTCAAATATTGACATAAGGCTTTCCATTTTGGCGAGAAATTGCAAAATTCGGTATAAATTTTTATGTCATCAAAAAAAAAAAAAGAAAAAACACGGAAAAATATTGAAGTTTCGCAATTTGCCGGGTACTGGGGAAAAGTCAATTGAAATGTAGTGAAAACCGCACTATGCACTCAAAAAAAAAATGAAAGAAAATACGAAAAAATAGCAAACCGAACGTTAACTGAAGACAGTAAAGCGAGAAAAAAAAAAGAATTGTATTGCATAAATGACGAAGTTACAAGCACTTTTCTTAATTTATTTCATTTTGATGGCAGCACACACAGATGAACGTACCGCGGCACTGCAATCCCGAACCGTGACTGAATCTGCAGCAAGCATTTCGAAATTGAATCATAATCCGCAGAGTCACCAGTAATGCGTTAGCGACACCAATGGAGGTTTGCCCGCGGCTTGCAGCTTAAGGGGCGGGCATACACCGAAATGCCAGTAAAATTTCATTGCGTTCATTTGCGTTTTTTACAATTTGTTCCCCACACTTTTTTATTGTGATTTTGGCTTTCTTTCCTTGCCATTATTATTTACGTTTTGCGTTTTATGTTTTTTATTTTTTATTTTGCTCGCTTTCACATTCTGAGTTATTTTACGGATTCCCCGGGGGTGTGGGTGCTACCATACGTATATACTACGGCGATCCAGCGCCACAACAGTTTGTGGGAAATATGTTGTGCTGACAATTGAAATTGAATGGGTTCCATGCGATATTTTCAATTTAAACGCTTGTCGTACGGCATTTAAATGAGTGCTCTACTTTCTGCCTTTCTGCAGCAGTAAAAAAAATATTGTGTAAAGGAATCACAATCTCCACGAAGGCTGTGCCCTCGTCCCGATATACACAAGTATAGTACAAATATTGAACAGCTGAGCTGTGCGGAGGCCTTGTACAAATTTAAATATTTATCAATATGTGAAGGAATATATTTTAAGTTTAAGCTATCACCTATCCTTTTGCACAGCGAAGGATATGAGATGAAGCATACAAATATGCACGAGGAGCCGCAAGAAGCATCAAGGATATAAATGGGAATAAATATAATGAATTCAATTAAATTAAATCCAATTCGTTGTTAAACCGCTTAAATACTTTTCAATTGTTAAAAAATTATATGATAAAATTCATTGCGGACAGCTCGTTAATTATTGAAAATAAAGGTCGAGAAAAATTAAAATTGACGAAGGAAAACGTTTTGTTTACGGGTTTCCAGTATCTTTTCCATTTAAAATGTGAATAGCATTTTAGGTACGATTTATATGGGGTGAGTTCCATTTGGTGTTAAAAATATTTTTACATAAAAAGGGTTCTGCTCTATTTTATAGAAGATTTTGCATGTTATTTCACAACTAATCAGGTGAAGCAAAATAAATATTTGGTTGAAAAACGGATGGATACAAAATAAATATTTTAACATATAGTTATTTTGACTTTATGGTAAAACCAAAATTCAATGTAAAAGAAAACTGGCTTTGAATTTATATTAATTTCATTACTCTTATTATTTTATTACTCTTATTATTACTATTATTATTTTATTACTTTTACTACTTCACACTTTTGTAGCCGATGAAAGAAAGTTCACACGACTCCGCAAACAAACACCACGGGAACTTTAATCTGTGACCGACTTCAACAGATGGATGTGCTACTGAGCACAGTCCATTCAAGCTCATCAAATTTTTTAAGAATCGCAAAACAAGAAAATAAATTAAAACAAAAAAATTATTACAATATGCTTGCTGAATCATATATCCATATAAACTATTGGATATTTTGTTGTGTTAAATTCAAATATATATAAAAATATACCTATAAATACTCATTATAAAAAGTATCCGAAATTATTATTCAACTATTTCAATAAATTTGTCTTTAGGACTCTGATCAACTTGAAAATTTATCCTCGAAGTGATGATTTAAGATACGGGAACTGTAAAAAGTCCCAAAAATCCATAACAGGTGAGTACAGTGAGTTTTTTACATCAATAATACTAAAAACTTTCTTAGAAGGTTGTTTATATAATCTATTTTCATATATATAATCTTGTGAAAAATATTTTAAAATGTTTATTATTTCAATTTATAGGAAGATATTCTAGCTACATAACTATCAGTATAGAGAGATATAATACATAATTTCATAATATAAATAATTCTTATTCTAAATAAAACAAAAGAATATTGAAAATAATATAATAAAGCTCAAATAAAATAATGATAGTATAAAAAGCATGGTTCTTTCAATATTGAGTAAAATGTTGCGATATTAAATATTATTAATTTCTAGGAATGTTAAGATTCTGGGTTCTTTATAAATTTTAGACAATTTTTGATTGACCGCATTGATCACTTTTTTACAGCATTGCTATATACAGGGAGCTTACTTTATCGATCAACTAAATAAATTGAAATAAATACCGGAGTACTTCACTGAATAAAACAGACATTCATCTCTCGATCTAAAGAATACACTTGTTTTCTTTCAAATCAAGTCTTACGTTCTGTACGGCATAATAACTGAAGAGAACAGTATCCTATACGGCCTACACTGCCGAAAGGATAGCATAAGCGGCTGGAGAGTTAAGATAATAATCAAAATCTTCTATTCTTATCGATTAAAATATACTTCGACTTATATTAAACATATTACACTTTTCATGATAATTATTTTGGCTTTCGTTAACAATTGTTTAGTTCGAAATGGTTTTATTTTTTCTCTATTTGTTCATTTATATTAAGTTTTATTGAAGCTGCTGAAGAGTTACAAATTTATCGACTTTTATACTGCAATGCCATCATCTTAGTAAACAAATCCAGTTTTAACTCTACCTTCAACTAAACAAATATTTCTTTAAGTTGTTCTTTTGATCTATTAAAATACTTCCCATTGCCTTCTATTATGCGTCACTGCCTCGGGATACAAATTTAAAAA
>NC_051847.1:219907766-219920587 GCF_002237135.1 Teleopsis dalmanni
GATCACCAAATTGACATTGTTGTTGTTTGTTACAGTGATACGAAGATAGATAAAACCTTTGACAATTTTTAAGCTATAGTCGCCAGCAATCAGTTCAATATGCGAGCGACTCACATTTCTGCTCCCTAAACCCCTTTTTATAGATTCCTTTTTAGCTATTCCTTTTTGCAGATTCCTTTGTGTTTATTTTTGACCCCACAAAATGGTTAACAACGTCCAATAGACGATTTTTATCGAAATTAATTTAGTCATTGTAATCTATTTAGGATTTCTCAAAATAAACTTAATGATATAAATCTGATAACTTCAATTAATTACCGGAAATTATTACCCTGAACTACTTACTGTACTCACTACTAGAGGAAACTTCATTATTTAAATTTGGTTTTTCTGAAAAGTTGGTAACAATGTCAATTGAAGAAAAAAGTTAACAATATTGTTTGCTGCCATAACTCAAAGAGCGATTCGGATTTTACGAGCAAAAAAAGTTGTGGTTAAAATTTTGCTCAACAAAAACGAGATTGAGTGTGTTGTGTATTGTGTGTTCCGTGTGCTGTGTGTTCTGTGCGCTGTGTGTTCTGTGTGCTGTGCAGAATGTAAGAAGAAGAAGAAGCAGCAGCAGTAGCAGTAGCAGTAACTGTGTGTTCTTCTCCCCTTTAATATTTTTGAACGTCGCGTATTTAACACCGCACGAATCCGTGCTTCAGTGAACGTTAAGAGTTTCATTTCGTTAGTTTCATTTTGTGGCAAAACAAGTTTTCAAATTGTGTGATTTAGCTTTTTTTCTCGTTTTGTTTTTCCTCGTTTGTGTGATTTGTTTTTGTGATTCTTATTCATAGACGACGGCGACGACGACGAGTATGGCTTTGAAGTGTTACCAAAAAACGCCAGTTTGTCAGTTTGTCCGTAACTCTTTGGTAGAAGCGAAGTCGCCGCGTCGTTGCTGACGTTATAAAAGCACTTAAATGTTTCACATTACAAAATAACAGCATTTGTTGGTGTAATTAAATTAAGAATTACTTTTTTAAGTTTGCGGAAAAATAAATTTCTTAATTTTACTATTTTACCACAAAAAAATATATTTTTTTATTTGCTGTGAAAATTGTCTGTGTATTTTGTTTTAAAATTCGGTTAAACTTCGCTGTGGTATTAGAAACAGCAAAGCAGCAAACAGCAGTGATCGAATGTTAATAAGAAAGTGTAAATATTTATATTTTAGTAATATTGTTAAATATTATAAGAACTCGCTTCTTAAGTACAAAAACTAAAAGCAAAAAAAAAAACAAAAATAAGCAAACGATAATCAAATGTCTCGCCGCCACGTTATGTAAACGAAAATCGCAGCAAAAGTATCTCATAGATGCAGCAACAGCAGGCAGCAGGCACCAGGCACAGGCAGCATCAAACAAAACACCAAAAAGCAACAAAAACAATAAAAATAAAAGGCAATTGGTAAGTAAATAAATGCTCAACGATTCGAATTGTTTTTATTTCTTATTTGAGCTTTTTTCTATTATTAATTAATTTTTTTTTTTACTTTTATAAATTTTTTCTTTTGTTTGTCGAAAAACATAAAATTTTATGAATAATAAAAAAACCAATTCACATGAAACGCTTTATTTCGTATCTTTTAAATACAGCAAAGGTCTCCACGGAATATTACTTAAGTATTTGCTCAGTTGCTTTAGTCAAGAGAGTAGAATTAACTATTCATCGTAGTTGAAAATAGTAATTTGAGTCATCATCTGAACTGCTTACGTATATTTGTAGTTTAAATAGAAAAATATAAGCTTACATGATTTTAAAGCTGATCCTATTCAAAATTAATATTTCTTATATGATCTTGATTCAGAAGGAATAATATTTTAATATTTACAAAGAAAGCGATACCTCATAAAACACAGAGATTCCTGAAATCAAAGTATATCGGACTTTTTTGCTAGAACTAACCCAAACTGCTACCAAAAGCTAATATCTTTCAGTTTATATAGTTTTGGATCAACCACATAATTCCACAATAGTTCTTTAGTCCATAGAATTGTTTAGCACAGGGCTGTCCAAAACACAGCTCACGTGCGGCCCGCGACTTATTTCAATCTACCAAAATTAGGTAAATTATTATATTATACAAATTATTTTATTTTTATGGTGTCCCAAATTCAAATTAATTAAATTAATAAAACTTAATTTAACAATATCACCGTAGTTTATATTTTTTTTCAAAAAAAAAAATATGGACGTATGTACTTGTTTCTGAGGCTATCCAATCTGTGCAGTAATTGATTTTGGACCGCGAACGTATTGCGTGTGGTTAGCAGTACCATTCTTAAAGATTATCTTCAGAATCTTCAAGGGGAAAAAGTTAATATTAATTATTATATATTATAATTTATTATGATATTCTATATAAAAGGTATCTGAAATTCATAATTTGAAACCCGTACGTTGAAGGCACCACAATATTGTTTATGTAAGTTGATAGCACTGTACTCTGTTACTATGAGAGATTGAAGAATGATCTGTGATATTCAGTTTATCTCTTTCACTTTGATCTATGATCTTATGAAAATTTAACTAGTTATTATTGAAGCTATAGTTAATCTTACAATCTAAAACTTATGATATGGAATTTGAGTTGTAAAAGTTTACTTAAGAATAGGATATATCACTTGTAATGCACTACGAAGCCTAAGTATATTATTCAAGTTTTTCTCCATTGATATACGTATGGCTGCAGACCTATAACCGACATCAATTGGTAACAATTTCAATTTGCGGAATCAATAAAGAGAAAAATTATTGAACTTTTCACAACAGTTTTCACATATGTTACCAGTCTGATATACTGCGGTTTCTAAAAACTGTTCTTAATACAATGAATGTGCCCTATGTTGATGTGTTAACATAACTTTCAGTAAAATATCTACAAATATCTTATCTAACCTAATCTCAAGATATTTTGCAAAAAACAACCAAACATATTTTATGCATTTAACCGAAATGTCACTTGAACTTTCTTAATGTTTGTCTTCCTTAAAGTAACATCACCGTCAACTGTTGTCATATGGAGTACGTGTGACTTGTCAGCGCCTGACAACTTTTAGTAAGGAGGCCACTTGTTCTCTTAATCATGCGTTGATGCGCTTTGAAATGGGTCAATCAAAAAATAAATTCTTAGAGGCAAGCATTTTTAAATTATTACCTAGAGATACTTACTTATCAAAAAAAATTTTTTAAGAATATCTTCACAAATTCTGGAGATGTATTTATATATAATATTTTGCAAATTTTTGTAAACATTCTCGTCAATGACAATGGTCATACCATATCATAGAGGTCCTATTTAGTGTATAAAATTAGTTGTTATTTCCATAAAGAATAAAATGACTTATTTGTGTGAAAGGCACTATATTTTAGTTTCCAGTATTTTCTACTGGGGAGCTCATTTTTGTATAGAAGCAGATATTAATATGGTCATTATATGATATTTAATGGTTTTGTTTGCTTAATGGTTTGGTTTGCAGTTTTAGTGCTGTTACATAGCAGTCTGATCATTTTAAGAGACATCCTTTTATTTTTCATATAGTCTTTTCGAACTTTTTAATTTATTTACATATTTGAAGAGTGATCAGTTACGTGGCTCAAATGAATTAGGTACACTTTTTTAGCTCAATTGGGTAGAGATATTCTATAGACTAAAGATTTCAATGTATAACTTAATTACTTATATAAGTGATTATTGTGTTTTATATCTCACATTAAAAATATATCTTTATTGCATTTAGTCGCTTATAAAAAGCAAAACATCACTCAATGAAATACAATTGCCAGCTTTTTTGAAGAATAATTATTTTCTGGTGCTTATGTTATAAAATAAATGAATACATTATGCCAGACTACTGGATTCTTAGTGAAATTGAACACTTTAATCGTGTAAATCCTTGGCTTAAGGAATGTATTATAAACTAACGGAAGAGTTTCGGAAGAGACTTTCGAGTAAATCTGAACGTTTCCCATTGCGGATATCATAATATCAGAAAAGGACCCATACTACTGGCTCACTATCCTTTTTCTGATCTAGATTAAAACTAGACTAAATATAATGTAACTATAACGCTCATCCTCTTTCAGATAGTGCTTATATACTATCATCTGAGATTGACTCATTTTTTGAAATCGTAGTGCTGCTTAATACGCTTATAACCTGTGAAATCATATGTTATTTATATCAATTTGGTTCTACTCACTAAGAACTCACTAAGGGATGAACTAGCCCTTTACTCTATTGTTTGCTTGAAGTTTATGTTAGAAGTATATATATTCTGGGTCAAGAAAACACGGGATTGTTTTGCTAAAAATGACAATGTCTTTAGCTCACATGCTTGGAGTGTCAGATAATTATCCAATGAAGGAAGAACGTTTGGAAATTGCCGGATAGTATCATAGCAGATGTTGAGCATTTCTCCCTATCGCCTCTGATCCACAACTATCAACATACCCTGAAAGCTACCCCCGTCTGTTCGGTATACCTACTTATTTAACAATTTTACATTAACACAAAAACTGTATTCATCAGAAAAAGCAATCAAAATCAGAAGATTTCAGATGAATCCTTATCTGATCGACATGATTAGATCATAATATCAAGTTGATGTATTTGACTGTAATGTTCTCATTAAAGCCAAAACTTTAAATGATGGCAATAGCCTACTATGCTGTGCGATAAAGCGTAAAAGTATTCATAGAAAATTTTCAATACTGCCAATATACTATATATGGTTAATGCTATCTAGGCAATAATTCACAAACATTTTGTCAAGGTTAGTTAAAAAATTATTTTTTTAGCTAAAAATATTTAGTTAATGTGATGAACTAATTTTTAGTTCATCACATTGCATTTATGTGATAAACTAAAAATATTATAAAAACCATGCCAAATTAATTTCGAATGAGTTCCCATCGGTACACAACATGGTTTCTGTTGAAACCTCATAAATCGCAAAAAAAAATCCATTGAAAAAAAATTTTGCTAATAGTTAACTGAAGCACTTTTAAGTCATTTTAATTGCTGTTATCCAATTATGAGCACAGGACCCTTCTAATTCAGCTCACCACATCGCTCACTTCAACCAACAACACTCCTACGATGTGCTCATATATGCATTGATACTTGGCATATTTGTGGTGGGACACTCATCAAACCTCAGACTCAGCCTCAACCTCAGCCGCAGTGGAGTTTTGTACTGGAATTCGAGTAACCTGCACTCGTTTCGTTGTACACTTCACCTCTACCCCGCTTGCATATTTAGACACAAAGCGTTTACCACTTACCATTTAACTATTGTAACCATCGATACACCTACTTAAAATTTAGAAAGTTGTTTCTTACCATACTTAGCGCTACCACTCTCGGCCCCTCTTTTCCACAGAATGCCGCACTTTGGTGCTTTGCAGTTTTTCTGCTTCTCTACTGGCATTCTTCGGTTTCGTATCTCATTTTTTCTGATATTAATTATTTGAATTTTGTGCGGTATGTCTGCGGTCTCCTTATATGGGTCAAAATATTACCGAGTGAAACAAAAATTGTTTAATAAAAAATGCTTAAAATTTATGTCGTCCGTATTTAATTTCAATTTTCTTATTGAGCATGACTTAACGATTTTAATTACATTCGCCGTGACTGGGCTCGATGTGCTGTAGATGTGGTGTAGATGTGGATGTGGATGTGAATGTGATGTGATAAAATTCCAAAATTTATTTACGAGTACACAATTTTCATCTTGATAAAATTAATACGCCAAGCCACACTAGACTTAAGTGGTTTTCAAGTTGGTTAAAACTTTTCAATATTTGATAAATGGTTGCGTTGTATCTCATATCGTGTATCTCGTATCTACAAATTCGCTTCCACACAAACCGATTTCGCTGACAAATTGTATCTTGTGGCTAACACAAAATGTACGCTATGTAAATATCTGAAAAATATGTTCTTAGAATATCAATAAATAAATATTTTACACTCTGTACTATGATGTATTGTGTTTGTTGTTATTTTAAATAAATTTATTTTTTTTATTAAAATTCGTTTCACTCAAAACGTATTGCCTGTCTACAGTTGTGGCATTAAAACTAATCTCCTCATCTCAAAGACAATAAGTTCGGCGTTCCACTTCATTGGTATTCCGGCAACATTTTACAACTAAAAGAAATGCAATATTACAAATAAATTTAAAGAAAAAAATAATTTAATCAATGGAAGAAGAAAATTGCAGGAAAGCACATTTGTTTCGGTTTGGTGCGAAAAGTATCTAAGCTGCAACACGTGCTTCCTCCAAATGAAGAAAATTAAAAAAGTTATTGATAAGAGCAGGTCACGTAAATTTGTGCAGAGTAAACTTTTATATTAGTTTAGTGAAGTACTTGTGAGCATTTTTTACGTATTTGAGAAAAGGATGATTTCATTTTGTATCTATTTATACATTTTCTCAATTTTATTAATTTTTTTTAGTTCAGAAATACGTATTCATTTTGGTAAAGTAAAGTTCGTGCTACTTCAAGATATTATATTTTTATATCATGAATAGAAACTTCAATAGATTCAAAATTTTTGTTAATATATATAAACAAAATAATAATTAAATTAATTTATATAAGTGTAAAAAAATTGTATGGATTGAAACATCTGAAGGATTTAGATTAATTTAACAATATCTTCTGCCAACTATACAATGCATGCAAAGTAAATTAAATGATCTGGGAACTGTAGAAGGTAATATCGATCTAAATATAAATATCTAGAGTAAATCACTCACGACCAACTGCTTTCATAATCAATAAATAAGAACGACAAATATTTCTGTCTTTCGAGAATCCTTTTCGGGATAAAAGTTAAAATATTGCCGAGGTAAGACACGAATGCCGAAAAAGACGACTAAAATCTGCAGATTGAATGTCTGCGGAGGTAAACTACATTACATAATTTATGGGTGTTTATGAGGTTTAAAATTAAAAGCCACTCAAAAATGTGTCAATCAGTAGGAATTAAAGTTTTTACTAAGAATAGAATAGGTAGGACTGAATAAAATGCAACCAATAGAGCAAATTATTATGCCAATTCAAGACTAAAAAATTAGATTATCTTTTATTCAGTGACGATATTCAGTTAGATCTGACAATTATGAATTATTGAAATGGTTGAGGTTCATTATTGAAATTAGGAACATTAGATAACCAGTCAGTTATTTAAATTTTCTCTGATTAGAAAATTTAAACTTTTTTTATTAGACATAGATATAGATATAAATGAAATTATTATCCAGTTTTAGTAGATCTATATTTTTAAAACAAAATTTGGCAGATTAATCCTCATGTCAAATTTAAGGATCCAAACTAGACAAACAGATTCTGGTTCAAACTAGACAAGATGCATACCACTCACCTACTTAAACTAAGACGTAACCTGGTCAGTACAACAGTATGGGTATTAACACTTTTCACTGCATACTAGAAAGACATACTATGAAACTGGGTCCACCTTATAATGACTTTTGTCGTGATTATGGCTCTGTAGATGAGCAGGCAACTGTACTGCATCTCATGTGTCAATGCCCATCATTGTTTAAGAAAAGCTTTAAAATATTTGTGGCACCTTTTGTTACTGACCTGTCAGACATCCTGAAAGCCTGCAAAATTAAAGAATTGGCCATTTGTGAGATTGGTTCACTTTCACTTAAATTGATGAGTAGTGGCTTTAAGAGTTGTTCAATTGCTAGTCTTCTAGTCTATATATAAAGAACGCTAATGCGTGGTATCATAACATGCCATTATTTGAGCTCAAGTGGGCGTTGTAATTTTGAGAAATTACAAAAATTACTTTAAAGTTTATAAAATAAATTTCAACTAAAACATCGTGAATTTTGTATAGAAAGTTTTTTTACAGTTTTTTCATCTTAATCAATTACAAGATCTGACACTAAACTGCATTTTAAGTAAGTTCAGTTTTGTTTTTTTAGAATTTTAACTTTTCTTAATAGCATTTTGAGCTTCGCCAATGGCTATAGCTGGTTTTAAACCATGAGTATACAGTAACACAATAGGCCAATAGGCCTAAGTAGATTCTATAGGGATCACCGGTATAACCTAACCTAATCTACAACTTTTTTTCAAGAAATCAGAGCACTACAATGAATAAAACTTTGAGATTGTCAAGACTTTTCTGTTTCCATTCTAGATCTTAGAACTCATATAATAAATTCCAATACTTAATTAAAATAAATCCATTTTTTTTGATTATTAATCAAAACTTTTTTGTTTTGTTTCACACTTGTTGTCCCTTTTTTTCTCTTATTAAAAAAAATTTAATTTTACATAAACAAAATTTAATCATTGGTTATAATGTAACTGTCAGCTTTCTAAACCATATCCTTTATTTCGTCTTAATACTACTTTTTTTAATACTACTTTTTTTGGCTACTTATTTTGTTTTGTTTCACATCTGTTGTCCCTTTTTTTTCTCTTATTAAAAATTTAAGTCTACATAAATAAAGTTTAATCATTGGTTATAATGTGACTGTCAGCTTTCTAAACCATATCCTTCATTTCGTGCTAACACTACTTTTTGTAATAATACTATTTTTGACTACTAATTTTGTTTTGTTTCACATGTGTTGTCCCTTTTTTTCTCTTATTAAACATTTAATTCTACATAAACAAAGTTTAATCATTGGTTATAATGTGACTGTCAGTTTTCTAAACCATATCCTTCATTGCGTGCTAATACTACTATTTGTAATAATACTATTTTTGACTACTTACTTTGTTTTATTTCAAACCTGTTGTCCCTATTTTTCTCTTATTAAAAATTTAATTCTACATTAACAAAGTTTAATCATTGGTTATAATGTGACTGTCAGCTTTCTAAATCATATCCTTCTTCATTTCGTCCTAATAAATTTGTATTCCTGTTAAATACTTGCTAATATAAATTTTCCTTTATTTTCAGATCAAATATTAATCAATGCTGCCAGCATCAATTTTAAGCTACATAATTTGACTACAACAATAACAATAAGAACAATAACATCAACAACATCAACAGCATCAACAACATCTGTAATAATAATAATAACAACAACAAGAAGAACAAAGAATTCATAATTAAAATAGCAAACTCGTTAAGCTGCAGTCAATAATTACAAAATATTACGTGACTGATATACTAAAAATTTGCGAGTGTAAGGAGTCTTAATACAGCTTTAACGCTGGCGAACCGACAAGGTACTGTGCCCGTCATAATGGAGGGGCCAGAAGTGACGTTTCTCTTTCAATTCGGCAGCATACGTGATGCCGTTTCGGTGGCCGTAAATGCCTTAACGCTTAAAACATTAAAGGATTTGGCATGCGAATTTATCAACACAAAGGTGAGTCGATTCAGTTAACACTAAAATGAATGTGATGACACTACAATGAAGAGGGAAAAAGAGGGTACATGAAATAGTTCACTGAAAAAAAATTATATGAAAAATATGCACATACCTACATACATTGATTATTGTTTGAAAACGTTTATGATTATGATGAATTGGAAGCTATATGAAACTAGCTAGTGTTGTTGTTTCTGCGTTTGTTTTTGGGTTTAGCTTTCTCTTATTAGTGTAAACTGATAAATTACAAAATGTGACAACAAATTTATGGAATTATTTATTAAAGTACACAAGTTTTTTTTTTTATTTTGGTGGCGGTGGCAAATTGTCTCGATATGTCTGTGCCAAATGTTAGTACGTAAGCGCATATACGATACGATACGATACGATACGATACAATTTATCAATATGACGAGCACAAAAACAAAAGCAACAACTCTCACAGGAGCGCTCGTTTATTTGTGTTTATATGTTATGTATGCATAAATATTTGTAGAGTTTTATTCTGTCTAAGCTTTTGAAGAATTGTAATGAATTTGTATTTATGTATGTATGTGTGTATGTCACATGCACACTTGCCGATAGCCTATCAGCGTACGCAATAAACTTTACAATGTACTGTACATATATGTATGTAAGTGTGTTGGAATGTGCAATTATTTATACATGTTTGTATGTTTGTATGTTTGTATGTGTCACAAATTAATTTGATGGCATTAATTATTCAATTTTATTGTGATCCCATTTGCTTAAATGTGTGTGTGAATTAACGTCGATGAGCTTGCTTCCATATGCGTGTTAACTAATTCTTTTTGTCTCAAATGTTTTTTGTGTTTTTTTCTTTGTTTTTCCTTTTTAATTTTATGCTTTGTGGCTCTTTTAGTTAATTTGATGGTCTTTATTCAATTATTTATGGTCGGGCGTGATATTTCGTGCGCCCGCTATGCAAAAAATTCCTACATTTCATTGGTTTTTATGCGTGTCGAAATTTTGTGTAATTCACTCTCAACAAGTGGCAAAAAAATCGTTTTGTTTTTTGTTGTTTTTATTGTTTTTATTGTTTTTTATTGTTTTTGTCTAAAAGTTGTGCAAAATGGAGCAGTTAATCTTGTACAAAAAGTACATGAAATATGAGAGTCCATAAAATATGCAATCAACTGTGAGTTGTTTTTATGAGGATTTCCACTGTTTGCGCGCTTGACAATTTAAGGACTTCAGTTGAATTGCAATGCACATTAGAAATTTGATTAATCATACGAAAACACATTGCCTTGAATGCTTCAACGCTCTGCGGTGTACAGTGTACAGTGTGCGGTGTACAGAGAGCGGTGTGCAGTGTGCGGTGTGCGGCTGTGAAAATAGGAATACATTTTTCAAAATGTGTTTAATAATGCTTAAGTCCCCAAGGATCTCTAGTAACATTAACATATTTTAATCATGAAACGGTAATGGTTGAAATAAATTCAAAAATTAAATTTCTGCAGAAATATAATATATTTTAACATATCCATAAATTCTTAATGACACCTATTCTGATAGCTAGACTAACACTAAGACTTTTGGAATATATATTTGTGATGACTTTATTTTTGTATACCTAGTAGTGAGTGATAGCCTCGTACTCTAAAGCTCACTTAAACACAAATAATGGTCTGTAGTGGTACGATGGATATGGACACACAGTCCGTATGAGAAACCTAAAGTTGTACTTTAAAGGTAGAAACCGAAGCATATAGAACACAAATAGCGTCTTTAATGATGTTGCAACTTCTCTATTCAAATTAAAGTTGATAAGTCTATAAACTTGAATATGTTCCTAATTTTAAAGGATGACAGAGGATGAAAAGGGTCATTCATTCGTATTTTAAATCCTCCATTGAATCCTGTCTTAGCTAATGATGGACACTAATGCATAAAGTGGAGTACAGTGTCGTTCTCATTCGCAGAGCCACAGAACTCATTATAAGGTATACCGTATAGCAGGGCTTCCCAAAGTACGGCCCGCAAGCGACATGCGGCCCACGGCAAATGTTTGTGCGCCCCGCGAAATGTTTTTAATCTACCACAATCAGGAAAATTTTCTTTTGATGTATTGGTAAAACTATATTATTTTATTTTTATAGTATACCAAATAAATGAATTGAAATTGATAAATTTATAAAACTAAATTTAACATTATAACTGTATTTTTTTATTTGTCGAAAACAATTATGAACGTATGTATTTGTTTCTGCGGCCTTCCGATCTGTATAGCGATTTGTATTGGCCTGCGATTGCATCTAATCTGGACAATCCTGCCCTATAGCATGACTTGTTTTTGTTGTTGTGGCAACCCATAGAGATCTATATAACAGATAACATGAAAGGAATTACAAATACATATACTTCGATTAGAATATGGTTAGGCAAAGAAAGCGTGACAGAAAAGGGGAAGCAAGAGTGGATTAAAGATAGGTGGGATTTTGAGATTTTAATTGAATAACATATCTGCTTAATATGCAGTGACGCATCAGTACCGATGCCGAGACCCTGGCCAGGTAACGCCTTAGTTAAAACAGCTAATAAGTTGCTTGTCCAGGTCGATCTTAAGATTTGACAGGAGAGTTCATGTGCCTAAGTTTGTTTAGCTATACTTAGATATTTTTGTTTGATATATAGCTTAACAGTTGTGAATGGGATACCAATATCCGAAAAATGAGTGGCAAGTTTGTCTGTCCTGCATTTGCCCGAGATATCCCTGTGACCAGATATCCATGTAACTAGACACAAACTCACTAAGCTACCTGGTTAAGAGAATCCCGCTGTTATTGAATTGTTAAGTGTAGTTGTAGCGCTCAGTAGAAATTCAATAGCAGCTTGGCTGCACAAAATGATTACGATATTTACTTCGGGTATCTTCTCGCCTAGGACCAAGTTTTTTGCGTAGTAAATCACTGTTAATTCTACCGGAAGGAATTATTATTTTTCGTATGTAATGCCAACAACATATAATGCTTTTATGAATCAATTAGCCTAAGTTTAAGAAGTTATCTAACATTTATATACATACATATATATATATATATATAGATATATATAAATCCAGTTGTGTGCTTAACATGACGGTTTGTTTGCTTTTGATATAAATTATTTTGTGGTACCTAAAAATTAACCTAACCATTTTTAATTTAATTTATTTTAATATTATTTTAATCAAGTAACTTAAATTTTTGGAATATATAACTGGAATAAAATAACTTTAACTTGCATTGGAAATTACATGTGATAAAAATAATTACAAATTTCTTCATATAGTCGTCTATTACGTTTAGCAATAAATCTTCTATGCTATTAGAAATTTTATTTTCGCTGACTTTCCGATACCATTTCAGATACCAGATAGTGGACTAACGTACCTAT